>NC_134399.1:225712694-226312694 GCF_050003625.1 Haematobia irritans | reverse complement strand
CAAAACTACTTTGCCAATCAAGTTCAACATGGGCCAAAGGCAAATACCCAACACGCACAAACGGCTCATGTCTATCCAAATATGGTGTCCTTTTTGAATATACCCAATCAGTCTTCTAATGGCGGTGAAGGAAGTACATCTACAACATATTTGGAGGAGGATTATCAACAGCACCAACAACACAACAGCTTTCTCCCTACAGCTTCTTCTAACCAATCATCAGTAGAACAGTTGAACTTGGCAACTTTATCGAGTGGCTCAAGTCGATCGAATAGTAGCAGTGGTTATTGGAGTCCCTCGCACCAATGTAGTTTTTATAATCAATTGCCGTCAACAGTCCAATCCATGAACAACCTTATCTTGCCCAATAACACATCGTGTGGTTCTTCGTCGTCTTCGATATCGCCAGTTTTGCCAGATCGCGAGGATATGAAACAGCAATCGCAATCGCAACAGCATCAAAATTCTCAATTTGCATCTAGTGCTAGCACATCACCATCTCCTTGTTCTTGCAAAAATGAAAAAGTTCTTACCTCTGAGAGCTATGCATTATCTGCCACCACCACGAGTAGTTTGTCTACAAGTACTTCCTTAAGTGGAAGCACATTAGCGAGATCTTACGAAAAGGGGTAAGTTTCTATTGTGCCTGTCTCCAAAAATAAACATCGCTTTTTTAAATATCCGGAACATGTTTTTTTCTAAATATTAATTATCTTTAATCTTTGTGGTTTCCAGCTCTACGCAGTTATTACCTCAACAACAACAGCGCTTGATAGCTCAACAGTCATCCTCACCTACATTGTCTCTTCCAGGGAATACAAGCTATTCCCTACCAACTGCCCAAAGGTCGGTTCGTGGCACTGGCAATGGTAGAAGTCAATATCTACAAAATAATTCCACATTATTGGCATCTTCGACAACCAACAGCAATCAACAAACAACAATGATACCTCACATATTTTCTCATCAACAAATGCAGTCGTTGCCACCACCTCCACCACCACACAATCTACTTTATCATAATCCTCAGGTTCAACATATGCGACAATTAAATAATCCGTCTGTGCACGATTTCTTTACCCACACACCACCGGATAGGTTTTTAGCCAAAGCTCATTTGATTGAAGCCAAGGAGGCCCCAGCTTCATTGTTAAATAACTCTAAATGGGACAACCTATCAAGAGATATATGGGCTAAGTTTATTAGTTCACAGCAAACCGAAGAAACATTTAGGAAAAAAATGAGGCTTTGGCGTTATTTATATTTATTCATTAAGGTAAGTCTCGAAACCAAACAATGTTAGATCTGTTTTAATAATATTAAATGATCTTCTACACGATCGAAATCCTTTTCCGTGTCTAACAAAAGTAAAATGCACAATTTTCATGTGTGAAATTGCCTGTTATAGCACAGTTAGTCCGAGCAGTAACATAGCTTTGGCGACTTTTGACGTCATATAGACGAATATTCAGGAAATTATTAAATTTCAGATAATTTCTAAGTTACTTCTTCAAAATATATTCGACTACAGTAATATTGCTATCGACCCAGACTAGAGTTAATCATTTGATCAAACATTTACAACCACTCGCACTTCCGTTTTATAAATAAACAACACCAAATAAAGAAGCGAAAAACAATTTTAATTGATATGTCTTCAATCACAGAAATGATAGTATCAACTAAAAAAATTAATTGATCCAATTAAACAATTAATTGATACTATTAAATTTTCTGATTGATTTTTATTCCAATTAAAAATTAGTTAAATCAATTACAATTTTAATTGAATATTTTTTAAAACCCAATTAAGACTTTAATTGCAAAAAATTTCGTGAAAATTTTTTTCTGTGGAGGATACTTAAATCAAGTACAATTAAATGTAATAATATCTGCTTGCAAATATGTTTATCTCACAATATTATGAATATATCTATTTAATTTCAGAATGCCTATCCACGATATGGCCTTTATTTAGTCGGATCAACAATTTCTGGTTTCGGTTCCGACACCTCTGATGTTGATATGTGTTTAGTATCGCGAAGTGCATCAAATATCGATCCCCGTGTGGAGGCTTTATTCAATTTGACGGTCTTACAAGAGTGCCTTAGTAAATCTGGTAAGTCACATTTACGATATATACAAAATTTGCCAATAGTACTCTAAGTCAATTATGTCATGGCCTCATTTTCATCTTATTTTAAATTTATATGGAATCCTTTTAATTTTGAGTCAATGGTTCGATCTATGTATGTATGGTTGGCCTGTCTCAAACTGTGACTTTGCGACATACGTTTACGACGGTATAATACGTATGTATACGTTTATTATCATGTTCTTTTTTTTAATTCCTGAGAATTGAAACTTGTTCATACATATCATTTTTCATTTCATTCAATTAGTTGCCTAGCTAAAATATCAATATGACTCTTCAAACAATAGTGATGGCAAAATACTTTTGAACAAATCACCCTTATTCCTGAAGTCGCCCTCGCTCTCGCCGTCGCTTTTAAGTCGTCTCGTAATTCATTTGGTATTCCTGTGAAGTGGCGTCGGCGACGACGACGATTATTTTTTGTACCAATTACAATACTCGGCAATAAAAGGCCGATATCACTAGAAAACAATCAGCTGAGGTGCAAAAAATAATTTTAATTTTTTTCGGTTTAAAATATTTTTATTTCTGACGCAATTCTAAGTCGGAAAATCAAGAAAAATTATTTATCAAGGACAGTAAAAGCTTCCAAACCTATAAAAATGGCGACGACGCTGAGATCAATGGCACAAGAATCATCACGAAAGAAAACAATCAGCTGCTGTGCAAAACTGAATTTTAATTATTTGCGTTTAAAATCTATTTGTTTGTAATTCAATTTTGACTTGGAAATTGAAAATAATTGATAAATTTGACTAGGGAAATGATTTAGATATCTACATTAGGACAATAACAACATCCGGCTAATACAATTGAATTATGTGTCCAAGGATCATTCAAAGCTGAGTACTATGTTCAGTTTTCAAGCTGAAAAGCAGCTTGTTTTCAAGGTTACTTTTTTTAATTAACTAATTTAGAAATATAAAATCATTTGCAATCAATTCCTTGGATCTTTTCCATCCATTATTTGGCAAGACTCGATCAAAATATAGTCGTCTTCATAAATATATTTGTACTTTTAATTTAGTGTTTTGGTGAAAAAATCGACATAGTACTCACCTTAAAATACATTGGAATTGAAAATCAAAATAAATGGAATTGAAAATCAACACGTTTACTTTAGTACTTGATTAGTATTTTAAATGTTGTTTTAAGTAACTGTATTTTAGGCCCTTGTAAGGCTTAGTTACATATGAAAATAAATAAATAAAATTAAAATTAATTGTGCAGTGTTCTTTTCTATGATGTGAATGTGGTGACCATAACTACTATATATACAGATCTTTGTCAATTTAGTATAAATAGCGCATTTTATATCAAAAGATTTGAGATCGTGGTCAGCTCAGGACTCCTAGATATAGAAAATGAGTTCCGCAAAGAATGGAAGCTGGAATAAATATTTGAACAATATAGATTTTTTTTTTAAATAATAGAGCTTTTCTACCATTTGTTACAATTTATTTATTTATTTATTTATTTTCTTGGCGAATCCAAGCCGCAAAGCCATATACGGATTCCAAAACTACACAAACATAGCAATAATTACAAATTATAAAAATTATGCGCTTAAAAACTAGAAATTAATAACAAAAATAGTATCAATAAGTGACTAAACAGAATTTGAAACAAACAAATACATAATAATTAAAACAAAAAAAATTATGAAAATTAAGAAAAAAAACTATTAAAAAATATAAATTAAATTATCAATTTAAAAAATTAAAAAATAAGAACAATAAAAAAAAAAATAAAAAAGTAAAAAAAAAACATGAATATGTGAGTAAGACAGCAATACTAACATAAAAAGCTAGTAAAGAGACTCAATAAAATAAATTAAAAAAAAAAATGATATAACATAATACAAACTAAATAAAAAAACTAAAAACTAAAAAACTAAAAACTTATTCCTGAAGTCGCCGTCGCTTTTCGTCAGTCGCCACTAATTGGTATTCCGTTCGTCGATATATTCTGCTATCGAAGAAAATCGGTATTCTTGGCATCGCTTTTTGTCGCCAACATCGTCGCTTTTTGTCGCCTTTAAATTTACCAGCGACGAGTTTAGTGTTTAATTTTTGAAGAAGTTTTTTAGACTTTATTAATCGAACAATTGAAAAATAAATGTAAAAAATGGAAATTGGTAAGAGGTAAAATGACTAATCTTCAACAATTACAAAAAAAAAAAATGGGAAAAAATCAGTATATATAGCAGTTATGGTCATCACATTCAAATCATAGAAAAGAACACTGTACAATTAAAGTAAACGCGTTGATTTTCAATTTCATTTAGTTTTAATAGAAATCCTTCAAGGCCAATGTATTTTGTTTAGCACCAAACTTAGGTAACAATTGTGTCGAACTTTGAATGATTCTTGGACACATAATGTCAACGTCGTTCCAATTGTATATCCGGCATATGTTATTGTCCTAATGTAGATATCGTAATCATTTCCGAGTCAACTTTATCATTTATTTTGATTTTTCAAGTCAACATTGGATTACAAACAAACAGCATTTTAAACGCAAATAATTAAAATTCAGTTTTGCACATCATCTGATTGTTTTCTTTCACGATGATCCTTGTGCCATTGATCTCAGCGTCGTCGCCATTTTTGTAGTTTTGGAAGCTTTAACTGTCCTCGAATATATACCCACATTTTTTCCGCGTCAAATTAAATATTTTTTCTTGATTTTCCGACTTAGAATTGCGTCTGATATAAAAATATTTTAAACCGAAAAAATTAAAATTCTTTTTGTGCACATCAGCTGATTGTTTTCTAGTGATATTGGCCTTTTATTACCGAGTGTTGTAATTGGTACAAAAAGAAATCGTCGTCGTCGCCGTCGCCACTTCGCAGGAATACCAAATGAATGACGAGACGACTTAAAAGCGACAGACGACAAAAAGCGATGGCGAGAGCGAGGGCGACTTCAGGAATAAGGGTGAGTATTTCATTGGAATTGGTCTAAATTCGCTTAAGTGCGAAAATTATTCACCTTAAGAGTTTGCAGATTTTTATGCACAAACAGTTCTTCTTTGGAAAAATAAAAATATACCAGATACTGCTGGTTTACTAGCTTTTCCTTTTACCAATATGTTATTGTGTCACTTTTTGTGACAGTAGTCAACTTTTATTTACCCTGAATATGTACATGGTATAAGTAGAATCATAGACCAATTAAGGTATAGACATCCCAAGTGAATTCACCATGGTTTTGTTTATTTGCAGTGCGCAGTCATTCCACTCAATTGCGCAGTCAAGTGACTCAATTACTTTTTGGAAAACGAGAATAACCGTACAAATCTGTCAATTTGCATTACAAAAAAGGTGTGGAAGTATAGAATTTTATATGCTTTTGCAATATTTGGTGTTTCATCAAGAAAACAAAGGAAAGAAAACAAATTAAAGTCAAATTAAAAAATCACTCAATTGCAGGCGACAAAAGTGCCCTCTACGGTGTGCAGACAAACTACAGCGCTGTGAATTCACTTGAGATGTCGTATATTTAATTGATCTATGGTAGAATTAATTCATCAGGTGACTTTCAAGGGCTCTGTAGAATGTCGAAACATATTAGAACTCTTAGGAGAAGCAGTAGGTAAATTTTTGGGCAAGTGAGGTTATCTTATACCATTCTACATTTCTTCTATTCTTTTGACAATTAAATTGCAAATTTGTGACTCGAATCTAATTCAAATGAATACTCTTAACATACCGAAAATGTGTATTTGAACCGGTATATAAAAGAAGAAAGAACCGGTATATAAAAAAATACAATGCCTTATAGAAAATCCTAAAATTGTGTCCACACTCAAGGCAAACAAACCACTCTGGTAAGACTAGGGTGGTGGCATTATCTACACATCAGAGACAGCTGCATTTTTCTTTTCAACCCTCATTATTGCTGTTCACTACATTATGTCGTATAAAGCACTCTCAGTATTAGTTTAGTCTTTGGTGGAAGTGGTTGTCTTGAAGATATTATTACATCAATTACTATTTGTAAAATTATATCACATTGCAAAAAAAAAAAAAAAAGGATGCGCAAAATGTGAGTCGGTTTTTCGAATTTTAAAAACAACTATCACAAATGATGGCATACTCAACTATGATATAGTGAAACATAAATCTTTTGTAGTGTCATTCTGCCAAGATTACCTTTTAACAATAATTAATTCCAAAAGAACAAGTTTATACTCAATTATCGTTGTCCTCAAAATCAAATCCCGTTCAATGGTTTTATTTTGGGATTTTTCTGTTAAATTCGACCATTGTGCTTGCATAATGCATCTTTCAGACTACAAAAATACTTGGGATATTTGTATTTACTCTATTATTCTTATATGTGATGGTATTTTTTTCTTTAAGGAGAATTCGAATGTTTCCATTTGATTGAAGCAAAAGTTCCCATATTACGTTTTCGTGATCGGGTCCATCAGTTGGAAGTTGATCTAAATTTCAATAACTGCGTTGGCATAAAGAACACTCATTTGCTACATTGTTATTCGCAAAGTAAGTAAATAATCTACTCAATAATTTGTTTTACCAAAATGTGAAAACTAAAATATATTTCCTTATAGTGGATTGGCGTTTACGTCCTTTAGTGCTGGTAATAAAACTATGGGCACAACATCACAACATCAACAATGCAAAGAATATGACAATATCAAGTTATTCTCTTGTTTTAATGGTTATACACTTCCTACAATATGCTGCAAATCCACCAGTTTTGCCATGTTTACATCAGATGTTTCCAGATAAATTCCCCTTTGTAAGTTTTATTTCACCAAACAAAAGTGTTTTTTGTTTTATTGTATGGGCGGGGGATATTCTATGTACACACGTGAATTGTTAGAATATTTTTTGTTTAATTTTACAAATGTTAAAAAAAAAAGTTTTTTGCTCATAATTCCTTCATTGTGAATTTGGATTCTTTATAATTTAAAGATCATACTAAAAAGTTGGAATTTTGCTTGTCCAAAATTAAAACTGGTAGATCTCAGAATATAGGGGATTTTAAAACTAATATACAAGATATCTAGAAACTATATCGAGAAATTGGAGCAATATAATTACTAATTGTTGTTTATCAATATTTTTTCAGCTTCGTTCTAATGATTTTGGCTATGTGGATATGAACGAAACCATGGGACCGTACGAAAGTGAAAATAATCAAACAATCGGTGAACTATTCTTAGATTTTCTCGAATATTATAGTAACTTTGAGTAAGTAATTATTGTAATTAAAAAATTCCATATACTTAAATGTTTTTGTATTCATTGATACTTTTCAGTTACTCACAAAACGCAATATCAGTGCGCACAGGAGGCATTTTACCTATTAATGTGTGTCGTACAGCAAAGTCCTTGAAAAATGATATACATCAGTGGAAGGAACTATGCATTGAAGGTATGTTGTTTATTCATTATGTTAAGGAATTGTATTTTGTTTTATCAAAAACATACCAAATACCAGTAAGTTTGTTAAGTCAAACTCAGCCACCGGAAGCCACCGTGGTGCAATGGTTAGCATGCCCGCCTTGCATACACAAGGCCGTGGGTTCAATTCCTGCTTCGACCGAACACCAAATAGTTTTTCAGCGGTGGATTACCCACCTCAGTAATGCTGGTGACATTTTTGAGGGTTTCAAAGCTTCTCTAAGTCATTGAGCTTAACATGGAATCGGGCAGCACTCAGTGATAAGAGATAAGTTCACCAATGTGGTATCACAATGGACTGAATAGTCTAAGGGCGTTTTCGATTCGCAAAAAATATGTTGACTTGGTGTTACACTACTTTTTCCCAAATTGACATTTCGGCCAAATGATATTGTAATTCTAAAGTTATTATTAATTTATAATATTGTGAGGTATAAAGTATCCAATTTCGAGAATGTTGCACCTTTTTTCCCAATCGAAATCGCCATAAGTGAGCCTGATATATCGGGCTGCCACCTAACCTAACCTAAGTCAAACTAATCGAATTAGTATATACTTGAATAGATCATAGATAGATGGCAGTATAAACCTGGTTAGATATTTTTTGCTATAAAAATAAATTGAAACTTTTAAAAGCATTAAATGTCGATTAGTCCCATTTAAAGATTACGAAAATTGAATAAGGTGGAACGACGATTTATATTTTTTCCGCATTACAAATAATTAAATTAATAAATAGAAGTGGAACAATTTACATATTCTCTTAGTAATAATAATTTTTAGTTTTAGGTTGTTACTTTTAAGCACCACATTTGGTTTTTGTTTGTTTTTGATTTCATAAACAATTAAATATTTTGTATTATGTGCTTTTCCCCCCTTAGTGTGTATTAGTTAGTTTTAATATTGCAAGAAAAAGTTTGTAATCATTTGTATTATCTATCAACATATAGTCCGCATGGGCTCGGTTTGATTAAATATGAATATTTATAATAAGAATTGTTCATAATTTTCTTATATTTACAGAACCATTCGATTTGACAAACACAGCTAGGTCAGTGTACGACTTCGAGACATTCGAACGCGTGAAAGGCGTGTTTATATCTTCATGGCAAGTCTTAAAAGATTCCTTGGATCTTAATTCGGTTTTTATGCCAGTTTTTGAACCAGGACTTCATCAAACGACACCAATAGCAAATGCCGATTTCTCAATAAAAAACGAGGGACGAATCCATTCATCTACGAGCCTCAACGAGAGTCGAGCATTAGCCCCGAGCGAAGATTTAACCACAAATAAAATGGGATCATCGTCTAAACATGATATCAAACAAGCGCAAACAAATTTATATCATGGCGTAATGTATGAACTGAAAACACCTGCGGGTGGTGGTGATATGTCGAAATCATCCTCATCACTATTAAACGTAACGCCTTCGACGACATCGACACCATTCTGTGGAAAACCTGTGAATCGAAGTAACAATAAAACTGCATTGTTGTCGTGAGTTTGCTCAAATAGGCTTATTGAAATTCTACTGCCGTCTCATTGCATTTTTGCACCTACAAACAAACATTATGTGAGTTATTTAATAATTTAATTTAAAAGATACTATTGATTTTAGAAATCGTACGATTTTTAAAACCTTTTTACGTCTAGTCTACACACCAAACTATTTTACAATTATTTATATTAATAGTAAATGAAGAAGACTGATATTATATTATTATATAGTTTGTGTGTGATAATTGTTTTATATATATTTCAATGAAAAATTATATACATGTGGGTGTGTATGTGTAACTCGAAAGAACACTCTTTTTTCTTCAGAAACCATAAATATGTGCACCAATTTGCTGATGACAGATAATTCATTGATATCCATTGTTGTTGACATCAATGCTTTCTCTGAAGATGTAAATGTTTCGTTCTTTCTATGCTCAATTTAGATATAATCGTTTCAAACGTCTTCTATAAATCCTACATCGAACACTCACTGTGTTGGTTTGAAATAACAGACTTACTGCCAGTTCATGAAACTCAAAATGAATGTAAGGATCTTAAGGAATCGATAGCTTAGTGTACTAAATTTTAGAAAGCTAATATTCACAACAGACATCGATATCAATTTTTTAGTAAATGTAATTCAAAAGAGATAAAATTCATGGGCAATTAAAAAAACCGATAAGTATAATATATTTTTGGAATTCAATATTTAGACAATTTAAATTCATAAAAAATGTTGGGCAAACTATGGGGTTTGTCTACACGCTTTTGTGTATACATACATCTATTACGTAAATATGCTATATTGGGGCTAGCTCATTAGAGAGAAGCTAATATACTTGACCCCATGGTTAACTTATCATAAATGTTGTTTTGATAATCACAATTATTTTAAATTAATTAGGCTCCTTTATAGATATTCCTTTTTTATTTTTATAAAACAGAAATGGTCTACCGTTGCGTCGGTAAGAGTTAGGTTATATATGAGAACAATTACTTAAATTAATTATTCCACTACCGAGATATGATGACAGATTTTTTCTTTTTATTTCTTTTTACTTTTACAAATACTTTATACCACCACTGGGTGGATAACCCAGTGAGGGTGAAGAATATATTCCTTCCCTTTAAATAACTTATTCCACTACTGAGATTTGATGATAGATTTTTTCTTTTTATTTCTTTTTACCTTTACTAATAAGAAGTTGGAAGCGAAAGATAATTTCAAAGTAAGGTTTTGTGATCAGAATATGTTATTTCTGAGAAATTTATATTGTTTTTGTGTGTTAAAATATATGTAACCCCAATAAATGATGCTACAACATTTAACATTTTCATAAAAACAAAAGAAATCGAAGGTATTAGGTTATGGTTTCAAAACATTTTCTATTTAAAATTGGCGCCTTCCTCATTCATAACATCTTCCAACGCCATAAGCGATTGTTTACGCTTCGATGTACATGGCGTTTGTGATCTCGAATACCCTTGTTCAGAAGTATTAATAGCTGCAGTTATAGATGGGCTTTTTTTTCTGACTGACGTTTAGTTCTGGAAAGGGGTGGGGGAATCTCGGGATCTTCGGAATTTTTAGGAGATTGGTTTTCATCCCTTTCAAAATTAGCTAATGAATTTAAGTTTGCTTTTTCTTTGTGCCGTAACTATTAGTTTGTGGAATGCCTTCTTCAGTTGTATATAATCTCTTCTTCTTGCCCAATTAAAACATTTATTGAATCGACCACATCCAGTCTTCCGACTCTCCTTGTGATTTTGAGCCATTTTCTGTTTAATATGTAAATTTTTTCGGCCCAAGTCTGGACAAAATGAACCAATTAAACTAGGACACTCCGACCAAAAATTATTTCGCACCACTTCATCGCACTTGGGAAATACCTTTGCAATGTCTGGATGGTCGCGCATGTAATGCTTTGATGAAAGCTTTTTTCGAGAATGTGTAATTCTACCTAAGCATTACAATTTTAAAACGGATGCCTTAATGAAAGTTTTTTTTTAGGAATGTGTAATTCTATTCATGTGGTTGAAAGATCAATATATACTTTTGCCTCGTTGCATTGTTTCAATTTTTTTAAGAATATTTATTGACAACTTAGAATTATCATAAAAATGGCTGAAATATATGACAAGTATTTCTAAAGGACTTGTTTTTAACAATATTCAACAAATGTACCGGCTTTATTCAAATACGTCAACATGTCTTCACACAACAACCAATCTGAATTCCACACAAATATTAAGTATTGTCAACATATTAGTCAAAGGCTTCAAGATTTCATCCATTTCGTCACAAAGCTCGTCACAAAGTCACAATTTGTCCAGCTAGTAATCAATTCAGTGGCTATCATAGACATTGGACGGAATTACTCATTTAGATTTTGTTCATACCGATGGACAACCATTCTTGTACTTGTTTTCCGACGCATATTGTGCGTGACTTTTTATTTCACATTATAAAATGAAATATCGCATTTTTTAATAAACGCTTTTGTATATGCATACATCTATTACTTATATATGCCCTATTGCGGGCTAGATTATAAGAGAAAAGCGCACACAATGGGCACCATGACAATCTTTACATGTTGTTTTTATAATCACAACTAATTTAAATTAATTATTACTTTCTTATTTATATTTCTTTTCACTTTTATAAAACAGAAATGGCCTACCGTTGCGTCGGTAAGAGTTAGGTTATATATGAGTACGATTAATTAAATTAATTATTCCACTACCAAGATAGGATGACAGATTTTTTCTTTTTATTTCTTTTTACTTTTACGAAAACTGTATTTCACCACTGGGTTGATAACCCAGTGAGGGTGAAGAATATATTTCTTCCCTTTAAATAACTTATTCCACTACTGAGATTTGATGACAGATTTTTTCTTTTTATTTCTTTTTACTTTTACAACACTTTTTTTGATCTGTGTGTTGGAAAATATTTGAATAAAGCAAATATATTTTGCTTAAACCGCGTTTTTATTCTATACGTGTGCTTTTTAGATATTCAATTCATGCAATTGAACTGAAATGTTCAAAATCTGATTTTACAGTCGAAACCTTATGACTACAATTGTCAACTATATAGACATACTATATGTGACTTTTAAATTATTAATATTTAAACTTATCTAATAATAACAATTATTACTTCTTGGGACTGCTAAAATACTTATTCCACTTATAGAGTTTATTGTTTAAAATAACTTTAAATGCAAATATGTCTATTTTGTAATGTTTTAAATAAGATTTTAGGGTGTATTTCGCCATATATAATTAATAGGGTAAGAGTAGCTCGAACATGCCATGTTGGAATATAGGATACGGGAACTTCCTCGATATAAGGGGATCCAAGCAAAATAAATTAATTGTCTTTAAAAAGACTGATAACAAATGAGTTTTATTTTTTTTTAATTCAATTATATATTTTACAAATAAAACTTTTCAATTCTTTTTTAAGTTGTAGCACCAAATATTCACGTTCGTGGACAGTAAAAAGATGAATAGGAATTGTAGTGGATATCCGAAGATGGGTGTATATTAGCGACAAAGTGTGTTTTACTTAGATATAATAGAACGGTGTTGAGTTTTTCCCCTTTACTGACTAGCTTCAGTTAACAGAATAGGACAATTATCATCAAAATCACCAATATTGTAACATGAACACTATTCATTATTCACTATTCATATATCGTTTTTTTATTAGGTTTAGATGGAATAAAACCAAATTATCCAAATAAACATTTCGTTGGGGCGTCCTTATCCAATTATTTTTTTTTCTTTTGCTAATTTTCACATTTCATATCCGTGGTAGTGAAGTTTTGCGTATTATGGGCGCATAAGAGAAGAATTAAATTAATTCTTGGTACAATCGAAAATACTTATTCCACTAATATTATTTACTATTCAATTAACTTTAAATGCAAATATATCCATTTTGACCATCATAAATATATGATGTTAAAGGAGCCGTTTGATTGTTTTTTTTAATTAACGCATGTTTTATACAAGTTAAGGAAACCAAAATTTGCGATTATATGCTGTGAATTGTTAGCTTCTTCGACTGCATTTGTTGGGAACAATTGCTCCATCCTTTCGAGATATTCTTCAAAATCATCTGCGAAAGCAAATTGTTCAAACGACCGATCGATCGATTTTTCCCATTTACTTACTTAAAGTTAAAACAAGATGGTTTTTATTTTTATGTAAATGAACAACTATTCGAGTTTTTTTTTGTTTTTGGTTCCACTTTTATTTTTCTCGTCGCCAAAATGTTATGTATGATGGCTTGGGGATACAAGCATTTAGCCAGTACGTAAACGATTAAGTCTAGCTAGCCTACATACATACATTAGTATTGGTGTACTAAGGCAATCGTATTCGAACTCTCCTTGACCGTTATGATTATTATAATGTGGCCACTTCATATGGTGTTAACGTTGGTTCGCCAGTATGTAATTGGGATGAAATAGAAAGTAAGAGAAATTCTAATCTCATTTATATTCCATTATGAGAGATTCAGTGTCAAAACACACAAAGTTTACAATTGTTATCCCACTTCTGAATTGTTGATGATTGGCCAGGCTTTTTGTTTGTCTGGTAGAAAAATAAACTTTTTATTCATATTTATTTTTGACACCACTCGGAGCAATTGCATCAGGTGAGGTAACAGCCTAATAGCTATCAGATACTTGAGATCCAATTATCAATTCAGGCATCATTGTCAGAAATCATTTGTTTTCGATTCGATTTTCTATTATTTTACTTGTTAGTTGATGACGTTATTTAGCATTAATTAGTTATTCCACTATTGAGATTTGATGACATATTTTTTCTTTTTATTTCTTTTTACTTTTACGAAAAATTGCACAACTTTGAATACAACGCTCTGAGTAAAGATGAGCGAGGGTCCATAGGTATTAAAGATATCGTCTAGTTTATGCAAATTAATTATCTTTAAATTAATTTTATTTAAAAAAAGGGTCGCAGTCTTCAATGTTGGCGATGGTCTTTTATTCAAGTTTAGTACGGAACTGTGTTAACGATGGTATGCCAATGTGTAATTAGGATGAAATAGTAAGTAAGATAAATTGTAATCTCGTATATATTGCTCGTATATATTTCTCGTATATATTTCTCGTATATATTCCGAGCGATTCAGAATCACAACGCTTAACACAAAGTTTACAATTGTTATCCCGCTTCTGAAGTTTGTAGACTGGCTAGGCATTCTTTTTGTCTGGTAGAAAAAATAAACTTATTTTATATATCTTCTTTAGTTTGGACAACACTCAGCCTGACGTTTATCAGGTACTTGAGAAACTGTAATAAATTCAGATATCATTGTCATAAATGAACTGTTTTAACCATACGATTTTGTATTATTTTGTTAGCTAATCATCTAACATTATATTGTTTATTCCACTACTGAGATTTGACGACATAATTTTCCTTTTTATTTCTTTTTACCTTTACCAAAAGTTTAAACAACTTTGAATACACAATCTGAGTAATCGTGAGCGAGGGATTATAGGTATTAAAGAAATCTAGCTCCTATGTTAAAGCAATTTTCAAATTACATATAAGTATATATTACTCACTTCCTTCCGCCGTGGGTACAAATCTACTTCAACTCCACAACAAATCCTCTGAAATGCTCCGTGTTCTCGTATAACAGCGTAGGTACTAAAGATATCGCTCAGTTTATGCATTTTTTAAATCGGAATAAAACACAACAGAATGTTAAAGAGATGGTGGTGAACGCTACACAAAGTAACATGTCTAAGTAGTTACACGTCACTGATCCAAAAGATTTTTTATCACAACATAATGAGCTTTTACAACCATTATTCCACTTTATTTAATATTTTATAAATTAACTTAAAATGGCTATATCTCCTTATTAGGAGTTTTTAATATCAAATAAAACAATTTTATATAGTATTCAAAATACACAGCGGACTGTATTAAAGTCGAATCTCATGTCTCCCTATGTGTGGAATTTCTTCCGATTCCGATTCTTCCTATTCTTGTTTGTAAATAATCTATTTTATTTTGACAGCACAGGTGCAAGTTGTGCCAACTGTAAATAATTGTACTGGATAAATTTTGCGTTTTTATAGTCCGCCACGTCTTGACGGTACTAAAAGAAAACAGCCATGTCTGTTGACAGCTATATAGTTCCACATTTCAAAACATATTATTTCACTAAATTTGTTTAATTACTAAACTAACTTCTTTTGGTCATATCTCCTTAATGGGAAAAATATTTTATAGAGAATCCACAATATTAAGAGTTACTAATGGAATTTGATTAACAAATTCCAGCGAGCATATTGAAAGTGTCGGTAGGTATCTGATCTCCTAGGTCGTATTAAACGACTTTACATCATTTCAGGTTTAAGAGCCAACATTTTCTCCGTTAGAAGACAAATTACTTTCCTGTTTGTCTCTTCCATTTTTTTAAATCGATTGAATTGACATCGATCACTTGACAGCTGTATACTTCCACATTTCAAAATATATTATTTCACTAAATTCGTTTAATTACTAAACTAACTTCTTTTGGGCATATCTCCTTAATGAGAAAAATATTTAATAGAGGATTCACAATATGTATTATGAGTTACTAATAGAATTTGATTATAAAATTCCAGTGAGTAAATTGAAAGTGTCGGGAGGTATTTGATCTCCCAGGTCGGGTCAAACGACTTTACTTCATTTCAGGTTTAAGAGCAAAAATTTTCTCCGTTAGAAGACAAATTGCTATCCTGTTTGTCTCTTCCATTGTTTTAAAAAGATTGAATTGAATATCTCGTGGTAATTCTTGTTGTAGGTTTTCTACCTTCGTTTACAACACTATCATTTCCACATTATAGCATGAACACATTTACAAGCATTTGACGGTGGAATCGTTTATTTAAAAAATCAAATTAAATTTCTTTTTCAAGTTCAATTAGTATAAAATTCAGGAAATTATTCAGTTAAGAGCCAACATTTTCTCCGTTAGAAGACAAATTACTTTCCGATTTGTCTCTTCCATTTTTGTTAAATCGATTAAATTGGCATCGATCGGTTGACATTTCAAAATATATTATTTCACTAAATTTGTTTAATTACTAAACTAACTTCTTTTGCGCATATCTCCTTAATGGGAAAATATTTTATAGAGGATTCATAAATAATATTATGAGCGAACAAATTCAAAGTATCGGGAGATATCTTATCTCCCAGGTCGGGTCAAACGACTTTACTGCATTTCAGGTTTAGGAACAAAAATTTTCTCCGTTAGAAGACAAATTACTTTCCTGTTTGCCTCTTCCATTTTCGATCGATCAGTTGACGGCTGTATACTTCCACATTTCAAAAAATATTATTTCACTAAATTTGTTTAATTACTAAACTAACTTCTTTTGCGCATATCTCCTTAATGGGAAAAATATTTTATAGAAGATTCATAAATAATATTATGAGCGAACAAATTCAAAGTGTCGGGAGATATCTTATCTCCCAGGTCGGGTCAAACGACTTTACTTCATTTCAGGTTTAAGAGCAAAAATTTTCTCCGTCAGAAGACAAATTACTTTCCGATTTGTCTCTTCCACTTTTGTTAAATCGATTAAATTGACATCGATCGGTTGACATTTCAAAATGTATTATTTCACTAAATTTGTTTAATTACTAAACTAACTTCTTTTGCGCATATCTCCTTAATGGGAAAAATATTTTAAAGAGGATTCATAAATAATATTATGAGCGAACAAATTCAGGTTTAGGAGCAAAAATTTTTTCCGTTAGAAGGCAAATTACTTTCCTGTTTGCCTCTTCCATTTTCGATCGATCAGTTGTATACTTCCACATTTCAAAAAATATTATTTCACTAAATTTGTTTAATTACTAAACTAACTTCTTTTGCGCATATCTCCTTAATGGGAAAAATATTTTATAGAGGATTCATAATATTATGAGCGAGCAAATTGAAAGTGTCGGGAGATATCTTATCTCCCAGGTCGGGTCAAACGACTTTACTTCATTTCAGGTTTAAGAGCCAACATTTTCTCCGTTAGAAGACAAATTACTTTCCTGTTTGTCTCTTCCATTTTTTAAATCGATTAAATTGACATCGATCAGTTGACAGCTGTGTACTTCCACATTTCAAAATATATTATTTCACTAAAGTTGTTTAATTACTAAACTAACTTCTTTTGGGCATATCTCCTTAATGGGAAAAATATTTTATAGAGGATTCACAATATTATGAGTTACTAATAGAATTTGATTATCAAATTCCATTAGTAAAGGGTGAAACGGTCAAAATGTGGTCAAGGGAAAACGCGTGTAAATCGGTGAAATCGTTTTTTAAAAAAATCAAATTAAATTTCTTTTTCAAGTTCAATTAGTATAAAATTCAGGAAAAATATTCAGTTAAGAGCCAACATTTTCTCCGTTAGAAGACAAATTACTTTCCTGTTTGTCTCCTCCATTTATGACAAACAATGTTTTCAAAATTATTTTTTTTATGGTTTTCATCTAATAAGAAGTATTTTCTCTCGGCAACAATATTGATGTCAAAATAATTTCAATTAATTTATTGGTACATTTCCCCATTACAGTTGGAGATTGTTATAGTGTCACTTATATCCTATTATAGTACCAGGGTAATGTTTTTTATATTATTTATCATACATAGGAACACATACACACCTACATTGGTATAAGTTTTTAAATTAAAAGTTTAACGTCATTTTCATGATACACATAAATATGTATTTTTTTACAGACTCAAATAAAAACAGATGAGAAAATGTAAAAAAAAATCTAAAGCTGAAAAATCAAAAAAAAGGTTCCCTCTATTAATATTTTTAAGCAAAATAGAAAAAAAATTATAAAAAAATTATAAAATTCCTGCATTAAAAAAAAAACAACTCAAAAAAATATTATTTATATACAAAAATGTATTTATGTAAAAAATATACAGAATTATGAAAAATGTTATTTTATGAAATAGAATCATTTGTAAATCCATCTTCATTAAAAAAAAATACAAACTATGAGTCATGGAAATAAAAATGTGAGGACGGATAAAAATAAAAAAAAAAAAAATAAAAAATAATAATAATAGTAATTGCCTATGTATTATTGAGTAACACAAACCTGTATAGCTTTTTTTGTAAGTTTAACTTATTTTTTGAGATATTAACGAACCATTGTAATGTAAGTACTGCTTTTGCCACATAAAGTCTGATATGGATTCATTATTCCAAAAAAAAAAATAATTTTACCATTATTAAACAAAGCATTACTTACAAAAAAATAAATAAATAAACCGTTACATGTGTACTCACCTTCTGTGAAGGTTCTAAATTAACTATTAATAGACAAATTAATTAAAACAAAAGCTATTATTGTGCAAAAAAAGATGTGCAGCAAGCTATAATATCCCGTTTTGAACTCTGAAAATGAATACTCCTATTCCGTATCACTTTATATTTTGCACTTTGTTTTTGGTCCCCTTGGCCTTATTAAATTCCTTATACAAATGTCGTTTGCTGGCACATCTTTTTCGACCAGAAAATAATAACCACACTTTGGAATACAAAAAAAAAATAACTGATGTTTGTTAAAAAAAATTAATATCTCCATTTTGTGTGCGTTATGTTTGTAAGATCTAGATCATTGTAAATCGCATGTTAACTTTGTCCAACCTTATGCATTAACATTTTTCATATGTGAATGAGAACATTCAATCTACTATCCTCTTGTCGAAAGTTCAGGAAAAGTAGAAAATAAACTATGTCTACCAAGGGGAAAGCTGAATTTTTATTTGAACAAAAACGGGTAAGTCCATACTATATAGTAGTTAAGCTTGTAGGAATAACATATATCGGATTCAAAAAGAGCGATGGAAAATTGTATCCTACTCGCAACACAAATTCGATATCGATTTAATTTTCGTAGTGAAAAAATGATCGATCGATACAATGAACAATTTTGGACCACGTTGCCCGATCGAAGTTTAAAGCAATTTTTTCAGCATTCGATATCGAATTCAGAAACTCGAACATTCGATATCGAATTCATAACCGTATCGAAAAAATTGTCGATAAGATTAAAAGTTTGGATCACAGGATTCGATCGAAATTTGATGCAATTTCTCAAGCGTTGCCAACAGCAAAAAACGAAGCAGAACAAAATGAAATCACAAAATTAGTTAGCGCCACAAAATAGAATGTAGAAAAAACATGTTTTTTTGGAGGTTTCAAAGTAAAAAGTAAATTGTATTGCATTATATCTTATGGACCCATATCTCTTTTTACATTCCTCCGAATTCCTTCCTAATTGGAGGATGATATGAATGTAAAATAATTCGGCGACAAATAAGGAATAAAAGTTCACATTGTTATTGGTGTACACCATGAAAGTCACCTTTTGCTGGCTCAATAGACGATTTCGGCTGACGAAGGAGGTGTTCAAATGGAAAATAATTTTTGGTGGCATGTCAACGTTAATTCTATCACTTTACAATTGTCTGCCGTCTTAAAACTTTTTGTGAGTGGAAGCCTTAATAATTCACTATTCTTACAAGGTGGTCCAGAAGAGTTATGTTGTCACAGAATGGTACGGTGTTTGGTTGATCACAATCTCTTGGATATCGATCTATCATGTGCACTTTATATATGGTTCTTTGCCAAGCTGGGATGCTCGCTGCCGAACTCGAATATGACCAATTTTTGTTTAACTTTTATTGGAGTTGCATTAGTCCTAAATATTCAAAATATGATCATTATAAAGGGTGATTTGTTAAGAGCTTGATAACTTTTTTTTTTTTAAAAAACGCATAAAATTTGCAAAATCTCATCGGTTCTTTATTTGAAACGTTAGATTGGTCCATGACATTTACTTTTTGAAGATAATTTCATTTAAATGTTGACCGCGGCTGCGTCTTAGGTGGTCCATTCGGAAAGTCCAATTTTGGGCAACTTTTTCGAGCATTTCGGCCGGAATAGCCCGAATTTCTTCGGAAATGTTGTCTTCCAAAGCTGGAATAGTTGCTGGCTTATTTCTGTAGACTTTAGACTTGACGTAGCCCACAAAAAATAGTCTAAAGGCGTCAAATCGCATGATCTTGGTGGCCAACTTACCGGTCCATTTCTTGAGATGAATTGTTCTCCGAAGTTTTCCCTCAAAATGGCCATAGAATCGCGAGCTGTGTGGCATGTAGCGCCATCTTGTTGAAACCACATGTCAACCAAGTTCAGTTCTTCCATTTTTGGCAACAAAAAGTTTGTTAGCATCGAACGATAGCGATCGCCATTCACCGTAACCGTCCAACAGCATCTTTGAAAAAATACGGTCCAATGATTCCACCAGCGTACAAACCACACCAAACAGTGCATTTTTCGGGATGCATGGGCAGTTCTTGAACGGCTTCTGGTTGCTCTTCACTCCAAATGCGGCAATTTTGCTTATTTACGTAGCCATTCAACCAGAAATGAGCCTCATCGCTGAACAAAATTTGTCGATAAAAAAGCGGATTTTCTGCCACTGATTTTGGTAATAAAATTCAATGATTTGCAAGCGTTGCTCGTTAGTAAGTCTATTCATGATGAAATGTCAAAGCATACTGAGCATCTTTCTCTTTGACACCATGTCTGAAATCCCACGTGATCTGTCAAATACTAATGCATGAAAATCCTAACCTCAAAAGAATCACCCTTTATGTATATTTACTACAAACTAGCACGATGTAAAAAACAAGTGAAAAATGTTTTACGATTGCAATTTACCAATCGGAAAAAATTGTCGATCAAAAAAACTCGATATCGACTCCCGTGATCTGAAAAATTTAGATTTCGATCAAAAGTTCTCGATATATGATCATTATATGTAGATTTACTACAAACTAGCACCAATTCGAACTAAAACTAATATATTTACTATTCCTATATGGCGAAAACGATGTAAAAAACAAGTGAAAAATGTTTTACGATTGCAATTTACCAATCGAAAAAATTGTCGATCAAAAAACTCGATATCGACTCCCGTGATCTGAAAAATTTATATTTCGATCAAAAGTTCTCGATATCGAATGCCGTGATTAGCCCCCAGTATTCGATATCGAATTCATTATCGTATCCAAAAAATTGTCGAAACGATTATAAGTTTGGATCACGGCATTCGATCGAAATTTGATGCAATTTCTCTAGCATTGCCAGCAACGGAAAACGAAACAGAACGAAAAGAAATAAAAAAAAATCGCTATCGAATGCCGAAATTATAGGATCCAAAATTATATAGGGTATATATAAACCCATGAAACGATATAGTGCATTTTCGAACTGGATTTGCTCTATTAAAATCAACACAGGGATATGGTTAGAACTTCATAACGATCGAGAATATTTACATGCGTGGTGAAATGGTTAGCATGGCTTTAATTTGTTTTCTTTCCTTTGTACTCTTGATGAAACACCAAATATTGTAAAAACCTATAAAGTTATATACGTCCACACCTTTTTTGTAATGCAAATTGACTGATTTGTACGGTAATTCTCGTTTTCAAAAAAAGAAATTGAGTCGCTTGACTGCGCAATTGAGTGGAATGACTGCGCACTGCAAATAAACAAAACCATGGTGAATTATCAAAGTATGTCTCTATATTCTCAGTCAAGCGACTCGATTTCTTTTTTTTTATATATACCCAAATAAATATACTACTGCATTGGTTAGAAGTTGCAATTGTTGTGAACAAAAATTAAGAAATGTTGTATTTAATTCATAAATTTCTTATTATTGTTTTTACGAAATAAGTCTCCAAAATATTGGGGATAGATTTCATTTTGCGATTTAGGGATTTTATTTCATTTTTGGGGTATAATTTCATAAAATATTTTGTGAATTTACTTCATATTGAAATAAGTCCTCAATTTTGGGAACTTATTTCGTTTTTCATTTTGGGGAGTTATTTCATGGGGACTTATTCGGGTAATTTGGCATGCACTAATCACCGCCAAATAGATCGTGCAGATATCACATTGCCTATTTCAGCAGAAATTTGTCTGGATGATTTGAAAGAGTCTTGGGAGAGTGACAAAATGATTCTCTTTTTCGAAGTATCTTGGTTGGTTTTCCACGTGTTTTCGTAAAACTCTTTTTCCATTAGGGCATTTTAGACACAAAGTAACGATCTCTTAAAAGATTTGAAGGTCGTTCAAAGAGATCTTCCCTCAATTCTTGAAGAAACGTTCAATGTACTTATTTTTTTGGCCAACCAAATAAAGCACTTCATCACAAAGAGAACGCAGGGAACAAAAATAATGACATTTTTGCGTTTTTTTTTTAAATATGTTAGAATTCTGACAAAGAAGAAAAAATACCAAGGTGTACTTATTATTTTGACCACATGTGTATATGGCAGCTATTTCTAATTTGGCACAATTGACTATATCACTAATTTTACTCTTTGTGCCAAATTTTTTTAATTTATTTATTTTCATATGTAACTAAGCCTTACAAAGGCCTTACTTAAAACAACATTTTAAAGCCGAATTTTGAAGCACATCAAAGTAAAACTCTTGCTTCTGGGGCAGTAACACCGCATTTCATTCAGTATTTGAGTACAGTTTTTAGTTTGAGTGCAAATTTCATTATATTCGAAGACTTATGCATGTATTTAGGACATTTCTGGCAATTTTATGTACCGGAAATGTTCTATTAAACTCCACGGTTTTCCAACTGTACCCAACTAACGGCGAGCGCCGCAGGAATTTTATGATGATGGACGATTGATACGCAATAACAATGACATACATATGTATATAAGTTTAAAGATTTTTTTATTGTTAACATTTTCGAAATTACATTGAATGTTTTTGATTACAAAAGAAATATATTATTGATGTTGTTGTTGTTGTTGTTTTATTTTCAGATGAAATTGTTTTGGAAAAAAAGAAATTGTATTGCAGCCTCACTTCTTTAAACGCCACAGAAACGAAGTGGGATGTACTAGTAGGTGAATAAGATTTAAAACCGTCAACGAGCCGATAGAATGATAAACACAACGTCCATTCTCCTGTAACAATGTTGTTGTTTTTCTATTTGGGATTTTTTAAAGTGAATGCAGGCACAAAACTAAATGAATCAAAAAAAAAAAAAAAAGAACAGACGTTGATATTTCATCGTTTTTCCTTTCGCAAAGCCAGATTGATTGTTTTTGCAACGTAAATATAAAACAAAACAGAAAATGTGTGTGTTCCTCCAAACAGTATTTCTTCTTTTTTCCTCTTTTTTTTTAACAGAAAGTGTTGTGGACTGGTACAAAATGACGAATGAAAATCTCCTCCAGTCGGACATCCAAAAGTCCAGATCTAGAAAACCCAAAGGCAGAATGACCATACACTGCGATGCCTTGTAATGGAGGCAAACGATTCTATTCGATAAAACGAAATTGTGATTGTGGTATTTCGTTGTTGTTGCTCGAGTACACATTCTTGCCATAGGCTTGCAACAATTAATTAATGCTCTTTCAAATGAGCTTTTGTTGCCTTGGAAAAATTGCCTCGCAATCTTGTCCCACTCCAATTGTGCTGCCTGCACTTGGAACGGGTATGCATATTGAAGAGAAGTCTTCATGTGGTGTCATTTTTGAATGTACCCCCTTGCTTGCTTTCATAATTTCTTTCAAACGTAAGTTTTTTGTTTCTAGCAAAAAAACAACGACACACTCGTTTTTTTTTTTTGGTTTGTTGGTCTACGTCTAGGTCTGCGCCTAAAACCAAAGTATTTCATTTTCTTTGACAAAGAAACGGATGGAATATTCCTTCTATTGCTGTAATATGAATTCGAACTTCGTGCGGTTTCCGCTAACGTCGTCATATTTGCTGTCCTCTGCTGTTGCTACCCAATGGGGTGGTGCAACAACAGAGTTGAGGTGGTGTGTCTAAATCTGATATTTTGATGTTGTTGCTGTTTGTTTGCTATGTGTTTTTGTTTTTTCTTTCTTTGTTATAAACATTCCTTTATAACCATTATGGATTTATTCTGTGTGTGTGGTTCTCTCTTTTGTTGTTTTGTTGTCGATCGTCACCAAAGATATTTGTTTCGAATAGAGTTGCAATTGCTGTTTTGATAAAGTTTCTTGGTTGTTTTGTTTAGTGTAGGTTTCATCATCATCATCATCTGTTGCTCTTGGTAATTGTTTCTGCTGTCGTTGCTTCTACTGAACGTTACACGTTGCTGTAGATCACCAACCTGTCTTGCTATCTATCAGTAGGGCTGTGAGAATTGGCTCTGAGAATTAAGTCCTAAATTTAAGCGATCGTTATTAAGGGCATCCTGAAAAGGAGAAAGTTAAATGGATATTGGGAGATACGATTGAGACATATTTGGTAAAAAAAAAATACTTACTGTTCCAAAACCAACGTCTTGGGATAGAATGCCATCCATTTGGGATATTTGACCAAAGTCTTGTGATAGTTCCGGTTGTTGTGAAAGACCCCCAAATACATTCTGACTCATTTGTTGCGACATATTTTTTTGGGTCAAGATGGCCGATGAGTTTTGTGAGGCGGAAGCTGATGCTGCAGCGGCCGCAGCAACATTTGATGCGGCATTTGTTGTTGTCGTTGCAGCAGTTGCACTTCCTGTTAAGTTACGTCCCTTGCCAGGGGCCTTGGATGTATTCTTTGCTGCAATATTATTCGATGGTAGAGCATTGAGAGGTGGAGCTCCTGTACGCCTGCCCTGTTTAGCTGCTGCTTGAATGGCTTGTTGATGCTGATTATAGAAACGTGGTGGTATATTACTCATATTCATGAACATGCCAACTGGTACAGGCATATTATTCATGGCGGCTTGAGCTCTTTCCGATGATATGTAGGATATGGAGTCGTGTTGGAAGTTATGCCATTGCTGATTATTTGAGGTATTATTCAGCTGATTGTTGCTCATTTGGTTCATGGTGTGGCGCTGTGATCCTGGAGCACCAAATCCTCCACCTCCACCGCCTCCACCAGCTTGGGGATTGAAGAAATTGGTTATATGGCCGGCATTGTTCATCCCACCGCCCATATTATGCATGTGTGTATTATTGGAAAAGCCGAAAGCGGAATTATTGCCGCCAATTAGATTGTTGCCAAAGTTATAGCCATAGTTATTGGAGGTAGTTGTACCAGTGTAACCGAATTGACCGGAACGATCATAAAAGGATCCTGGTATAATGGCTTCTCTGGCATCTGCCATCATGGTGCTCATGAAATGGGCTCCCATATTTAAGGTATTTACCAATTTTTTGGGCTTCTGGAATTGAATCAAAGATTCCCTCAAGTTATTGAGGGAGCCTTCCACCAACACCTTACGGTCCTTGTAGAAGTTCAGCAAATGATTCCACAGGGGCTGTTTGGACAGAATTTTTGGGTTGCCCACAATAATGGTGCCATACTTGGAACGAGTGAGAGCGACATTTAGACGCCTGGGATCGCTTAGGAAACCAATACCTTGTTTTTCATTCGATCTGACACATGACATTATTATGATGTCCTTCTCTCTGCCTTGGAAGGCATCGACACTGGCAATTTCTATCTCTTGGTAGAGTTTTGAGTGTAAACTTCCTTGGTACTGCATGTACTGAACCAAATAGGCTCGTTGTCCTTCATAGGGAGTAATTATGCCAATCTGCTCTGGCTTCACACCAGCCTTAAGGAAACGTGTTGTGATCTTCTCCACATTTGCAGCCTCAGTGCGGTTCAGATATGAGGTGCCCGATCCTGCAATCTCCTCTTGACCCTGGGTTACCAAAAAGAACATTGGACGGTCTGGTTGAGGCCAGGGGAAATCAATTTTCAACTTTCTGTCTTCGGCGCACACGCCGTTCTGTAAGGAACCCTCATAGAAAAAGTTTGAGGGGAATTGCGATAGTTCAGGGTGCATGCGATATTGAACTTCCAAGCGGAATGGTCGTATACCCAAAACCACCAGACGCTCAAATAAACTTTGGGAGAGGCCAGCACGAGCAGCTTTTTTACACATAACAACTGGTCCCAACTGACAGTGATCACCAACCAGAATTAGCTGTTTAGCCCCCAAAACAACTGGCACCATGCATTCCGGCTCGGTGGACTGCATCGACTCGTCAATGAGTATTGACGTAAATTTAATGCGCTGCAGACGCGCATCGCCGGCACCGACACAAGTACAGCATATAACATCGGCGGCTTCCAGTAATTGATTTTCAGCTGTTCTCTTTAGGGTGCGATAGCGTTTCTCATCTGCCGATGACAACTCGCCCGTTTCGTCCTTCAGTTGTTGCAACTTTTTCAATTCAATATTTGTCTCCATGTTTCTGATTTGGTTGTGGAGAGCCAGGAAATTGACCGGGCTATCAATGGCTTCACGTGATTTGGCACAAACGCGAACTACCTTCAAATTAGTGCGATGTATTTTCTCAGTCAATTGATCCACGGCTGTATTACTAGGGGCACAGACTAGAACCGTACCACCATGCTGTTTCACCAGTTGATAGACAATAGTGGCCGAAGTGACTGTTTTTCCGGTACCTGGAGGGCCTTGGATAAGACTCAAAGGTCGTTGTAAGGCATGCTTGACAGCATAGACTTGTGATCGATTTAGATCTGGTAGATTAGGAGCGCTGTACAGCTTGGGGGGAGGGCCACGGAAAACAACTTCATCGGACCCGTCATGACGACCATGGCCTAACAGGCGTGAGTATATGTAGTTTGAGACCGAGTTTCGGTCAAGGGCAAACATCTTTAAAGCTCTGCGCATACGATCAAACGATGTACATTTCCATATGAAGTCCACGGCAAAATTTGAAGTGCATTGTATTGGAGCTTTGGCCGATGACTTCAATTCGAGACCCACATCTTCACCGAAATTATCGGGGACTTTAATGACATGACCAATAGCATCCCAGGCCTTATGTAATTCGCCTACATATCGTAAACGTAACTCATCGCCATGCATTAGTTTCATGTCTGAGTCAGTTTTAGCCAAAGTGAAATAGGCTATGGTCTTTTTGTTTAGGCCAACGTCCCAACGAACTTCTATGCCCTCTTGAGTTTGGGATTCCTTCAACTTTTTGTCATACTCTGCCTCAAGCATTACCAGAGGAGCGAATATTTTCTCATATTGATAACCATCCTCATAGCGCAGTAATACCTGAGAAGGCTCTGTGTCAATGCCAGGTTTCTCCAGATCTTGAAATGTTGCCTCAATATTGTCCTTCCACAACTCCTCCAATTTATTTATCTGAGCAGCAGATATTTGCCTGGCGCGCAGTTGTTCTTGTTCGGTTGGTACTTTTACCAACCAGGGCAAAAAGGAACGGTCGGATATAAGCGGTTTCCACTGGTCTTGATCCCAATTCATGTCTTTCAATGAGTTTTGGGCAGCACACGGCTGACGACAAAGCAACACCACCACCGAATCAGCTTTAGCTGGTATAAAGCCCAAGACGAAAACATTACGCACACCGCATGAATAACATTCCAATACGGTTTCACCTAGCGGTCCTTCCGAATGTAGAGTTACTTCACGATGTTTGGCTCGCACCAAGTGATTAACAATATGTGAACCCGAAGTACTTCCACGACCATTGCAAAGCCATTTTTTGCAATTGTTACACATTACCACCGTTCCAGGATCATGGATGCCACAATATTTACATGCATGGTTGGGTAAAACATCAACGGGACCGAGGGCATTATCTTCATCCTCTTCTTCGAACTGTAAATCGGTTGAGCCATTGGCGGTGCCCAACTTTGTTTGAAGATCCAATTTACGACCAAATGTCTACAAGTACAAATATGAATTCGTGCATAAATTTAAAGTGAAAATTATTTGTTTCATATACAGAGCATAGTATTGTGTAGCATAGAATTTTCGGTGCTGGAAATCGATTTAACGCCTTGAGAAAAAAGAGAAGAAAATCCTAATGGATATGTTACGTTTCTAATGAATATGTACATATCTATTACGGGTCCCAACTTTCCAGTGGTGTTATCGGCGTTTAAATATGTAAAACAAATTTCGTTAAGAGTTTAGTTGGGCCGAAGCCGAAGTTCGGCAAACAAAAATTCTGCCGAAAACGAAATCGACTGTTTTAATAATAATTAAATTAGTTTCGAGTTATTTACTTTAATATAACGTTAAATTTAATAAAAACGTTTCAGAGTTTTTAGAACTTTCAGCATTGAAATTCATAAGTTTTACATCGTAATTTCAATAAATTTTTTTTATTTAGAAAAAAGTAGTTAATTTTCCTCATAAAAAGGAAAATTAATTTTTATTTTCTATCACATAAGAAAAATTTCTTCAGACTCGTGAAAATTTGGTGTCCTGAAATGCACAGTCTTTTTTTAACTTTCTGTAAACACTTGATTGGAGTGGAATGAAGAAACTTTTAATTCATTATTATTTATTTTCAATAAATATATATTTCTAATGCATTTTTCTTTTTCTTTAATATATAAGTAATATACAAGTATAATAAAGTTTAATGGAGTACTTTTTTAGTAACGTCATGACTTATGGTGGTAAATTAATTTCACGAACATTCAGTTGAATATGGAGAGTAGAACACAAATATGACTTTCTTTATGATTTTCTTATGATTTGCCACATATCTCAATGAAAGTCCAAATTCATTGAGCTTCCACCTGTTTTAAATTGTTTGGAGTCGAGTTCCTCTCAAAACCCTTGTCTAGTGGGTGATTCATTCATATTCAACCATTTTCTAAATTGCTGAGCATTTAACTCTTTCCAGTGTTATTATTTATTATCGGTCACAAAAGGCTAAAAAAACCTTTTTCAAAAATTGATCATAAAACTCGTTACTGCCAAATTTAACGGCGACATGAAGCGAATATATTGACAACAAAAAATGCCACCGCGAATAGAAGAAAATATCGAAAAACAGAATACCAATTAGTGGCGACAAAATAAAAGCGAAGGCTACACACAAAAAAATTTCACGAACATTTTTCTAATTAAAATTTTAATTGAGTTTTAAAAAATATTCAATTAAAAATTTAATTGATTCAACAAATTTTTTAATTGAAACAAAAATCAATCACAAAAATAATAGTATTAATTAATTTTTTAATTGGATCAATCAACTTTTTAATTGACCTTCAATTAATTTTTTAATTGATGCTATCATTTCTGTGATTGAAGACATTTCAATTAAAAATTAATAGGATCAATTAATTTCGTGATTGAATCAGAAATTTTTTGTGTGTAGTGTTAGGAATATAAAAACACATTTCAAAGTTCAGACAATTCGTAGAAAAATTGAGACAATCAGCAGATTAGGCTATGTGGAAGCTATACATGCACAGAAAAAAATATTCAAAATATTCAATCAAAAATTTAATTATTCAATTCATTTTTAATTGACTTTCAATTAATTGATACTATCATTTCTGTGATTGAAGTCATTTTAATTAAAAATTAATTGGATCAATTCATTTCGTGATTGAAGACAATAAAAAAAAAAATATTTTTTTTTGTGAATACAGAATGATATAAATTATATGACATATCTATTTATATGCCAAAAATAATAGTTCACTTCAGCATATGGGAAGCAACTTGTTGCTTCTTCGTCTTCAAATCTGTCTACATGGGCCGAACACAATTATTTTAGATTCAAAATTCCGGAAAATCATATAAAGTTTTCGTATTCTAGTTGCTCAAAAAGACTAATCGGAGTGTTAATTTATGTTGAACCTGGACCTTCGACCCGCCTGTTGACATAAAACGAATCTGTGCACGTTAGCTAGCCGACAGCGTGTATCCACATCGAGGATCTCTACTAATAAGATGGGATGGGAATGATTGGGCGATGATTTCATGGGATGCAACTTGTTGCTTCTTCGTCTTCAAGTCTTTCTAAGTGCTCAAGGTGACTAATCGGAGTGTTAATTTTGTTGAACCTGGAGCTTCGACCCGTTTGTTGACATAAAACGACTCTGTGCACGTTAGCTAGCCGATAACGTATATCCACATCGAGGATCTCTACTACTAAGATGGGATGGGAACAGAATGATTGGGCGATGATTTTGTTTTTGGCGCGAAAAACGACCTATTGCAATACCGTGTCATGTAGCCATTGACACAGATGGGACACACGGCAGTTACGTCTTTAGGCACTTGCCTGATCAAAATTACACATTCATACCAGGACAGTTTTTTTTCGCAAATATCTGAGGGTTCATATGAATTGAAGGGGCTGTTACAAGAAGATGACATCCATTGTAGCATAGAGTGTAAAAAAAATTGATCACAAGCATGAGATCACATATTTTGGACTTGGAAAATAGGTTGTTGTTGTATACATCGATGAATGTGCCAAAGAGGATCCAAATCATTAAATTTAGTTAAATGGACTCTGACCTGATGTAACTTCTTAAGGGTCTAAAATACGTATTTATAAAATAATTTTACCACATAACTCACAAGAATTATTTAATATTTCCAACTTTCTTTGTTTTTACAAAACTAGAGTGATAACGGTAGAAGATGAGTTGGACATATCGAGTAAATCCAGTGCAAAGAACCCACCGCCGTGGGATTTTCTGGGCTCCAAAATTTGCTTTTGCTGGCAATATGTCAATATGTATAGGAATGCAATATATATGGCGTTTTTGAAAGCATGTGGCAGTTTCCAGATACATGTGGATGCTAAACTTCGTTTTTTATCCCTTTTAATTATATTACAACTACGACTAAATCAAATATCCTTGCAATTAGTTGCCAAAAATCATGTCATACCTGTGAAGATATTCCCACACTTCCCGACACCAATTCAAGTTGCGATTGAGTTTGGGAAGCTAATGTAAGGTCTCGGTAATCAAAATCAGATGCCTGAGTACCTCCACCGATCAAGTCATTCTCCTCTGTATCTAGAAATGTTAAATTCTGTGAACTCGGTCCATAAGCATCAACCGACATCTTGGCTTCGTCGAAGGTCCTGGAAATCCTTCCTGCAATTAAAAAGATAAGATGACATTAGAGATGGGCTGATTTCCGTACTCGTCTTAACATTTCCGTCAGTGTCCAACAAAATGTGGTAATGATATTGTTGTTGTTGTTCTTGTATTATATTGTTATCGTCGTCAACACACACGCTATTTCATCTTTGTGTTCAGGGTTTTCAGCTTTCGTAAAATTTTATTCCAACAGAATCATTTCTCACCTCTTTATTACGGTTCAGTTTCTTGGGACAATATTATGATTGTACTTTCAATGCTTTTGTAAATCGCAATAAAAAGGTAAAACATTTATAAATTGTGAAATTTCGGAATTTTTGCGTTATTTTTGCATTATTCGATGATATGAATGACATACGTTGGTTATGGTTATCGGGTTATGGGTACTCGGCTATCTAGTGACGTACTTTTCTACCGAATGATTGAAATAATTAATCTGTCGTAAAGCGAACGTAACGTGGCCATGTTTTGTTTTTGTGAACACAGAAAAAACATATGTCAAATGCTACAGCCCATTTTTGTTATCCGAATTCTAGACTACGTTTAGAGCATGGCTGAACAAGAAGGTTAAATCATGGGCCCATATGATTACAATTTTTTTATTTCGACAAAATTTTAAGATGTCAAAATCATATGCCCAATAAACACAGGATGAGCGTTTTTCAAATTCAACAACTTTTCAGTTTGAGTGTAAATATAATTTTCAACATAAATTCAACTTGACTTGAAATAGCTCATATTCAATACATCTTCAAATTGTTTGCGAATTACTTCCAATTTGCCAAACTGTTGACGAAATCTTTGAAAAGGTGTTGAAGATAATATGAGAAAACTTTGACAAAACACTACCCTAAAATGCAACGAAAAAACCATGTGGTTTTCAATACTTATTTGTGCAACGAAGTTCTTGGTCAATTGCAAGAAATAAAAAAATGGAAAATTTAAGCAAATAACCAAATAGTTTATAAAAATAGGTAAGTGAAAATAAAAAAAATGAAATAAAACTTTAAGGAAGTCACTAAATGTATATATATTTGCAGAAAACTAAAATTATGGATTGTACCTTCTTGAAAACATTAAAAAGCTGACCAATGAAAAAATGGTGTACAATTAACTGGAACTGCTTCAAATAGTTTATAATAATTGGTACGTCAATATGAAAAATTAAATCAACACTTTAAAGAAGTCACTAAATTTAAATCTCTTTCCAGAAAACTAAAATCTTTGGATGCTACATTCTTGCAAACAATAAGAAGCTGACCAATGAAAAATGAGTGGCTTATCGACAAGAAAAAGTTTCCAGAAACGTTACAAATGCAACCAATTAAAATTGTTAAAAACAACAAATTGTTGAAATCAACAACTTCTGGATGAAAATGTGCATCACTTCGTCAGTTTAATTCATATGCTATTATCAGTTTAAAATGGATATTTTGTGAATTCCTTCTGCTGGAAATCAATTCTAACACGCGGTCCAGTACGTTCCTAATTTCAAATTGCCCGCATGTTAATAAATTTTAATGCTGTTTTATGACACCAAAAGGAAGGAAATCGAATTATCAATGCAAAAGTGTTTACTAATAATGTTGAAGATATTTAAAGTTTTGTTGTTTTTTTTTTTTTTTTGTTCTTATTTGTTGATATGTTTAATAAGATTATTATTTATCAATTGGTATTGTAGTGTATTATGTAGTGTAGTGTATTATTATATATTTTATTTTGATGAAAATGAATAAATTATACAAAATTCATAGAATTTTGGCTTTGATTTTCAATTTGAAGTGGGGATATCATTCATACAAATTTAGGTTGAAAAGTATTTGCAACGATGTTAATTTTGAATTTGACTCGCATCGAAAATTGTTTGACAAAGTATTGAGTAGCGATGTATTTCAATTTGAGGAGAACACTTGAGATATTATTCCTAATGTGTTGAATTTCACTGTTGAGGGTAATGTCTGTTTTTTGTTGAGAACGCGATTTTCTCAACAATTTCTCAACATGAATATTACCCTAATCCTTTGAAAAAATTTTGAAAAATTGTTGAAATTTAGCATTTTTCAAACGTTTGTGTTTATTGGGTGGTGATTGCAGCTCTCCAAATGACACTGCATAGCAAATGCATACGATTCTTTTATAAGCTGATTTTGACTTCTTAAAATTGTAAACAACATATTGAAATTTTTTGTTTTTGTTATCGTGATTCAACCTCCTTATTCAGCCATGGTTTAGAGCTTAGAGAAACAGAAATAGAAATCAGCTCATTATGGTTTTGTATGCCATACGACAAGTGAGACGAAATGAATGCGAACGAAAACGTAACGTTACCCCTAAAATTGGGTTTCTCTAACTCGATTCGTCGCATTTTGTCCAATCCACTCATTTTGTCAAATCCAAATGTTTTTGTTATCGTGATTCAACCTCCTTATTCAGCCATGGTTTAGAGCTTAGAGAAACAGAAATAGAAATCAGCTCATTATGGTTTTGTATGCCATACGACAAGTGAGACGAAATGAATGCGAACGAAAACGTAACGTTACCCCTAAAATTGGGTTTCTCTAACTCGATTCGTCGCATTTTGTCCAATCCACCCACATGGGAAAAATCATTTTATTTCCTTGGTTTCTAAAACAACCAAAATTTGCATGATGATTTAAAAAATGAATATTGTAACTGTAATAATAGGGCGCTGCCTGTTAGACGAGTATGCAAAAACTAACGTGCCAACTTTTTTTAAATTTGGCACATCTTCGAATCCTGACCACTGCGAAATCGTATCGGAAAAGCGCCGTCACTATTGGGAAATTGTACCACACCAAGATATAAAATGAAAGATTCTATAAGTTCAGTCTATTAATTTTTAGCTAGGGGGGCTATAGCCCCCCAACCACTCCCCCCTGGAAAATTGTCTAGCTACGTTAATGAATATAACGCACTGCATATGACACTTGTATATCAAATGCGTGCCAAGTGCAGTGCTGCCGCTACAACTTCAATCGAAGCATTTTGCTTCATTTTCACAAAATTTACTTCGTCACTCCTTCTTCCAAAAATCTGCTTCACTTTTTGCCCTGCTTCAAATTTTTAAATTTTTCCCCATATTACCTAATTGTTTTTCCTATTCCTTTAATTACGATTAACATAGCGGTTTTAATCATTGAATTATTAACCGATGTGGACCAATTTTTGCATAGTTGTTAGATACCATATACTTACACCATGTACCAAATTTCATCTGGATCGGATGAAATTTGCTTCTCTTAGAGTCCCCGCAAGCCAAATTTGGGAGTCCGTTTATATGGGGGCTATACTTAAAAGTGGACCGATTTGGCCCATTTGCAATACCATCCGACCTACATCAATAACAACTACTTGTGCCAAGTTTCAAGTCGATAGCTTCTTTCGTTCGGAAGTTAGCGTGATTTCAACAGACGGACGGACGGACGGGTGGACGGACGGACACTCTGATCGACTCAGAATTTCACCACGACCCAGAATATATATATTTTATGGGGTCTTAGAGCAATATTTCGATGTGTTACAAACGGAATGAGAAAGTTAATATACCCCCATCCTATGGTGGAGGGTTTAATAAAATGAATTCTATTGTTTTGTTTTCAAAAATGTATGCTACTTCAATTTTATTCAATCTACTCCACTTTTTTCCAAAATCTACTTCACTCAATTTTTCACTAGCGGCAGCACTGGCCAAGTGTCTTTGTTTATAATTCATATGCATATAAAGCTGTCATACGTGTATTTAAAATTACAACAAATATATACAGCCGTAAGTTCGGCCAGGCCGAATCTTATGTAACCTCCACCATGGATTGCGTTAAAAACTTCTAAAGACTGACATCCACTATCGAATTACTTGGGTTGTGGTAATACTTGACGATTGCAAGGTATCTTAAAACTCCTTAACATTGTCCATACGGGGTATATATTCGGCAAAAACGGCAAAAACCTACATAATTCAGTTCTTGACCGGTATAAATTTTTGCGCGATAAAAGAGAGGCAGAAGTGAAATATGGGGGTCGGATTATATGGGGCTATATACAATTATGAAACTATTGGTCCACTTTTTGTGTGATTAGTACCAAATTTTTGCAAGATCAAAAGAAATTTTCTTATGCTGGAAGAAGTAAAATCTGAGGATCGGTTTATCTGGGGGATATATACAACTATGGACCTATATGGACCACTTTTTGCATGGTTGTTAGCGACCATATACTAACACAACGTTCCAAAATTCAACCGAATCGGATGAAATACCATCCGACCTAAATCAATAACAACTGGTTAGTTCGGAAATTAGCGTGATTTCCACAGACGGACGGACAGCCGGACATAGCTAGATCGACTTAGCGATTTCACCACGAACCAGAATATACATACCCTGCCAACATTTTTTGAATTTGGGGACTCTTTTGAGAATCCCCACTACGTCGAAAACAATCATATACGACATCAAAAACTCGTCGGAAAAGCGCCGTCACTATTGAGAAGTTGTACCACGCCAAGTTACTACAAAAATGTTTCGCATGAGTGCAATTATTAGGTGCCTTTATAGATCAATTTAGAACGACGCCAATAAGGGACCCTCCAAACAATCAGAAAAAGTGCATTTTAAGATAGTTGTAAAAGAATAATTGTGGTCGAGTAAAACACGTTTGTTTAGATATTTATTAATTTCATTAAACATTTACAAATTCTTAAAAATATAACATTTATACCACTATCACATTACATTTAACATAATTTTTGGCATTAATGATGATGTTGAGTTACAAGTAGCGAGTTACATGTTGCTGCGTCTATCAACCAGTGTTTTTATTCCATGGAGGCAGCGTGTCTGTAAAATATCTGAAAAACAATCACTTTATTCCATTTGGAAAATCACCAAATTGTTCACCAATATACCTTTCATATTTTTAAGCGTATAATCTATGTTTTCAGAACTTTATTTTCGTTTTTATTTAATTAAAATATAACAAGCTGGTTGCGCTTGGCGTTTCACAAAAAAGGGCTTTTTTAACAGTAGGGATGGCAAATTACTTGCATGTACTTTTTGATGTACCTTTTCATGATGGTTGAAGTGACATTTACGAGTCTGTGGTAACGATGAGGTTGAAATGGAACTTTGAAATGCTGGCAGGGTATATACTTTATGGGGTCTTAGACCAATATTTCGATGTGCTACAAACGGAATGGTGGAGGGTATAAAAATAACGGGTAGCTCATATCCTGCCAACATTTTTTGAATTTGGGGGCGCTTCTGAGAATCCCCACTACGTCGAAAACAGTCATATACGATATCCAAAACTCCTCGGAAAAGCGCCGTCACTATTGAGAAGTTGTACCACGCCAAGTTACTACAAAAAAGTATCCCATGAGTGCAATTATTAGGTGCCCTTCTGGATACATTTAGAAGGGCGCCAATAAGAGCCCCTTCAAACAATCAGACAAAGTGCATTTTAAGATAGTTGTAAAAGAAACATTGTGGTCAAGTAAAACACGATGGTTTAGATGTTTATTGATTTTATTAAACATTTATAAATTCTCATAAATATAACATTTATACGACTATCACATCACATTTAACATATTTTTATGCATTAATAAAAGATTGATGTTGAGTTACAAGTTACATGTTGTAGCGTCTATCAGCCAGTGCTTTTATTTCCAATGGAGGCAGCGTGTCTGGAAAAATATTTGAAAAACTATCACTTTATTCCATTTGGAAAGTCAAAAATTGTTCACCAATATACCTTTCACAATTTTAAGCGAAATAACTATCTTTTCAGCACTTCATTATCATTTTTATTTAAATAAGTTATAAGAAGCTAGATGTGCTTGGTGTTTCACAAAATATAAAATGGCTCTTGTAACAATGCGATGGCAAAGTACTTTCATGCGAATAGTGATGGCAAAATACTATCACAGTTGGCGATTGTTGCAGTGTCACTTACGAGTCTGTGGTAGCGATGAGGATGAAATGGAACTTTGAAATGCTGGCAGGGTAGTTGTTCTACTTTAAACAGGTGTTCTCATATGGGGACAGAGGGCGGTAATGGGTTGTAGGGTTGTTGGAGTACCTTTATATGCATCTGTTTTGAAGCCTATTTATTAATTCTCATCTAGTTTTTAAAATGCAAATGCCAATAATGATATAGAAGTCGTTTATCGCTAAAAAGTTTTCTAAATCAAAATCGATATATGATGTCATACAGCACGTCATGCAAAAATATTATATGGATTAAATAAGCAATACATACAAGAAAACAATTGTCTAACCAGGGAAAGGCTAAACACTCATTAATTAAAAAGGACAATGATGTGAATTTACAGATGTTATGAGAACTGCTACCTATGGGAAATGTCCATATGTTTTTCGATGCATGACATTGGCATCTCGTTAAAAATTCATTCTTCAAACCATGAACTGAAGAACGTTTAAAAAAAAATAATTGATTACATTTCATTGGGATATTTATTTAATATCGATTTTTTATGCTGGTTCCTTGTAAACATGCTCTAGAAGATTTTAATAGAGCTACTCCAAGACATTTCTTAGCATATTTGTATGCTTTTCTAATTCTGTTATCCAACATGCTTTAGTTTGACACAAAAAAAAAACAAACAAACATTTTCACAAGGTTTCACTTCTTAACCCTCTGTATCATAGTGTAGACTGTAGGCAACATACCGTTCGAATGTTTCAATTAAAAAATTTTTTGAATCAATTAAATTTTTAATTGCATATTTTTTAAAACTCAATTAAGACTTTAATTGGAAAAATTTTCGTGAATTTTTTTTCCTGTGCATCTTTTAAAGTTCTGCCTCTAGAGCAACTTTCAATTTTTTGCTGTGTCCAAATCATATAAGAAAAATAAAGAAAATTTTTTATGAGACGGTAGCTATTCATTGCTTTTTCATTTCTTTTAATTTTTTTAATAAATGTACACACATTTTTTTTCTAATTTAAAGTACTATGTTCGGTTTTTTCACCAAAACACTAAATTAAAAGTTCAAATATATTTATGAAGACGATTATATTTTGATCGAGTCTTGCCAAATAATGGATGGAAAAGATCCAAGGAATTGAATGCAAATAATTTTATATTTCTAAATTAGTTAATTAAAAAAAGTAACCGTGAAAACAAGCTGGTTTTCAGCTTGAAAACTGAAGATAGTACTCAGCTTAACCACAAAATAAATTGATCCAATTAATTTTTTAATTGAAATGACTTCAATCACGAAAATGATAGTATCAATCACAGTTTTAATTGAGCATCAAAAAAATACTTGATTAAAAAATTAATTGATTTCATTGATTTTTTAATAATAATTTTTAATAATTTCAATTAATTTTTTATTGATTCAATTAAAAATTTAATTGATGTTGATTGCAAAACTTAATGGATTTTGTTATTAAAAACGTAACTATTTTCAATTACATTCTCAAGTGGAGTTTTTAGTTTGATTAAAAAATTGATAGTTTTGACAAAGTTTTGATAAAAAATAAAAAAAATCCATCCACATATTTTAATATGTTAGAATATATCATGTTTGGGGCATGAATGTTTCATAAAAATCATATGTGTGAATGCAAACATAAATAAATTTACAAATTTCGACTAAACATACATATGTTGTGATATTTTATTCAAAGCGACAGAGAGAGTATAGAGAAATAAATAGAGATGGAAACCGGAAGAGTTGACAAAAGATATCAACCTAACACAGCGAAAGAATCAAAAGAGAACAATTTCTGTGAAACCGATTGTATGTTGTTTCGGAAAACTGTTTTATGATAAGGCCAAAAATTTGATATGCTTAAGTCTAAATATTATTTAATTTGAATAAAGAGAATAGACATTCGGAACCAAGAGAATAGACATTTGAAAAAAAACAGCATATGTTTTCGCCTTGAGAGCAGCATTTTATGTATGTATGTGTGGACATGTGGTTTGTTTATCATTATGGACACAATTTTTTTCTTGGTTCATAAAAATAACGAAAGGGCACTATACTCTTTTTAGAGTTGGGACAGTAAAATGAAATAAGGAGGAAATAGTGAAAAATTACACAGTAAAATGTGTAAAAACAAAGTTTAGTTCCTCTTTATTAATAAGTAGTCCACGAGGAGTTGACGGACACCTTCAAATATAAAAGCGGGCATTAAGTTCGAGTTTTGCAGCTAAAACAATTTAAAAAGTTTTTTTCATTAAAATGAATTACTAAAGAAAAATAAAAGGCATTATACAGCGATGGTGTTAAATGCTAGTAAAAAACTGTTCACGCCTAACTAAATTTATTATATTATATTTTATAAAATTATTTATGCATGTTTATACTCGAATCCACGTTCTTCTTTTGTTAGAGTTTTTGAATTCCTTCCAAATTTTAAAGTTTTGTACCAAAAACAGTTTTTTGTTACAAAATTGTTATTTTTGCAATAAAACAATAATATTTCAAAAAATCAGTCAATTTCGTTTATATCAAGTACTGTTACTGACTATAAATCTTTAATAACCCACATTTCGAAGTTTCATTATAAAAATTTTAAAAAAGTGTTCGGTCGGAGCAGGGATTGAACCCACGACCCTTTGCATGCAAGGCAGAAATGCTAACCACTGCTCCACGTGGCAAACAAATGTATGTTTCTGTTAAATAATGTTATGTTTGCATGGGCTCGTGGGCGCTGCAAACTATGCTATATAAATATAACGTATAACGATAATTATCTGCTGGTGACTATAACAGCTACGTAGCCCAGTGGATAGTGTGTTGGCTTACAAACTGTATGGTCCTCGGTTCGATTCTCCGTGCAGGCGAAAGGTAAAATTTAAAAAATTTATAAAAGTGAATAATTTCTTCAACATTATTTGTATTACAGAAAAAGGTGCCAAGAACTAAAATATTTCGTGGAAGTGAAAATTACGAGTATGTTAGGGAATGAGCACAATCGTATTTGGGAAAAATTCTTCCAAGCATATAATATTTTTGGGCTCAAAATGCTTCCAAACATATAATATGTTCACATAAAACTAACATATTAATGTTTCGGCAGTATCCAATAATATATGTGCTTCCTGCAAAATATGTTTGGAACATATGTTAAAGAAGCGATTTTTTTTGAGGGTGTAGCTCCCACATATATCTTTTTCCAATTCATATGACCTCCGGAGGCCAAAGTTTCATTCCCATTTACTTGAAATTTTGTACTGTGAGTAGAATTAACATTTTACCAATGTGTGCCAAATTTTGTTCAAATTCGTTAAGATTTAGATATAGCCTAACTTAATGACAATGGACCTCCTTTTTATACTTCCGAGTCCGAATGACGTTTCACATTAAGTTCAGACTACATAGTGAATCTTTATAAAACACTCAGAAATTTCACCAGCATTATTGAGAGGGGTAAACCACCGTTGACAAAATGTTTGTGTTCGGTCAGAAATGGGATTGAACCCAAGGCGAGAGCCAACGTGTTGCAATGCTTGCAATGAGTGTAATTCACATTGATAGTTTCGTTGCAAGTAGAGGAATGTGAAGTTCCAAAACGATCGTCCATCCAACTATCTTGAAGTCTAAAGGGCTTTGTCCCAATCAATTTGATAAACATACCTTCGTCTGAGCAGTAGTTTAGCGAACGTATGTTTTTAAGCCCAAATTTTATTTAATTTTATTATAAATTTTAAAGGTCAGTACTCGGTACTTTTAATTGTATCAAAATACATAGATGCTTCCACCCAAAGAAATTTGTTAGTAGGGACAGCAGAAAAGTCTTCTAAAACAGCAGAAAGTCTGCTGAAAACGGGACAGCAGTAACTGTTTTCTGAAATAGCAAACATTTCCTGCTATTTTTTAAGCTCGATTACAGCAAAACATGTTTTATTTTGGCTGAAACAAAAAAATGTCAACTGACATATATTGTCTTAACATAATTAAAACAATATTTTATGAATATCTAAAGTATTTGACCAAAAATCTGAATATTTATCGATTTGAGGCATAACAGCAAACAAAATGTTTGCTGATCGTATTTAGGAGCTTGTAAGTATATTACAGTGCAAAAATATACCAAAAACTATTTTTGGTTCTTAAATATGCTTCGAGGAAAATTTTATAACCTAAACATTTTATAATTTGTTGTTCATTAGGTCCTGAAGTACAAAAATATAACAGCAGACATCAACTGTTGTTTTTAGCAGACTTTTTCTATGAGTGTAGTAAAGATATTCTAACAATACTGAATGATGAGAGAGCGAAAACTGTATTGTAAATACGATTTATTCGCTGTACTAGGGTTCATTAAAAAAGGCCTATGGTAGGCCTCTATATTATCTGCTTTCTACCACTGCGATAGCTATTGTTAATTCTTCTCCTCTTTGTTTGTGAACAAATGGTTTGCTTCTCTGCTGCTGTTAGAATTCATAGTTATTGTTCGATAGTTTGCGCCGGCAGCGTCATCTGCGGAGTACTAACGTGTTATGGCTAAGCAGCGCAGCGAACGTCGCTGATATTTCTGTTGCGTAGTTATCAGGGATGGAAAATACAATTTTTAAAAAAGTACAAAAAAGGTATTTTTTGAGCGAAAAGGTACTTTTCGCTAAATTTCAAATAAAATTCTATTGGAAAATTATTGTCAAGGGCTCCTTTAGAAATAAAATTTTCATAAAATTTTCTATGAAAATAAAATTTTTACAAAATTTTCTATAGAAATAACATTTTGACAAAATTGTCTATAGAAATAAAATTTTGACAAAATTGTCTATAGAAATAAAATTTTGACAAAATTTTCTATGAAAATAAAATTTTGACAAAATTTTCTATAGAGATAAAGTTTTGCCAAAATTTTCTATAGAAATATAATGTAAAAAAATAAAAAAAAAATAAATTTTTGACAAAATTTTCCAAAAGAAAACATTTTGACAATATTTTCTGTAGAAATAAAACTTTGACAAAACTTTCTGAAGAAATTAATTCTTGCAAAAAATTTTTTTGATAGTTTTTGGTAAGATTTTCTCCAAATATTGGTAGATTATTTTTCTCTCAAGTTTCGACCGTGACTGTAATGGTTTTTATAAAAATCGAGATTTTCTTCCCGCATGAACTTGTCTGCTTTGCCAAATTTCTTACAGTGGATCATCCATTGTACCATACATTTGATATCGGCTCAAAAATGTCTACACAAAAGGTACTAAATCATTCGCGGGGGTACTACGGTACTGACCAAGGTGAAAAGGTATTGAAAAAAGTACTATAGTACTGCATTTTCCATCCCTGGTAGTTATTAACATTATATGCGACTGACTAACGAAACTGAAATAATGGGAGAGTCGCGCTTTTTTATGTGAGTGAAGAATTCACGTTTTGGCATTTTTTGAGTTCAGTCAGTTGTCGTCGGAGTTTCAAAGCGTTCGGTTATGAGAGAGATGTTAACGGTCGATACTGCCATGTTTATTTTTTATTTAATTTCGGCATATTGCTATTTTGTTGTTTGCAATGTAACAAAATCAAAATAAAACAGTTATTAATGTCAACCAAAATCCTATCTAATGAAAGTGATTTAATTAATAAATCATAAATAAAAGTGAATACTTACGCCAACAACCAATCGCTTTAAGTTGCCGCAAACGTATCCCCAACTGGGTGATTATAAAGGCAAACGATAAAACACAAACAACAAGTGTTATTAGAAGTTGGGCTGTGAGTGAGTGAGAGGGTGCAATACAAAAAAAAAAGAGTTTAGTAGAAAATCAAAATTAAATGAAATCAAAATTAAAATTAAAACAGGTTGTCTGGTCCATAAAAATGTTTTTAACATAAACAAAACAAAATTTCTTTATGTAAATTGATATTGGTGCTGGGATCAAACCCGTTTACATTTTCTGTGTGGGGTTTTTCTTAATTTTGTTAAGTAATTTAGTTCAATGGAACCAAAACGATGTTACTAATTTACAATTTCACATAATTTTGTTGCCAATTACTTGAGTTTTTGTTGAGCACAAAAAATGTAAGAAAAAAATATACAAAAGCCAAAAAAAAAACAAAACCACTGGCAAACCAATACATTTTGTGTAATTTTTTTTTTCATTAAAAGTCGCAAAAAATATGAAAATTTACTTGTAAATCCAATTGCGTCTGCAACCGAAAAACAAAAACTTTGCCTTTTCAACAACAACATTGTTTGTTGTTGTGTGTGTGTCTTAGTTGAAAGCCCAAACGTGACCGATGTCGTCGGTAACTGCGTCGGCGCCACTTACTTATGCCTCATTCATGTTTACATTCAACGAATCTATTACAAGGTAAATATGAACTAAGTTATAAGCCATGATTATAAACTGGCAGTTGAAACAATTAAAACAACAACAACAACTGTTATTATGTATATATAGGTAGACAGATAGCCAATCATTCATACATGCCAAACAGAGTTGCCACGAAAATGCAAAATTCTGTAGTAAATAATCTCTAATTTCAAATGAAATTTTAAATTTCCACAAAATATCACTCTTTACGTGCTAATGTGTATGTTTAAAGTAGAGAGTTAAATACTTAAAACACTATATAGTGTGTCATTTGTGCTAACTAGCTCACCCATACATAGTGTAACCATACAAACAAACATCAGTTCAACACGTTAAAAAAATTCTTCTAAACGAAACGTCCATTGGGGTAATTAAGTCACAGGTGGTAGGTATGTTTTTGGTTTCCCTTCAAATAGATCTCGGCCTCCGCTTTACTTAATCTCTCATCAGTTGTTCATAAATGATGAGAATACAAAGAAATCTATTGAGAAAATACGAAAATACTTACGATTACACAATATATCACTATGGATCCAAAAGTAATGCACATTTGGTCCCTTAGATGGTCAAAATGTTATGTCGGGATATTGAACTGTATGATGACTTTGGCAACAATAGGACCAATGTGAATCATCGTTGCCATACCCAAAAAAATGATCACCAAATTATTTCCAAATAAAAATATGATGGATTAAAAATTAACTGTTAGTCTTAATTAGTGTAATTTTTTAATTGATTCATTTTTAATAATTAATTATTTTTTTAATCAAAAGGATTGAACATGTTTGTATTTATACCCTTCACCACTACTATGGTACAGGATATAATAAGTTTGTGCATTTGTATGTAACGCTAAGAAGGAAAAGTCTGAGACCCATCGTTTAGTATACCGATCGACTTAGAATTAAATTTTGAGTCAATTTAGCGATGTCCGTCCGTCTGTCTGTCCGTCCGTCCGTCTGTCCGTCTGTCTGTCTGTTTATGTATTTTTGTGCGCAAAGTAGAGGTGTGCACGTGAGTAATAGTTTACTCACGTTCACGCACACTCACGACTGAAAAATCATACTCACGCACACTCACGCACGATATTTTTTGGTAGGACTCACGCTCACGCACACTCACGAAAAGAATATTTGTACTCACGCACACTCACGCACGAAAACGTCGTGACTCACGAAAAATACGGTGACTCACGAAAAATATCGTGACTCACGAAAAATATCGTGACTCACGAATAATTTTATGATTAATTTACCTTACCGAAGTGTCTGAAAACATGAGCATTATTAAAATCGAGAGTGTTATTAAACTCTTAACATCCCAGGTGTCACTAAAATTGTAATTGAATTTAACTCTTAAGCGTTTTATGTTGGAGAGCAGGAATATTTTCGTGAGTGTAATTCTTTACTCACGCACACTCACGAAGATATTATTTTCGTGACTCACGCTCACGCACGACATTTTGGTTTGTTAATCACGCTCACGCACACTCACGCTGTTGCCATGAGCGTGACTCACGACTCACGCACGAATCACGAAAATGTTCGTGAGTCACGACAATTTCGTGTCACGTGCACACCTCTAGCGCAAAGTGCATGTCGCAGTTTAAGTCCGATCGTCCTCAAATTTGGCATAAAGACGTTTTTTGGAACAAAGACAATCGCTATTGATTTTGGAAAAAAATTGGTTCAGATTTAGATATAGCTGTTATATGTATTTATCCCCGATCTGGTCATAATTGGCGTGTTTATCAACCGATGTTCTTCAAATTCCGTACATCCGAATATTTTATGAGTCTCGATAAACTTGCAAAATATCAGCCAAATCGGTTCAGATTTAGATATAGCTCCCATATATGTCGCCCGACTTGATCAAATAATATATCACAACCCACACTTGGCCACATATCTTGCCGAGATCTAACCAATATCCTTGTAAAATCGCCACTGATGACTAACAAATATTTTAAATATTACTAAAATTGTCAAATATCTCGAATACATATGTATCGCCTGATAAATCATGAATGCTCTTATGTACAATTGCATTAAAATTTCTCTCGCATATTTTTTTACTAACATTGTGTTTCATCCCAGGGTGTTAGCCGATTAAAATTTTAATTCTAGAGTTTTTGTAGAAGTACAAAAAAATGTCTTCATTAAAAGTATTTGTATCTGGAAATGCAAACCTTTATATAGCTCCCAGCAAATTTGAAGTAGTTGAGATGGTAACACAAATGCTTGTCTACATAGCGGGGAAGGGTATAATATAGTCGGCTCCGCCCGACTTTAGATTTGACTTACTTGTTTTAATTAACGTTTTAATTAAATAAAAAAATATTCCCCATTAAAAATATAAATAATAGTTTTGTACGGAAATAATTAGTTTCATTAAATTTTGACTCAAATCTAAAGACAAATTCTTAAGAGAGTATAAACGCAAACTTTTGGATGCGCAATTTACAAAATATTAAGGACAAATTTCTTTAAAATAATGAAATTGTAATTAAAATAGAGTTTATAATATTTGCTGCAAAAATATTTTTCATTAAATTTAGGACACAAATGTTGTAAATTAGCATCCCTCCGATAGAGTCGCATGACTTTGAACTAAGGCAAATTTTCCTTAAAGCAAAGAAACTCATTTTTGATTTAAAGAAATCGTCCTTAAATTAACCGAAATACTGAATCTTTAGATTTAAGATACAAATGCTTCAAATATAGGCCACGACTTATTTTGAGAACTTAGCATCTTTGGTTTAAAGTTTTTTTCTTTTCGGAATTAAGAAAACATTTTGGCTTTGAAGTATCCGTTATAATTTTGATTGAATAGCTTTATTAATATACCGCGAAAAGAGAATGTATTAATATACCGATAAAAGAGATTTGTATCCAAATTTTAATTTTATTGATCTTAAATTTAAAACCAGAGAGGTTGCTAAAAAGTTTCTTTATTTTAAAGAAACCACATCTTTAGCTCGGAATCAATACCAAAATCCTTAAGGGAAAGTCAAAATCTTTGAACTCAAGTAAACTTTTTTTTTTGAAAGTATATATTTCATCTAAAGGCACAAATAAATAATTGAAACAATCTTATGTACCCTCCACCATGGATTGCGTAGAAACTTCTATGAAAGACTGTTAATCGAATTACTTGGGTTGTGGTAATACTTACCGATGGCAACGTATCTAAAAATTTTTAGCATCGTATTCTAAATAGTAAATTAGTCCATACGTGGTATATATATATAAGACAAAAATGGTGAAGGGTATAACAATGGTGAAGTGGCATCAATTAAACAAATTAGATTTTCTATGCTATCAGTTTTCATAATTCAGAAAGTAGATAATTCACTTTTTTTCTATGTATCGCAACCAATTTATTATACACCCTCAAAAAAAATCGCTTCTTTAACATACGTTCCAAACATATTTTGCAGGAAGCACATATATTATTGGATACTGCTGAAACATTAATATGTTTGTTTTATGTGAACATATCATATGTTTGGAAGCAGTTTGAGCCCAAAAATATTATATGCTTGGAAGAATTTTTCCCAAAGACGATTGTGCTCATTGCCTAACATACTAATTTTCACTTCCTCGAAATATTTTAGTTCTTGGCACCTTTTTCTGTAATACAAATAATGGTGAAGAAATTATTCATTTTATAAATTTTTTAAATTTTACCTTTTGCCTGCACGGAGAATCGAACCGAGGACTATGCAGTTTGTAAGCCAACAAACTACCCACTGGACTACGTAGCTGTTATAGTCACCAGTAGATAATTATCGTTATAAGTTACACTTATATAGCATAGTTTGGAGCGCCCACGAGCCCAAGGAAACATAACATTATTTAACAGAAACATACATTTGTTTGCCACGTGGACTCTCCCGTCAACTCTCCCGGTTTCCATCTCTATTTCTTTCTCTATACTCTCTCTGTCGCTTTGAATGAAATATCACAACATATGTATGTTTAGTCGAAATTTGTAAATTTATATATGTTTGCATTCACACATATGATTTTTATGAAACATTCATGCCCCAAACATAATATATTCTAACATATTAACATAGATGTCCCAAACATTTAGTGTTAGTTTAGGAACATTCCTTGTTTGCACTTAAATATATTGTGTTTTAAAATTGTGCCCGAAACACATTTTGTTTATATCGGAACATATGAAAAACATATTTTTCTAAGAGTGTACCACCAGGAGTAACATACATATATATATTATTTTTAGTCTTAAAATGACTCCGTCATAGTAAACGGAAATTGGTTTTGCTTAGCTAAATGATTAATCTAAAATAGTAAGATGTCAACGTATAAGAAAAGTACATAATTAACAATGTTAGATAGCAAACCATGTCCCCCAAATATGAAAATTGTTTCAAAACATAAATCAGTAGCAAGAAGGTTGACAGTTCAGTTGTTTGTATCGCTAACAAATTTAAAAACATCAGACAACAAATCAGAAGCTCAAACATTTTGTCAATCCCAAAAATGTGAAATTTGATGTAAGCCATCATAGGCTGAACAACAATGCCTACCCCTTCAATTTAATGACAAAAGTTTCTTTTTATTTTTTTGGTAATCAACTCGTTGAGGTAGCGTGTCGTCAGACAAACGAGCTCTATTCAAGCAGACACACTGACCCAAAGTCATTCGGAATGTCTGTATTTCGCATTTCTTTTGGATGAAAACAAAACCTAATGCTTTGATCTCGAATGTTTAGAAATCATCAATGATGTCATTCCCATTTCAAACCACAATGGATGGCCCAACTTGCAGTGAACATTTTCTCAAATATGTGCCTCTTCACTGGTCGCATATATGATTGTAGTATTAGTACGAAGTCATAAAAAATGTTTCTGGATTTTTTGCTTTTGAAATAGAGTCCATGCCATAAAGATCGAATATTATTATGAACATTTTGACAAAATTTCCTATAGACAAAATTTTCTTTAGAAATACAATTTTGACTAAATTTTCTATAGATATAAAATTTTGAAAAAAAATGGTCTATAAAAATAAAATTTTGACAAAATTTTTTATAGAAATAAAATTTTGACAAGATTTTCTATAGAAATAAAATTTTAACAAAATTTTCTATAGAAATGAAATTTTGACAAAATTTTCTATAGAACTAAAATTTTAAAAAAAATGGTCTATAGAAATAAAATTTTGACAACATTTTCTATAGAAATAAAATATAGTTGGTTTTGTTCTTTAATCATTGTTGTTGTTTTTTTTTGATTTCAGCTTAAAACCATGCATTGACTAAACTACAAGTGTAGCTTAACCAATAGTGGAAAAGAACGTTTGTCAAATTTATTTGGACAAAGCCCGAAGATGGTTGGATGGACGCACGTTTCGGAATTACCACATTCCTCATCAGCATCCTCTACTTGCAGCAAAACTATCAACCAATTATCAATAAATTCAGGCAGTTCATTAAACCCAACAATGAACCACACTTGAACCTTCGGAAAAAGAGGTTTTACATGATAGCCGGCTTATGCCGGAAGGTAGTTTAGTCAATGCATGGTTTTAAGCTGAAATCAAAAAAAAAAAAAAAAAACAACAACAATGAAATAAAATATAGAAATAAAATTTTCTATAGAAATAAAATTTTGACAAAATTTTCTATAGAAATAAAATTTTGAAAACATTTTCTATAGAAAAAAAAATTTGACAAAATGTTCTACAGAAATAAAATTTTGACAAAATTTTCTATTTTGACAAAATTTTCTATGGAAATAAAATTTTGGCAAAATTTTTTATGGAAATAAAATTTTGACAAAATTTTGACAAAATTTTCTATAGAAATAAAATTTTGACTAAATGTTCTATAGAAATAAAATTTTGACAAAATGTTCTATAGAAATAAAATTTTGACAAAATTTTCTATAGAAATAAAATTGTGACAAAATTTTCTATGGAAATAAAATTTTGACAAAATTTTCTATAGAAATAAAATTTTGACAACATTTTCTATAGAAAAAAAATTTTGACAAAATTTTCTATAGAAATAAAATGTTGACAAAATTTTCTATAGAAATAAAATTTTGACAAAATTTTCTATAGAAATAAAATTTTGAAAAAAATGATCTATAAAAGTAAAATTTTGAAAAAAATTCTATAGAAATAAAATTTTGACAAAATTTTCTATGGAAATAAAATTTTGACAAAATTTTCTATAGAAATAAAATTTTGACAAAATTTTCTATAGAAATAAAATTTTGACAAAATTTTCTATAGAAATAAAATTTTGACATAGGCCGAACACCAAAATTTTGTTTCAGTAGAGAGAGGGTTTTCATCTCTCACTTATATTTTCAAGTGTTTCACATATAGCGTGTCACTCTGTTCGAAACAAAATTTTGACAAAATTTCCTATAGGAATAAAATTTTGACAAAGTTTTCTATAGAAATAAAATTTGTTTTGTTTTGTTATTGTTGGTTTTGTTCTTTAAGCATTGTTGTCGTTTTTTATTTCAGCTTAAAACCATACATTGACTAAACTACAAGAGTAGCTTAACCAACAGAGGAAAAGAATGTTTGTCAAATTTATTTGGGCAAAGCCCTATAGACTGCAAGATGGTTGGATGGACGCACGTTTCGGAATTACCACATTCCTCATCAGCATCCTCTACTTGCAGCAAAACTATCAACCAATTATCAGAGTAAATTCAGGCAGTTTATTAAACCCAACAAAAACCACACTTGAACCCTCCGAAAAAAGGTTTTACATTGATAGCCGGCTTATGCCGAAATAAATTCGAAACAAACATATCTCTTTTCCTATGCCACTGTCAAATCATCGATTTGAATTCACATGGCTGGGTTTATTTTGAGCGTGCCTCCTCTTCTTTTTCCATTTGTTTTGTTTTGTTATTGTTGGTTTTGTTCTTTAAGCATTGTTGTCGTTTTTTATTTCAGCTTAAAACCATACATTGACTAAACTACAAGAGTAGCTTAACCAACAGAGGAAAAGAATGTTTGTCAAATTTATTTGGGCAAAGCCCTATAGACTGCAAGATGGTTGGATGGACGCACGTTTCGGAATTACCACATTCCTCATCAGCATCCTCTACTTGCAGCAAAACTATCAACCAATTATCAGAGTAAATTCAGGCAGTTTATTAAACCCAACAAAAACCACACTTGAACCCTCCGAAAAAAGGTTTTACATTGATAGCCGGCTTATGCCGAAATAAATTCGAAACAAACATATCTCTTTTCCTATGCCACTGTCAAATCATCGATTTGAATTCACATGGCTGGGTTTATTTTGAGCGTGCCTCCTCTTCTTTTTCCATTTGTTTTGTTTTGTTATTGTTGGTTTTGTTCTTTAAGCATTGTTGTCGTTTTTTATTTCAGCTTAAAACCATACATTGACTAAACTACAAGAGTAGCTTAACCAACAGAGGAAAAGAATGTTTGTCAAATTTATTTGGGCAAAGCCCTATAGACTGCAAGATGGTTGGATGGACGCACGTTTCGGAATTACCACATTCCTCATCAGCATCCTCTACTTGCAGCAAAACTATCAACCAATTATCAGAGTAAATTCAGGCAGTTTATTAAACCCAACAAAAACCACACTTGAACCCTCCGAAAAAAGGGTTTTACATTGATAGCCGGCTTATGCCGAAATAAATTCGAAACAAACATATCTCTTTTCCTATGCCACTGTCAAATCATCGATTTGAATTCACATGGCTGGGTTTATTTTGAGCGTGCCTCCTCTTCTTTTTCCATTTGTTTTGTTTTGTTATTGTTGGTTTTGTTCTTCAAGCATTGTTGTCGTTTTTTATTTCAGCTTAAAACCATACATTGACTAAACTACAAGAGTAGCTTAACCAACAGAGGAAAAGAATGTTTGTCAAATTTATTTGGGCAAAGCCCTATAGACTGCAAGATGGTTGGATGGACGCACGTTTCGGAATTACCACATTCCTCATCAGCATCCTCTACTTGCAGCAAAACTATCAACCAATTATCAGAGTAAATTCAGGCAGTTTATTAAACCCAACAAAAACCACACTTGAACCCTCCGAAAAAAGGGTTTTACATTGATAGCCGGCTTATGCCGAAATAAATTCGAAACAAACATATCTCTTTTCCTATGCCACTGTCAAATCATCGATTTGAATTCACATGACTGGGTTTATTTTGAGCGTGCCTCCTCTTCTTTTTCCATTTGTTTTGTTTTGTTATTGTTGGTTTTGTTCTTTAAGCATTGTTGTCGTTTTTTATTTCAGCTTAAAACCATACATTGACTAAACTACAAGAGTATAGAGAGAGAGAGATATGTTTGTTTCGAATTTATTTCGGCATAAGCCGGCTATCAATGTAAAACCTTTTTTCGGAGGGTTCAAGTGTGGTTTTTGTTGGGTTTAATAAACTGCCTGAATTTACTCTGATAATTGGTTGATAGTTTTGCTGCAAGTAGAGGATGCTGATGAGGAATGTGGTAATTCCGAAACGTGCGTCCATCCAACCATCTTGCAGTCTATAGGGCTTTGCCCAAATAAATTTGACAAACATTCTTTTCCTCTGTTGGTTAAGCTACTCTTGTAGTTTAGTCAATGTATGGTTTTAAGCTGAAATAAAAAACGACAACAATGCTTAAAGAACAAAACCAACAATAACAAAACAAAACAAATGGAAAAAGAAGAGGAGGCACGCTCAAAATAAACCCAGCCATGTGAATTCAAATCGATGATTTGACAGTGGCATAGGAAAAGAGATATGTTTGTTTCGAATTTATTTCGGCATAAGCCGGCTATCAATGTAAAACCTTTTTTCGGAGGGTTCAAGTGTGGTTTTTGTTGGGTTTAATAAACTGCCTGAATTTACTCTGATAATTGGTTGATAGTTTTGCTGCAAGTAGAGGATGCTGATGAGGAATGTGGTAATTCCGAAACGTGCGTCCATCCAACCATCTTGCAGTCTATAGGGCTTTGCCCAAATAAATTTGACAAACATTCTTTTCCTCTGTTGGTTAAGCTACTCTTGTAGTTTAGTCAATGTATGGTTTTAAGCTGAAATAAAAAACGACAACAATGCTTAAAGAACAAAACCAACAATAACAAAACAAAACAAATGGAAAAAGAAGAGGAGGCACGCTCAAAATAAACCCAGCCATGTGAATTCAAATCGATGATTTGACAGTGGCATAGGAAAAGAGATATGTTTGTTTCGAATTTATTTCGGCATAAGCCGGCTATCAATGTAAAACTTTTTTTCGGAGGGTTCAAGTGTGGTTTTTGTTGGGTTTAATAAACTGCCTGAATTTACTCTGATAATTGGTTGATAGTTTTGCTGCAAGTAGAGGATGCTGATGAGGAATGTGGTAATTCCGAAACGTGCGTCCATCCAACCATCTTGCAGTCTATAGGGCTTTGCCCAAATAAATTTGACAAACATTCTTTTCCTCTGTTGGTTAAGCTACTCTTGTAGTTTAGTCAATGTATGGTTTTAAGCTGAAATAAAAAACGACAACAATGAAATAAAATGTTGACAAAATTTTCTATAGAAATAAAATTTTGACAAAATTTTCTATAGAAATAAAATTTTGACAAAAATTTTCTATAGAAATAAAATTTTGACAAAATTTTCTATAGAAATAAAATTTTGTAGTCGATCGTGACTCCAGAGTTGTTTGGGGTCTAAAATATTTCATCTCACCACTAAATACTTGTGTCGGACTACCCACCAAAAATATTCAGTCTCTATTCCTGTGATCTTAACAATTTCCGTATTGATAGAATGTTGTGAAATCTTGACATTGAATCTAAGTTAAAATTTCTTTGGCATTGGCAATGATTAATCAAAATGAAAACAAAAACAAAAATGTTTTTTGTTTTCTCATATGTATATCCAAGATGCCAATAGTTTCTTTGTGAGTCAATAAGAGTTTCCTTGAATGGCATATTGTAAAACTAGATTTAATTCAATTTAATTGATAATGCCCTTACGTAACCTAGTTTGATACACGCGTCTATGAGTGAGTTCAAATGAAAGGGGGTTCTATTTATATTAATTTTTGTTGTTGTGTTTTTGTTGTTATGCTATTGGCACTGGGAATGCCAGATGGGTACTAGAGTAACTAACTTGACTTGCAATGTGGTTATTGTTGTAATTATTGCTTAAATCACATTTCTATGCATTTTCTCGCCCCATCACATTTAAACAATGTGAAAAAAAAACACGTTATTTAATTTATAAATATTGAAATTTAATTTCAAATAAAAATTCTATTGTACACTTAAAAAAAAATAAAACCAGTGAACCAAGTGAGCTGAAATTGCAGAGTCAAATTCTGAAAAAGGGTCCTATAACTAAGAAATAACATGTTTTGAGACATATTTGGAATAAAGAAAAAAAATTTAAACTGGGGGACATTTTTTTTAAATTCTAAATTTACGTGATATTAAATTTAGAATTTAAAAAAAATGTCCCCCAGTTTAAAATTTTTTTCTTTATTCCAAATATGTCTCAAAACATGTTATTTCTTAGTTATAGGACCCTTTTTCAGAATTTGACTATGCAATTTCAGCTCACTTGGTTACTGGTTTTACTTTTTTTTTAAGTGTACAATAGAATTTTTATTTGAAATTAAATTTCAATATTTATAAATTAAATAACGTGTTTTTTTTCACATTGTTAGCCTTAAATTTTAAGATGCGCAATTTACAAAATTTCTTTAAAATAATGAAATTCTAACAGTTTTCAATCTTTGCTTTAATTTTTTTTTATTAAATTTGAGATACAAATTTTGGAAACAATTATGTTCCAAAATCGTGAACGGACGATCACAAAATGGAACAATAACGTTCACGATAAAACAAAACAGAATGTTCATGGTTTTGTCCATGGGCGTTTACGATTTCATGAACGGCTTTCGTATTTCTTTGCACTGAAAAACAAGCATGCGCGGTTCCAAAGATTTTGTCTTTACTTTTACAAGTTTGGTATTGATTCCTAGCCAAAGAAGCGGAGAATACAAGTAAAGATAGTTTTAAAACACAATTCTCTTTTAAATTTTGGGTTTTGTGTCCTTGCTTCTAGGAAGCAAATTTTGATTTTTCGTTATTTCAGATTTTTGTTTTCTTCATATGGTATCAAAGTCCTTTAAAAACCAGTTAGCGACAGCTTTATTTTCCAAATTCAGGCTCGACTTCCAGAAGAAATTATGCTAAGTTTGAAGTAAAATACATCTTCAAAATAAAGTGTTGAAAAACATGTCCTATTTTTGAACGATTTTTTGCTTTATATTCAAGATGTAAAAAGACAAGATATTTTAAGACAATTTCATTACTTTTAAAGAATTTTTCTGAATTACTAAAGTCAAGTTGTCCTTACCTCAAAAAGTTTTTCTTTCATGTTATGATACCAATTTTTAAGTAAAATCACATAATTATAAGGACAATACGACTTCATTGGTCCATTGTGATTCACATGTATGTTAATTCACTTTCATGAACGGATCGTTTTGAAACACGCCTCCGTCCATGATTTTTTCTATGGGTTTACTCACTATTTGAACTATTATTTTCAAATTTGTTCGACATTATTTTATTAATACAAGGAATTATGCATATAAAAAAAACGACTGCTCTTAATTACGAACTTTTTTTTGAGTGTAGTGATGATCAAGTGCATCAAATGTATGGATTCAATTAATGTCAGCACCATCACGTTACTTGGTCTAATAGTTGAGAGTTACTTTGGCCTTGTACAATTGAACTTTTATTTATCTTGGAAGCGAATAAAAAAACATGAGAAAACTTAGTTTTACATAGTGTGAAATGTGCATTATTTACAGAATATTTTTTATGTCAACATCTTTAGAAAAAAACTCGTCTTTGATTCGAAATCAGCTCATTTTTGTATGAATGTACACCCTCAAAAAATTTGCTTTTCTAACATATTTTCCAAACCTATTTTGCAGGAAGAACATATATTATTGGATATTTCCGAAATATTATTATGTTTGTTTTATGTGAACATATTATATGTTTGGAAGCATTTTCTCCCAAAGAAGATTGTGCTCAAAAAAATTATATCTGCCTAATAGCATATTCCCTCACATCTTTCTCACTTCCAAGTGATTTTTTAGTTTTTATGACCTTTTTCTGTAATACAAACAATGCTGAAGATATTATTCATATGAATATTTATTAACGAATAATTTTGTACTTAATTTCATTTTTAGCTTTAAGGCCAGTATTAAGTTATAATAATACAAGTTAAAATACAATTTGCCAAAAAAATTATGTTATTCTGCTTTTTGAGATTCGAGTTTGGCCGCTAAAATGAAAAATAGTGTCCTTAGTTTTGTTGACCTGTTGTTCTAATTTATTTTGGCCTGAGGTCCTTTTAATAAAAAATCTTTTTTACGATTTTTGATTACTTATTAAATTTATTATCCAATATTTCGACTAACATCGTTAGTCTTCGACGGCGATTTACATAAATAACAATTATTAGTACACAATGTAAGAGAAACACAAACAATTTATATTTACATTAAAGTTTTTTTGTTTGTTTTTTTTTTTTTTTAATAATCAAAAATTTTTTTAGAGCATTGAAACTCGTAAAATGGATTTTTTATTAAAAGGACCTCAAGCCGAAATTATAATAATAAAATAAAAAAAAAAATGAAAAATAATTTTTTTAATTTCCTTTGACTTACTCGTCGTACGTTCCGACTTCTATTGACAAACCAAGAAAAAAATTGTGCCCATAATGCCAAAATGATACACAAAACACATATCCACACATACTTAAATTGCTGCTCTCAAGGAAAAAACACATGCTGTTTGTTTTAAATGTCTATTCTCTTGGTTCCGAATGTCTATTTTCTTTACTCCGAATACGCAATTTAATATTCAAATTAAATAATATTTAGACTTAAGCATATCAAATTTTTGGCAAAGCCTTGTTAACATGCCAAATGCATAGCCAAAACAAATGAACACATAAAACAGTTTTCCGAAACAACATAGTACAAGCAGTTTCACAGAAATTGCTCCCTTTAGATTCTCTCGCTGTGTTATGTTGATATCTTTCGTCAACCCTCCCGGTTTCCATCTCTATTTCTTTCTCTATACTCTCCCTCTCTCTCTCTCTCTGTCGCTCCCTGAATAATAATATCATAAATTTGTAAATTTATATATGTTTACATTCACACATATTATTTTTATGAAACATCCTTGTCCCAAACATAATATATTCTAACATATTAACATATGTGACCCAAATATTTAATGCTAGTGTAGGAGCATTACATTTTTGCACTTAAATATATTGTGTTTAAAAAATTGTGCCCGAACCACATTTTGTTTATATCGGAACATATGAAAAACATATTTTTCTAACAGTGTAGTAATTTTTGGTTGAGGGAAACATTCTTTAAATTAAATCAAGTTTTGTAACGTTGGCTTAAAGGTATAAAAAAATTAAAAAAAAACTCCTTAAAATATATTTAGTTTTAAGAAGTCCGCGTCCATGTTCCATTGTATCGCCCCTTCCTTGGTCTCCGTTGAATCCGAGTTTTGTCGATTTGTATCACTTTTTTTGTATATACTCCATTAGGAATTAATATTGCAACAACTTCTTCGTTGTCACATTGTTGGTTAGTTTCTAAAGCAAATTTGTTTTGAGAATTTATGTATTGGCTGCACCCTCAAAAAAATCGCTTCTTTAACATATGTTCCAAACATATTTTGCAGGAAGCACATATATTATTGGATACTGCCGAAACATTAATATGTTTGTTTTATGTGAACATATTATATGTTTGGAAGCATTTTGAGCCCAAAAATATTATATGCTTGGAAGAATTTTTCCCAAAGACGATTGTGCTCATTGCCTAACATACTCTTAATTTTCACTTCCACGAAATATTTTAGTTCTTGGCACCTTTTTCTGTAATACAAATAATGTTGAAGAAATTATTCACTTTTATAAATTTTTTTAAATTTTACCTTTCGCCTGCACGGAGAATCGAACCGAGGACCATACAGTTTGTAAGCCAACACACTATCCACTGGGCTACGTAGCTGTTATGGTCACCAGCAGATAATTATCGTTATAAGTTACATTTATATAGCATAGTTTGCAGCGCCCACGAGCCCATGCAAACATAACATTATTTAACAGAAACATACATTTGTTTGCCACGTGGAGCAGTGGTTAGCATTTCTGCCTTGCATGCAAAGGGTCGTGGGTTCAATCCCTGCTCCGACCGAACACTTTTTTTTTAATTTACACATTTATATTTATACTATATTAAATTTTTGTAATGAAACTTCGAAATGTGGGTCATTAAAGATTTATAGCCAGTAACAGTGCTTGATATAAACGAAATTGACTGATTGTTGGATAAAATATTATTTTTTTTATTGCAAAAATAACAATTTTGTAACAAAAAACTGTTTTTGGAAGGAATTCAAAATTTAAAATTTGGAAGGAAATTAAAAAACTCTAACAAAAGAAGAACGTGGAGTCGAGTATAAACATACATAAATAATTTTATAATATAAACATAAATTTATTTAGGCGTGAACAGTTTTTTACTAGCATTTAACACCATCGCTCTAAAATGTCTTTTATTTTTCTTTAATAATTCATTTTAAAGAAAATAAACTTTTTAAATTATTTTAGCTGCAAAACTCGAACTTAATGCCCGCTTTTATGTTTGAAGGTGTCCGTCAACTCCTCGTGGACTACTTATTAATAAAGAGGAACTAAACTTTGTTTTTATACATTTTACTGTGTAATTTTTCAACATTTTCTCCTTATTTCATTTTACTGTCCCAACTCTAAAAAGAGTATAGTGCCCTTTCGTTATTTTTATGAAGACCCCTGATTTCTTTTAACGAACCAAGAAAAAAATTGTGCCCGTAAAGGCCGGTACTCTGTTCGGTTTTCGCGTTGAAACTCCATACAAAATTAAAAAATGCGAAAAACTAGCGAAATTTTTCCATTTGTGGTACTTTGTTTTTTTTCGAGTTGGAAAACTGACGTTTATAGCATGGCGCCATTTGCAATGTGAATTAAGAAATAATTTATTTATTAAAACTATTTGTGTGGGTTTATAACACAAACACGGATTATATTTTTGTTCCGAAACTATACAAAGGATCAAAGGAGCAGCAGATCAATTGCCCAAGGAAAATAAAATGTTAATTTTGTAATAACAAACAGCAACCACCAACTTAATTCAATATTACTCCCTGTAAAATAGCGCTCCAAGTTACCTAAATAAACACCGCTTTCTATGTGCGAAATAATGGTTTCTATAAAAATTTTTCGCAAGAATGAACATAGTACCGGCCTTAATGCCAAAATGATAAACAAAACACATGTCCACACATACATAAAATGCTGCTCTCAAGGCGATAACATATGCTGTTTGTTTTTCAAATGTCTATTCTCTTGGTTGCGAATGTGCATTCTCTTTATTCAAATTAAATAATATTTAGACTTAAGCATATCAAATTTTTGGCCTTATCATAAAACAGTTTTCCGAAACAACATACAAGCGGTTTCACAGAAATTGTTCTCTTTTGATTCTTTCGCTGTGTTATGTTGATATCTTTTGTCAACTCTCCCGGTTTCCACCTCTATTTCTTTCTCTATACTCTCTCTGTCGCTTTGAATAAAATATCACAACATATGTATGTTTAGTCGAAATTTGTAAATTTATATATATTTGCATTCACACATATGATTTTTATGAAACATTCATGCCCAAACATAATATATTCTAACATATTAACACAGATGTCCCAAACATTTAGTGTTTGTTTAGGAACATTACATGTTTGCACTTAAATATATTGAGTTTTAAAATTGTGCCCGAAACACATTTTGTTTATATCGGAACATATGAAAAACATATTTTTCTAAGAGTGTGTGTTCATTGGTACTTTTTTGCTTTCATCGTTGTTTTGTTCTTTGGCCAAGAGTTACAATAGGTTAACACTATGTTCTAAAAGGTAAAACCAAAAACTACAAATAACCGGGAATAGAATGCCAACTGCTAGCTACTCTACCATCTTTGAGGTGCTCCCTATGTTAGGCTCTAAACATATTGAAAGCCAAACGGCATTTACACCCGCACTTTGTTTATAAAAACCCCAATCCCCAACATGACATCATTCCCTTCCATTTTGCTTTCCATCAATTTCGGAAGTTTGCGGTAAAATATGAAAGAATTTCAAAATATGTTTGTCCGTCCGTCCTTCCATGCAATCGTTATTTGTGTGTTTTTTGATATTGAAAATAAAAACAAAAAAAAGTTGAAAAATAATTATGCACAAAACAAAGAAAAAATCGCATTTCTTCTTTTGAGGGCTGTGAGACCATGGAGTCTATTACTACTAACAATGTCGTTCAGCGTCATCAGCCTCAGACTCATTCAAATTTCGAAATTATTTTGCTTGCCTTCAACGAACACTACACCCTCAAAAAAATCGCTTCTTTAACATATGTTCCAAACATATTTTGCAGGAAGCACATATATTATTGGATACTGCCGAAACATTAATATGTTTGTTTTATGTGAACATATTATATGTTTGGAAGCATATTGAGCCCAAAAATATTATATGCTTGGAAGAATTTTTCGCAAAGACGATTGTGCTCATTCCCTAACATACTCGTAATTTTCACTTCCACGAAATATTTTAGTTCTTGGCACCTTTTTCTGTAATACAAATAATGTTGAAGAAATTATTCACTTTTATAAATTTTACCTTTCGCCTGCACGGAGAATCGAACCGAGGACCATACAGTTTGTAAGCCAACACACTATCCACTGGGCTACGTAGCTGTTATAGTCACCAGTAGATAATTATCGTTATAAGTTACATTTATATAGCATAGTTTGCAGCGCCCACGAGCCCATGCAAACATAACATTATTTAACAGAAACATACATTTGTTTGCTACGTGGAGCAGTGGTTAGCATGTCTGCCTTGCATGCAAAGGGTCGTGGGTTCAATCCCTACTCCGACCGAACACTTTTTTTGTGTTTTTTTTAATTTACACATTTATATTTATACTATATTAAATTTTTATAATGAAACTTCGAAATGTGGGTTATTAAAGATTTATAGTCAGTAACAGTGCATGGTATAAACGAAATTGACTGATTTTTGGATAAAATATTATTTTTTTATTGCAAAAATAATAATTTTGTAACAAAAACTGTTGGAAGGAATTCAAAAACTCTAACAAAAGAAGAACGTGGAGTCGAGTATAAACATACATAAAAAATTTTATAATATAAACATAAATTTATTTAAGCGTGAACACTTTTTTACTAGCATTTAACAACATCGCTCTAAAATTCCTTTTATTTTTCTTTAATAATTCATTTTAAAGAAAATAAACTTTTTAAATTGTTTTAGCTGCAAAACTCGAACTTAATGCTCGCTTTTATATTTGAAGGTGTCCGTCAACTCCTCGTGGACTACTTATTAATAAGGAGGAACTAAACTTTGTTGTTATACATTTTACTTTGTAATTTTTCACTATTTCCTCCTTATTTTATTTTACTGTCCCAACTCTAGAAAGAGTATAGTGCCCTTTTGTTATTTTTATGAAGACCCCTTTTTTCTTTTAACGAAAAATTGTGCCCATAGTGCCAAAATGATAAACAAAACACATGTCCACACATACATAAAATGCTGCTCTCAAGGCGAAAACACAGGCTTTTTTTCAAATGTCTATTCTCTTGGTTCCGAATGTCCATTCTCTTTATTCAAATTAAATAATATTTAGACTTAAGCATATCAAATTTTTGGCCTGATCATAAAACAGTTTTCCGAAACAATATACAAGCGGTTTCACAGAAATTGTTCTCTTTTGATTCTTTTGCTGTGTTATGTTGATATCTTTCGTCAACTCTCCCGGTTTCCATCTCTATTTCTTTCTCTATACTCTATCTCTGTTGCTCTCTGAAAAAAATATCACAACATATGTATGTTTAGTCGAAATTTGTAAATTTATATATGTTTGCATTCACACATATGATTTTTATGAAACATTCATGCCCCAAACATAATATATTCTAACATATTAACATAGATGTCCCAAACATTTAGTGCTAGTTTAGGAACATTACATGTTTGCACTTAAATATATTGTGTTTCAAAATTGTGCCCGAAACACATTTTGTTTATATCGGAACATATGAAAAACATATTTTTCTAACAGTGTAGTTGGCAGTTCTCTCTAACTCTAAATCTGTCATATTAGGGATGTCATTTGGGGAAATCAAATCCTACCAAGTATTGGAAAATCTATTCTGGGTATCTGGATTTCATACAAGCTACAATAATTTCTGTAATAAATAACAAAAAAATTTGCAAATTGTCTTGGATTCTAAATTAGACCCAAAGAAAGAATACTTTCCTCCGGAAAGAATTTTTGACAAACGAAATTCCCCTTAGTTTATAACAAAAGTATTTTTTGAAGTGCGAATAAAGCTGATTAGTATATTACAACCACGGTTGCCACTCGTGCAAAAAATCACCAAACAAAAAATAACTTATTTTGTAAAAATTTTATTTCTATAGAAAATTTTGTCAACATTTTATGTCTATAGAAAATTTTTTCAAAATTTTATTTCTATAGAAAATGTTGTCAAAATTTTATTTCTTTAGAAAATTTTCTATAGAAAACTTTGTCAACATTTAATTTCTATAGAAAATTTTGTCAAAATTTTATTTCTATAGAAGATTTTGTCAACATTTTATTTCTATAGAAAATTTTGTCAACATTTTATTTCTATAGAAAACTTTGTCAAAATTTTATTTTTATAGAAAACTTTGTCAAAATTTTATTGTTATAGAAAATTTTGTCAAAATTTTATTGCTATAGAAAATTTTGTCAAAATTTTATTGCTATAGAAAATTTTGTCAAATTTTTATTTCTGTAGAAAATTTTGTTAAAATTTTATTGCAATAGAAAATTTTGTCAAAATTTTATGTCTATAGAAATTTTTGTCAAAATTTGTTTTCTATAGAAAATTTTGTCAAAATTTTATTTCTGTAGAAAATTATGTCAAAATTTTATTTCTATAGAAGATTTTGTCAAGATTTTATTTCTATAGAAAACTGTCAACATTTTATCGTGCCAAAAATCTACCAATTTTATCAAAAAATCACCAAACAAAAGAACTTATTTTGTGAAAATTTTATTTCTATGAAAAATTTTGTCAAAACTTTATTTCTATAGAAAATTTTGTCAAAATTTTATTTCCATTGAAAATGTTGTAAAAATTGTATTTCTATAGAAAACTTTGTCAACATTTTATTGCTATAGCAAATTTTGTCAAAATGTTATTGCTATAGAAAATTTTGTCAACATTTTATTGCTATAGAAAATTTTGTCAACATTTTATTTCTATAGAAGATTTTGTCAACATTTTATTTCTATAGAGAATTTTGTCAAAATTTTATTTCTATAGAGAACTTTGTCAAAATTTTATTTCTATAGAAAATTTTGTCAACATTTTATTTCTATAGAAAATTTTGTCAAAATTTTATTTCTATAGAAAACTTTATCAAAATTTTATTGCTATAGAAAATTTTGTCAAAATTTTATTGCTACAGAAAATTTTGTCAAATTTTTATTTCTGTAGAAAATTTTGTTAACATTTTATTGCAATAGAAAATTTTGTCAAAATTTTATGTCTATAGAAATTTTTGTCAAAATTTTATTTCTATAGTAAATTTTGTCAAAATTTTATTTCTATAGAAAAATTTGTCACGATTTTACTTCTATTAAAAATTTGTCAAAATTTTATTTCTATAGAGAATTTTGTCAAAATTTTATTTCTATAGAAAACTTTGTCAAAATTTAATTTCTATAGAAAATTTTGTCACAATTTTACTTCTATTAAAAATTTGTCAAAATTTTATTTCTATAGAAAATTTTGTCAACATTTTATTTCTATAGAATTTTTTTTCAAAATTTTATTTCTATAGAAGATTTTGTCAACATTTTATTTCTATGGAAAACTTTGTCTAAATTTTATCGTGCCAAAAATCTACCAATTTGGAGGAAGTTTTATCAAAAAACCACCAAACAAAAAAACTTATTTTGTCAAAATTTTATTTCTATGAAAAATTTTGTCAAAACTTTATTTCTATAGAAAATTTTGTCAACATTTTATTTCCATAGAAAATTTTGTAAAAATATATTTCTATAGAAAACTTTGGCAAAATTTTATTGCTATAGAAAATTTTGTCAAAATTTTATTTCTATAGAGAATTTTCTCAAAATTTTATTTCTATAGAAAATTTTGTCACAATTTTACTTCCATTAAAAATTTGTCAAAATTTTATTCCTATAGAAAATTTTGTCAAAATTTTATTTCTATAGAAAAGTTTGTCAACATTTTATTTCTATAGAAAACTTTGTCAAAATTTTATTGCTATAGAAAATTTAGTCGAAATTTTATTGCTATAGAAAATTTAGTCAAAATTTTATTGCTATAAAAAATTTTTTCAAATTTTTATTTCTGTAGAAAATTTTGTCAAAATTTTATGTCTATAGAAATTTTTGTCAAAATTTTATTTCTATAGAAAATTTTGTCAAAATTTTATTTCTGTAGAAAATTATGTCAAAATTTTATTTCTATAGAAAAAATTTATTTTTTTCTTAAAACTTTTCCAAAAGAACTTCATCTGTGGAAAAACTTCAAGAAGCGATGCAACGTTTCTCTCTCGCTTCCTACTCTGCAGGAAAAATGGGCGGGCTAGATCTACAATAAAAAACGCAAAATAATTTATGTCAAAAATTATATATCAAACTGTTTATTTGTCCATTAATAAAATTCCAAAGTAAACATTTCGCAACGACATGACATTGCTAGTTTAAAAAAAGTGTCAAAATCTCTCACAGAATTTTTAAGTTTATTAAATTGTTTTATAATATTGTTTCTACTTATCATACCATCATCTGTACCTCATTATAGTTTAAACAAAGTCATCTAAATAAATTTGTATGAAATTACAATATTCAGAAAAAAATCCATCATCATCATCATGAGCCACGACATATTTGTCCAGAATACTTACCAACTTGCTTGCAAGTGAATGAAATTGAGGGCTTCATGAAAGGGAGGAGATGTGTTCGACGAGGCAATCTTATCTGAACTATGTTTACTTTTAATTTTTTTCTTTTTTGCTTTTGTTGTGACATCTCACTCGCGATATCTTTGTATTGTTGTCTAAGATATGAAGCTGTCGAAATCATAAGACCACATACGGGTCTCATATTTTCTCACAACAAGAAGTCGACAGACAGACATCCGGACAATTATCGCTTATATTGCAAAATATTATCATTACTTCAAAAGTTTATCAGAAAATAAATAGAAGAGTTCTTGAGAAGTCTTTGTATTTTTATTGTAGAATCAATGCCTGATTCATAATTGCAAGGGCTTAGGAATTTCAGATTTTATGATACTATGTTCAAGATATTGTTTATGTCAATGGATTATATACATATAATGTTATATTGTTTATTTAACTAAGATTGATGTTGAAACAATTGCAGTTAGATCATGAATGGAGATGGCATACACAGAGTGGCTGATATGTATTGCAATTAACTTCAGTTTACTATCATTTCTAAACCGCTCGTATGACAGCTGGCAGATTTCTTCCATTGATAGTTCATTTTATTGTTTTACTATTTTACAAAAGCACTTTGATATATTGCATTCAGAAATAAATTTCATTAGTGATGGATTTCAAGTGTGATTTCTTTAAATTTAAATTTTATTTCTGTAGGAAATGTTGTCAAATTTTTTTCTATAGAAAATTTTGTCAAAATTTGAAATAACAAAGTTTTGTCAAAATTGTATTTCTATAGAAAAATTTCGTGATGGATTTCAAGTGTGATTTCTTTAAATTTAAATTTTATTTCTGTAGGAAATGTTGTCAAATTTTTTTCTATAGAAAATTTTGTCAAAATTTGAAATAACAAAGTTTTGTCAAAATTGTATTTCTATAGAAAAATTTATTTCTATAGAAAATTTTGTCGAAATTTTATTTCTATAGAAAAATTTGTCAAAATTTTATTTCTATAGAAAATTTTGTCAACCTTTTATTTCTATAGAAAATTTTGTCAAAATTTTATTTCTATAGAAAATTTTGTCAAAATTTTATTTCTATAGAAAACTTTATCAAAATTTCATGTCTATATAAAAAATTTTCACAATTTTATTTCTATAGAAAATTTTGTCGAAATTTTATTTCTATAGAAAATTTTGTCGAAATTTTATTTCTATAGAAAATTTTGTCAAAATTTTATTTCTATAGAAAATTTTGTTACAATTTTACTTCTATTAAAAATTTGTCAAAATTGTATTTCTATAACAAATTTTGTCAAATTTTTATTTCTATAGAACATTTTGTTAAATTTTTATTTCTATAAAGAAATTTGTCAAAATTTTAATATTATAGAAATCTTTGTCGAAATTTTATTTCTATAGAAAATTTTGTCAAAATTTTATAGCTATAGAAAATTTTGTCAAAATTTTATAGCTATAGAACATTTTTTCAAAATTGTATTTTTATAGCAAATATTGTTAAAATTTTATTTCTATAGAAAATGTTGTCAAAATTTTATTTCTATAGAAAATTTTGTCAATCTTTTATTTCTACAGAAAATTTTGTCAAAATTTTATTTCTATAGAAAACTCTGTCAAAATTTTATTTCTATAGAAAATTTTGTCCAAATTTTATTTCTATAGAAAACTTTGTCAAAATTTTATTTCTATAGAAAATTTTGTCAAAATTTTATTTCTATAGAAAATTTTGTCAAAATTTTATTTCTATAGAAAATTTTGTCAAAATTTTATTTCTGTAGAAAATTTTGTCAAAATTTTATTTCTATAGAAAATTTTGTCAACATTTTATTTCTATAGAAAATTTTGTCAACATTTTATTTCTATAGAAAATTTTGTCAAAATTTTATTTCTATAGAAAATTTTGTTAAAATCTTATTTCTATAGAAAGTTTTGTTAAAATCTTATTTCTATAGAAAATTTTGTCAAAATTTTATTTCTATAGAAAATTTTGTCAACATTTTATTTCTATAGAAAATTTTGTCAAAATTTTATTTCTATAGAAAATTTTTTCAAATTTTTTTTCTATAGAAAGTTTTGTTAAAATCTTATTTCTATAGAAAACTTTGTCAAAATTCTATTTTTATAGCAAATTTGGTGAAAATTTTATTACTAGAGAACATTTTGTGAACATTTATTTCTATAGCAAATTTTGTGAAAATTTTATTTCTATAGAAAGTTTTGTCAAAATTTTATTTCTATAGAAAATTTTGTCAAAATTTTATTTCTATGGACAATTTTGTCAAAATTTTATTTCTATAGAAAATTTTGTCAAAATTTTATTTCTATAGAAAAATTTGCCAACATTGTATTTCTATAGCAAATGTTGTCAAAATTTTATTTCTATAACAAATTTTGTCAAATTTTTATTTCTATAGAAAATTTTATTAAATTTTTATTTCTATAGAGAATTTTTTCAATATTTTATTTCTATAGAAAATTTTGTCAAAATTTTATTTCTATTGAAAATTTTGTTAAAGAGAATTTTGTCAAAATATTATCAAAATTTTATTTCTATAGAAATTTTTGTCAACATCTTATTTCTATAGAAAATTTTTTCAAAATTTTATTTCTATAGAAAATTTTGTCAAAATATTATTTCTGTAGAAAATTTTGTCAAAATTTTATTTCTATAGATAATTTTGTCAACATTTTATTTCTATAGAAAATTTTATTTCTATAGAAAATAAATGTTGTTGCTATAGAAAATTTTGTCAAAATTTTATTTCTATAGAAATATGGAGACTATGTTAGATAAAGAGGCAGATTAAATACTACTATGAGCCACTGTAGTTCTTTAAACAGACGGACGGAAATCGCTAAATCGATTCAGAATTTCACCACTACCCAGAATGTATGTATGAACTTTATGGGGCCAATATCTCGATGTTTTAAATCCTATGGTGGAGCGAATAAAAATTGCAAGACCTCACCGATTCACAAGAAATGTATGTGCACCCAGAGAAGGAATGTGATCACCTCAAACATATTTTAAGAGCAAAATGTTATTTTTGGGTGGTGACCATTTAACATGGTTTACGCAACCATGTTCTTTTCTCAGCAAATTATGTATCTGATTTCGGCAAGCAGGTTATACTTGAGGAGAAAATAACATTTTAGTGACAAACATGTTACATGGTCACCATACAAAAATAACATTTTGTTCTTGAAACATGTTTGAGGTGATCATATTCCTTCGCTGCGTGTGTGTGAAGATAAATTCGAATTTAAAATTGCGGCAGATGCCTTAGGCGAGACACAAACCAGCAACTTCAATGTAATTTTTTGAATTTAATTTTAGTACGCACCAAGACCTATCCAATAGTGGTAGTTTCGTTTTGGAACCCGGAACAGTTTTCGCACAGTGGCCCCGTTGATGTAAATTCACTCGGAAAATATTTTTCAATTTTCCGCTTTCTGAAATACTTTTCTAATGAAATTATTTTGAATTTGAATAGTAAGCATTAAGACCTACCCACTGGTGGTAGTTTTGTTTTGGAACCCCGAACGGCTTTCGCACAGTGGTCACTTTTTTGTTAAACAAAATTTTAATTTTGCCAGTTTCTAAATTATTTTTGTGATGAAATTTGTTCGAATGTTAGGACCGTCTTTAACGATTTCTATCAAATTCCATTTAAAAATTCTGATAAATTTTTAAAATTAAATTCGAATTTAAAATTACATTGAAGGTGTTGGTTTGTGTCTCGGCTAAGGCCTCTGCCGCAATTTTAAATTCGAATTTATCTTCACACACATAAAAAAGTTGGACTGAAAAGAGCCAAGGAGTTGCATAGTTTGCCCGAAAATTGGCACACGAGAGAGGAGCCACCGTGGTGCAATGGTTAGCATGCCCGCCTTGCATACACAAGGTCGTGGGTTCGATTCCTGCTTCGACCGAACACCAAAAAGTTTTTCAGCGGTGGATTATCCCACCTCAGTAATGCTGGTGACATTTCTGAGGGTTTCAAAGCTTCTCTAAGTGGTTTCACTGCAATGTGGAACGCCGTTCGGACTCGGCTATAAAAAGGAGGTCCCTTCTCATTGAGCTTAACATGGAATCGGGCAGCACTCAGTGATAAGAGAGAAGTTCACCAATGTGGTATCACAATGGACTGAATAGTCTAAGTGAGCCTGATACATCGGGCTGCCACCTAACCTAACCTAACCTAACCTAACCTACCTCCTAGAGCAAAATGTATTTTTGTTGGATAGGCACATTGGGACATTTTTGGAAAATGATGTTTTCTCGTTTTTATGCATTAAAATAGCAATAGACATGGACAGATCTCTACCTGAGAATTTCTATCTTCGTTTTTAAAGTGAGTGGCCTAGAACTTTATATAGACCTTCTTCGGTTTAAAATAATCACTCCAAACATTGAGACCATTCCCCGTGAAATCTATATATACAAAAGACATAACTAAAACCACAAAACTTTGTTTTTTATGGAAAACGAAAACATTTCCATATGTTTATTATTCCCCCATACATCCTGTTATTGTATGTCAATGGACAATTGAAATTGAAAAAAAACTTAGCCTTGGTCATATTTAAATCAGAGGCAGAAAAGCTCATTTTCTTGGTCAATGTATAAGAAAAAGAAATCAGTGTATTCACTGACAATACAAAAAAGGGGGATACGTTCTTTTCAATGACACAACCTGTTAAGGTTTCATGGTCAATATCTTTTGGGGTTAACCCGTGGCGTTTTTCACAAGCGAAGGTGGTCGGGAGACCTGACTTTATATGGGAGAATTTAAAATGCCGAGGGGATATTAACCTTGAACTCTCAAAAACGGTATACATTTTTTATAATCACTTGCAGCTCATGCCACCAAAGAATTACGCATTTTAATTTTGTTTCTTCATATTTCCATCTGTCGTTCTTGTCATATCCATAAGGTCGGCCTATGGTCATTGTCGAAGAGGGATATGTTAGTGGTAGAAGCTATCATCACCATCATCCTTTGGATAAACGAATAGAACCAAATGTTCTTGGAAGGACAATTCCCATCGGCTGAATTTACAACGCCCCATTACAATGACTTATAGTATGTGTATCTCCTGCTTTTAGGTTTTGTTCACTTGGTTCTTCCTTGGAACCCAGAAGTGGTAAACTAAGCCTAAACGTATTGAACACCTGGGAATCATGACAATATGTCTAATTAGTTTCGAAATCAATTTTTCATATGGGAGTCACTCAATTCTTGGTCAGAACCTTCTACATTGGATTTGTCTGTTAGACAAGTGGCGGCTACATTGGTTGACTGCTGCTAAATGGTGGGAAAGTCCCAATGGTAGTGGCGGTTTGAAAAGTTTGAAGGAAATTTAAAAGCCAAGTCATCAAAGTGTAAAATCTCAAGGTTAACGTAGGGGCTTTAGAAATTATCTACAATGTGTCATCGGGTTTTCTCTCTCTCTCTGTCATCGGTTAAATTTAAAATTGGGCAAAATGCTAATGCACGTACGGAAGGTTTTTGTTGTGACCATGATTGAATTTTGAGGGTCATATATTTTTGAATATTGGCTATTGACTTTTTATAGAATCGGTGTGGTGGGAATCGTGTGATAAAAAAGTAGTTCGGCCAATTCGGAAATTTTGATTTTCTTTGATGTCTGTCTTGTTTTTTTGTTTGGTCCACCAAATATAGCTTTAAAATATATATAAAATCGTATTTAAAATCTCTTTTACATTTAATTATCCAAACAAACATATTTTTCTTACACTCCAGGGAACTAATACCAATTTTACTTTATTTTAGTTCATTAGAAATTGTTATGTGTTCGTTAAAATTTCTCCAATATGAGAAAGTTTATTTGACTTTACACGCAAAGAAAAAAAATACATTTGGAAAACGTGAGCCGAAACGTTTTTCTTTTGTTAGCGTTGTTTTGAATTTCTTCGAAAAATCCAAACTTTTATCTCAAAAAAAAAAAAAAAATATTAAAAAATTCTTATTTTTGCAATAAAAACAAGTATAAACGGCCGTAAGTTCGGCCAGGCCGAATCTTATGTACCCTCACCATGGATTGCATTGAAACTTGTACTAAAGACTGTCGTCCACAATCGAATTACTTGGGTTGCGGTAACACTTGCCGATGGCAAGGTTTCTTAAAACTTCTTAACGCCGTCTACTCAATTGTAAGTTAGTCCATACGGAGTATATATTAAACAAAAAAAGGTCGATTATGCTATATAATTCAGTTTGACAAAATTTTCTATAGAAATAAAATGTTGACAAAAATTTTTATAGTAACAAAATTTTGAGAAAATTTTCTATAGAAATAAAATTTTAACAAAATTTTCTATTCAAATGAAATGTTGACAAAATTTTCTATAGTAATAAAATTTTGACAACATTTTCTATAGAAATAAAATTTCGCTAGATTACTTTTGGGGATCGGCTATATATAACTATAGACGGATATGGACCAATTTTGGTATGGTTGTTAGCGGCCATATACTAGCACAATGTACAAAATTTCACCACATACCAAATTTTAACCGGATCCGGAATTTTGGTCCTCTAAGAGCTCCGGAGGTCAAATCTGGGGATCGGTTATATAATTAAGACCGTAATGGACCAATTTTTGCATGGTTGTTAGAGACCATATACTAACACCACGTACCAAATTTCAACCGAATCGGGTGAATTTTGCTCTTCCAAGGGGCTCCGGAGGTCAAATCTGGGGATCGGTTTATATATAATTATGGACTGATATGAACTAATTCATGCATGGTTGGTGGATACCATATACTAACATCACGTACCAAATTTCAACCGAATCGGATGAATTTTGCTCTTCCAAGGGGCTCCGGAGGTCAAATCTGGGGATCGTTTCCACCAATTTTTGCATGGGTGTTTGAGGCCATATACTAACACCATGTACCAAATTTCAGCCGGATCGGATGAAATTTGCTTCTCTTAGAGGCTCCGCAAGCCAAGTCTGGGGATCGGTTTATATGGGGGCTATATATAATTATTGACCGATGTGGAGGTCAAATCTGGGGATCGTTTCCACCAATTTTTGCATGGGTGTTTGAGGCCATATACTAACACCATGTACCAAATTTCAGCCGGATCGGATGAAATTTGCTTCTCTTAGAGGCTCCGCAAGCCAAATCTGGGGATCGGTTTATATGGGGGCTATATATAATTATTGACCGATGTAGACCAATTTTTGCATAGTGGTTAGAGACCATATACTAACACCATGTACCTCTTAGAGGGTCCGCAAGCCAAATCTGAGGATCGGTTTATATGGGGGCTATATATAATTATGGACCGATGTGGACCAATTTTTGCATGGATGTTAAAGACCATATATCAACACCATGTACCAAATTTCAGCCGGATCGGATGAAATTTGCTTCTCTTAGAGGGTCCGGAAACCAAATCGGGGGATCGGTTTATATAATATATAATTATGGACCGAGTTGGACCAATTTTTGCATGGGTGTTAGAGACCATGTACCACCATGTGCCAAATTTCAGCCGGATCGGGTGAAATTTGCTTCTCTTAGATGGTCTGCAAGCCAAATTTGGGGGTCCGTTTATATGGGGGCTATACGTAAAAATGGACTGATATGGCCCATTTGCAATACCATCCGACCTAAATCAATAACAACTAGTTGTGCCAAGTTTCAAGTCGATAGCTTGTTTCGTTCGGAAGTTAGCGTGATTTCAACATTCAACGGACGGACGGATATGTTCAGATCGACTCAGAATTTCACCACGACCCAGAATATATATAATTTTTTGTTTCGTTCGGAAGTTAGCGTGATTTCAACAGACGGTCGGACGGACGGACGGACGGACATGTTCAGATCGACTCAGAATTTCACCACGACCCAGAATATATAATTTATGGGGTCTTAGAGCAATATTTCGATGTGTTACAAACGGAATGACAAAGTTAATATACCCCCATACTATGGTGGAGGGTATAAAAATCGGCTCGTAAGCGCCCAAAACTATGCTTATAAATATAACTGTTTAACCGTTTGCATTGCTTGTGCGTTGATGGCTATAGCGATAATTGTCTGTTGAGGACAATAACGGCTACATAGCCCAGTGGATAGTGCGTTGGCTTACAAACTCTACGGTCCGAGGTTCGATTCTCCGTCCAGGCAAAAGGTAAAATTAAAAAAATATAAAATCGAATAATTTCTTTTTACGTTTCGTTACATTTTTCTAAAATTTACCTACATTTCGTTCCTCGTGGTTTCACATGTTTAGTACATGAGAACCGGATATTTATCTAATTTTTTTTTTAAATATAAGCTGATTTAAATCCAAGGAATTAGGTCAGAAGACTATATTGAAAATCACCTGAAGCTTTTACACTAAAAAAATCCCAAAGTTTTTGTCTTTACACCAACGGTTAAGGTATGGATTCCGAGTCAAAGAAGCCACGAATTCAAGAAAGAATACCTTTAAGACACAATTCCCTTTTAAGATTGCCACAGTTGATAGAATTCTACCAAACATGGTAAATATTTTTACTTTTAATTTTTTAAAAGAAAATAATATTATATTAAAAAATTTTGACAAAATGTTCTAAAGAAATAAAATTTTGACAAAATTTTCTATAGAAATAAAAATTTGACGAAATTTTCTATAGAAATAAAATCTTGACAAAATTTTCTATAGAAATAAAATTTTGACAAAATTTCTATAGAAATAAAAATTTGACAAAATTTTCTATATAAATAAAATTTTTATAAAAATGTCTATAGTAATAAAATTTTGACAAAATTTTCTATAGAAATAAAATTTTGACAAAATATTCTATAGAAGTAAAATATTCACTAAATTTTCTATGTAAATAAAATTTTTATAAAAATTTCTAAGTAATAAAATTTTGACAAAATTTTCTCTAGAAATAAAAATTTGACGAAATTTTCTATAGAAATAAAATTTTGATAACATTTTCTATAGAAATAATATTTTGACAAAATTTTCTATAGAAATAAAATTTTGACAAAAATTTCTATAGAAATAAAATTTTGACAAAAATTTCTATAGTAATAAAATTGTGACAAAATATTCTATATAAATAAAATTTTTATAAAAATTTCTATAGTAATAAAATTTTGACAAAATTTTCTATAGAAATAAAATTTTAACAAAATTTTCTATAGAAATAAAAATTTGACGAAATTTTCTATAGAAATAAAATTTTGATAAAATTTTCTATAGAAATAAAATTGTGAGAAAGTTTTCTATAGACGAAAAAAATTTTACAAAATTTTCTATATAAAAAAATTTTACAAAATTTTATACATAAAAAAATGTTGACAAAATTTTCTATAGAAATAAAATTTTGACAAAATTTTCTATAGAAATTAAATTCTGTGAACATTTTTAAAGAAATTAAATTTTGAGAAAATTTTCTATAGACGAAAAAAATTTTACAAAATTTTCTATATAAAAAAGTTTTGACAAAATTTTCTATAGAAATGAAATTTTGACAAAATTTTCTATAGAAATAAAATTTTGAGAAAATTTTCTATACAACTTAAATTTTGGGAAAAGTTTTAAAGAAATAAAATTTTGAGAAAATTTTCTATAGACGAAAAATTTGACAACATTTTCTGTTTAAAAAAATGTTGACAAAATTTTCTATAGAAATAAAATTTTTATTATTGTTTTGATCTCCGCTTAAAGCCATGCATTGGCTAAACTACAAGTGTATGTTAACCAACAGAGGAAAAGTATGCACAAAAGTATCAGCACTTCAAAAAATTGGCAAATTTGCATCTAATGGGGCACAGCGGTATAACTGGGTGAAGTACAGTCAATAAATAAAAAATAAAAATAAAAAATGAATGTATATCTTGTATCCTTAGTGTAATTTTTCGCTTCTTTGGTTCAAAATCTATACCAAAATAATTAAAGACAAAATCTTTTGAACTGGATAATTGTTTTTTTTTCAGTGTATTTTATAAGAGTATATCGGGTGTTCGACTGTAATGGAAAAACATACCCACATGTTTACGACTTGAAAATCCAAAAAACAAACATTCCATTTTCTATAATAATTATATATGAAACACAATCTAAACAAATTCATTAATTTTAATTTGTAATTTTTTGTTACAGGTATTTTCATGTTCCAATAACATTTCTATAGAATGTCATTTGCCAATAGACTAATTAAAATAATTTTGATAAGAGATGAAATATACTCAACAATTGGTTGTATAAAAATGCTGTGCGAATGAAGTGCAGTATTTGAAATTAAAAAAAAAAACAACAAATTTTTACTTTATGAATTATAACTTGCGTAACGAGGTGGCTTTGTAAGTCTGAAATTGTAAGAGAGATTGCTTTGTAGCTTCACAGTAAAAATCAAACTTACATACTAAACTGGATTTATGTTAATGATAATAATATGGTAATATTGTTAATGACATTATTGAAGAATTATTGAAAGTCGACTAGACGATTTTGAAACCATTGAATGTCAAATGATAGATTTTTATACATTATACATTTTTCATACACTCAAAAAAAATTGCCCAGTTTCAAAGATTTTGCATTTACACAAATGATTTTGGTATTGATTCGGAGCTAAAGAAGCGGTTATGACATACGCTCAAACAAAACTCAATTAACCAATCACAAAACGCACAGAAAAGTACAAAGTGATGAAACCTACTAGCGCCATCTAGTGGAACCCGATCGGACATATACAATCCAATCAGTGTTACCGTTGGAAATTTTGAAAAAGTCCGACAAAGAGTCGCATAAAAGAAGTAGCATAACGCCAAAAAGGTGGCAAAATTCGACTAAAGTCGCACAACGGTAACCCACGTGAACAACGCCATTTATTTATTACACCCAAATAAAAATATAATCGAACTACACTTATTGGTACGGTTGCATTTCCACCCTGACCCTATGGTATGTTCGTGGGTTATCAGTAATATAAACGAGCACTTTTCACCATCGCTTTAATACTAAATTGTTTTTTTATTTTTATGTCTGACCTTTTTTTTAAATTCCAAACTCTGATGGTATTTGCTGTACTACCCACTTATCGCATATTTTTGAAATGCTTGTAGAAATATTACATATGAGTTGAATATATGAATTCGGAAGTTTGTAAAACAAAATAGCTTAGATCTATATATAGATAAATTACTTGGAGAATCGGACACCAATGCAGTAGGGCATGTAATCTACTCACCGTGGGCAGTTGCTAATTTGCAATAGTTAACGAGGTAGAATAGTCGTTAGGGGGGTTACGACGACGAGAGTCAGCATTGAATATGAATGAATTTCACGCCAGGATATGTCATGCAGCCAACACATGTCGGTTCGTGTTTGAATGCATGTCCTGTCGTTGTTGCTGGTATCTACCAACCAATAATGTGCCCAAAGTCAATGTCAATTCAGTTGTTGTCATACAATGTCCGTCCGTGAAATGCACTTGCTATTGTATTTTCAAATTAGTCTTTTTTTTGGTGCAAATCGGCCAAAAGGCAATCATTGCACTTTTGTAGTCTGTCATGTCTGAAGTTCTTGGTCATTTCAAAGAAACAACATTGAAATAGAAATGATGTGGTTGAGAGTTGACCATTAAAATGTGTTATTTTTCCTCTGTTGGTTAAGCTACACTTGTAGTTTAGTCAATGTATGGTTTTAAGCTGCAATAAAAACAACAATAATGCTTAAAGAACAAAACCAACAATAACAAAACAAACAGAATGGACTTTTGAAAAACTTTGTATTTTGGTCACTTTGGAAGCTTTTATTTTTTAACATTTAACAATTAAAAACTATGCAATTACTAAACGATATACTCTAATTCTCTATAGCGCTTAATATTTTTCCTATATACCTTGTTCTTTTGCATATAGATATTTATTTATCTTCACATAGAAATATTTTAATATAAAATTTTCTTAGTTGACTTTTAAAAATTGAGCATGGTATATCCGCGAAAAAGTTAATTTTGTGAGAAATTAATTGACCATTTAAAATTAATACAGTTATTTTTTGTGATGAATTTTTGTATTAATGAACATTAAATGCCGGAAAGGGCACACAAGCAGATATGCTATATCACAATGCTAGCCGCATAAAGAAAGAACCTAACCTAACCTAACATACGATGATTACGACGAAGCTTTGAAAAGAGAGACAGACAGAGAGAAGAGACAGAGGAGAGAATATCATTTGCAAAGATCAATATAAGAATACCATAGATCTTACATAACAGGTTGGCTGATAAGTCCCCGGTCTGACACATAGATGGCGTCGCTAGTATTAAATACAAATTATTTTTATATAGTACCAACCTTCAAATGATTCGTGTCAAAATTTGACGTCTGTAAGTCAATTAGTTAATGAGATAGAGCGTCTTTTGTGCACTGAAAAAAATATTGTCGTGAGGTCAAAGATTTCATGTTTTTAAAATACGAATACAAATTTTGCTTAGCATAGAAGACGCATTTCTCTAAAATAAAGTTATTTTCCTTGTCCAAAAGTCGATAAACTTTTCAATGAAGTCGTATTGTCCTTATAATTAAGTGATTTGACTTAAAAATGGGTATCTTCACATGAAAGAAAAAAATTATAGGCTAAGGTCAACTTGACTTTAATAATTCAGAAAAATTCTTTAAATTTAATGAAATTGTCTTTAAATTTATTGTCTTTTTGCATCTTGACTACAAAGCAAAAAATCGTTCAAATATAGGACATGTTTTTCAAAACTTTATTTTAAAGAAGTTTTTTTACTTCAAACATAGCATAATTTCTACTGGAAGTCGAGTCCTAATTTGGAAAATAAAGTTGCCGTTAACTCGTTTTTAAAGGACTTTGATAGCATATGAAGAAAAAAAGCTGAGAAAGCGAAAAATTAAAATTTGCTTCCTAGAAGCAAGTACACAAAACCTAAATTTAAAAGAGAATTATGTCTTAAAAGTATCCTTACTTGTATTCTCCGCTTCTTTGGCTCAGAATCAATACCAAATTTTTTAAAGTAAAGACAAAATCTTTGGAACCGAGTATGCTTTTTTTTCAGTGTGAAACAACTTTTGTTATTGTGGAAAAAATTGAAAAAAAAAGGAATTTCGTGTTTTGATAAAATACTGTTTTCTGAAGGAAAAAACTACGGTGGAAGCAAAAACTTGGCTTGATAATGAGTTTCCGGACTCTGCCCCAGGGAAATCAACAATAATTGATTGGTATGCAAAATTCAAGCGTGGTGAAATGAGCACGGAGGACGGTGAACGCAGTGGACGCCCGAAAGAGGTGGTTACCGACGAAAACATCAAAAAATCCACAAAATGATTTTGAATGACTGTAAAATGAAGTTGATCGAGATAGCGGAGGCCTTAAAGATATCAAAGGAACGTGTTGGTCATATCATTCATCAATATTTGGATATGCGGAAGCTCTGTGCAAAATGGGTGCCGCGCGAGCTCACATTTGACCAGAAACAACAACGTGTTGATGATTCTGAGCGGTGTTTGCAGCTGTTAACTCGTAATACACCCGAGTTTTTCCATCGATATGTGACAATGGATGAAACATGACTCCATCACTACAATCCTGAGTCCAATCGACAGTCGGCTGAGTGGACACCGACCGGTGAACCGTCTCCGAAGCGTGGAAAGACTCAAAAGTCCGCTGGCAAAGTAATGGCCTCTGTTTTTTGGGATGTGCATGGAATAATTTTTATCGATTATCTTGAGAAGGGAAAAACCATCAACAGTGACTATTATAGGGCGTTATTGGAGCGTTTGAAGGTCGAAATTGCGGCCAAACGGCCCCATATGAAGAAGAAAAAGGTGTTGTTCCACCAAGACAACGCACCATGCCACAAGTCATTGAGAACGATGGCAAAAATTCATGAATTGGGCTTCGAATTGCTTCCCCACCCACCGTATTCTCCAGATCTGGCCCCAGCGACTTTTTCTTGTTCTCAGACCTCAAAAGGATGCAGGGAAAAAATTTGGCTGCAATGAAGAGGTGATCGCCGAAACTGAGGCCTATTTTGAGGCAAAACCGAAGGAGTACTACCAAAATGGTATAAACAAATTGGAAGGTCGTTATATTATTACTATGTTGATTAATAAAAACGAATTTTGACAAAAAATGTGTGTTTCTTTGTTAGACCGGGGACTTATCAGCCAATCTGTTATTTTAAAGAAGCCGCATCTTTGGCTCCGAATTAATACCAAAATCCTTAAGGGAAGATCGAAATCTTTGGATCCAAGTAAATTTTTTTTTGAGTGTGTGTGTTGACAGTAAGGTAGGCTATATAACATACAAAGAAATGTTTGGCATAAAATTTTAGCGTGCAGGAAATCGCTTTTACTTAGAGTTACATTCACAAAATAAAATACAACTTCCACTGACTGAGTTTGCTTTGGTAAACATTGATTGGACCTTGGTCTATGTTGTAAGTTCGTAGGACTTCGTAGTTGTCCATATTATGGCAAACAAACAAAAAACAACATCGCAACTAATTATCCACGAAAGTATTTGAAAATAGTATTATGAATTTAGTTGCCCCGTTACAAGAAATATTTTCAATAGGTATTTTATTATGGGGATGCGAAAGCAATTTTATTCCCATTTTCAGGAAACAAGGTTGCCTAATGAAGTTTTCAACTGTCCCAGCAAACAAATTGGATGACGGAATCCTCCATCAAGTTTTTTCCATTTCCGATGCAATTTTGGACAAGTCTTACACTGAAAATAAAGCATGTCCGGTTCCAAAGATTTTGTCTTTACTTTAAAAATGTTGGTATTGATTCCGGGCCAAAGAAGCGAAGAATACAAGTAAGGATACTTTTAAGACACAAATCTCTTTTAAATTTAGGTTTTGTGTACTTGCTTCTAGGAAGCAAATTTTAATTTTAATTTTTCGCTTTTTCAGCTTTTTTTCTTCATATGCTATCAAAGTCCTTTAAAAACAAGTTAACAACGACAACTTTATTTTCCAAATTAAGACTCGACTTCCAGTAGAAATTATGTTTTATTTCAAGTAAAAAACGTCTTTAAAATAAAGTGTAGAAAAACATGTCCTATATTTGAACGATTTTTTGTTTTGTATTCAAGATGCAAAAGGACAACAAATTTAAAGACAATTTCATTAAATTCAAAGAATTTTTCGAAACGATTAAAGTCAAGTTGACTTTAGCCCAAATTTTTTTCTATCATGTTATGATACCTATTTTTAAGTGAAATCACTTATGTATAAGGACAATGCGACTTCATTGAAAAGTTTATCGACTTTTGGACAAGGAAAATGCGTCTTCTATGCTAAGCAAAATTTGCATTCGTATCGGGCGAAAGATATATATGGGAGCTATATCTAAATATGAACCGATTTCAATCAAATGTTGTACACTTGACTATACGACCAAGTGCTATGTTTGTGCAAAATTTCAAGCAAATCGGGGTAAAACTCTGGCTTCTGGGTCCATATATAGGTGCATATCGGGCGAAAGATATATATGGGAGTTATATCTAAATCTGAACCGATTTCTTCCATAACCAATAGGGTTCTATTCTGACCCAAAAGAGGAACTTGTGTCAAATTTGAAGGCGATTGGACTTAAACTGCGACCTAGACTTTGATCACAAAAATGTGTTCACAGACAGACGGACGGACGGACGGACAGACAGATGGCTAGATCGACTCAGGGACCCACCCTGAGCATTATTGCCAAAGACACTATGTGTCTATCTCGTCTCCTTCTGGGTGTTGCAAACATATGCACTAACTTATAATACCCTGTTCCACAGTGTGGCGCAGGGTATAATAAAACTCCAAAAAAGAGTATCATTTTCTGAAGAAAAAAATAAAACTCATAAACAGAGTTTTATTTATGACGGATAAATAAAACTCTCTTTTCATTCGAGTTTTTATTTTTTTAGTCACAAAATAACGATTAAAAAAAAACTTTTTTGATAGCACTTATAATCGTTACGGTCCCCGTTTTTTTTTTTTTAATTATACAACCAAATGAACTTCCAAGGCACAATTTCTAATACAATGCAAAGGATCCAAAAATGGAGTACTTCCGTCCTATGACAAGTCCATGTAAAATTCATTGGATCATTTGCACTACTTCCGGATCACAAATTCGGGATCAAAACTACTTTTTCGGAAGCTATTTTTTGCTGGGGTACTGAGGATAATTCAGAAGTAAATATTTTAAAAGTTGAAACTTTGTTATTTTGTTGATAATTGAAATTTACAGTTTATGTAATTTTGTATAATTGGGAGGTCATGAAGTGTACTAAAGGGTGATACGGTCAAAATTTGGTCAAGGGAAAACGCGTGTAAATCGGTGAAATCGTTTATTTAAAAAATCAAATTAAATTTCTTTTTCAGGTTCAATTAGTATAAAAGTCAGGAAAAATATTCAGTTAGGCTTTCGCTTTTCCAAATCCGAATTGCCGGGCCTCACGCTTGACACCTGCCATCAGATTTTGTACAGCCACCTTGTCCACCTTCTTCGCCGCAGAAATCAAGTTTGCCTTGAACTGCTGCTCGTCCTTAGCAGTTTTTATGGTCTTCTTTAGGTTCCGCTTGACAATAGCCCAGTATTTCTCAATTGGGTGGAGCTCTGGCGTGTTGGGAGGGTTCTTGTCCTTGGGAACCACCTGCACGTTGTTGGCGGCGTACCACTCCATGGCCTTTCTACCGTAATGGCAAGATGCCAAATCCGGCCAAAACAGTACGGAACAACCGTGTTTCTTCAGGAAAGGCAGCAGACGTTTATTCAAACACTCTTTCACGTAAATTTCTTGGTTGACAGTCCCGGAAGCTATGAAAATGCTGATTTTCAAGGTACAGATGGCTTGCCAAACCAGATATTTCTTTGCGAACTTTGACAGTTTTATGTGCTTGAAAATATCTGCTAACTTTCCCCTTCCTTTTGCCGTATAAAACTCCTGTCCCGGAAGCTGCTTGTAGTCGGCTTTGACGTAGGTTTCGTCGTCCATTACCACGCAGTCAAACTTCGTCAGCATCGTCGTGTACAGCCTCCGGGATCGCGCTTTGGCCGTCGTATTTTTTTTTACATCGCGATTTGGAGTCACTACCTTCTTGTAAGTCGATAGTCTGACTCGTTTTTTTGGCTCGATGCACGGTTGTAGACGATACACCCAGCTTATTTGCGGCATCTCGGAGAGAGAGGTTAGGGTTTCGCTTGAAACTACCGGCAACTCTCTTTGTCGTCTCAGCGGCTTCCGGTTTTCGATTTCCCCCCGATCCAGACTTCCTGGCTGTCGACAAACCTTCCCCAAACACTTTAATTACATTTGTAACGGTTGATTTGGCAACAACAGCTTTGCGTGCGAGTAGGTCGGATTTTCGCGATGCGCGAACAAAATTATGATACGCTGCTCTTCTTGCTTGGACGGCATTTTGACAACTGAAGAGAGGATTCCAAAATCAAAATAGGAGCAACATTCTACACACACACACCTTCAAAATGAGGGGTGTTCAGGTTTTTTAAATGCAAAATTGAAAGAAATACGTCAAGTTTATATTGACCAAATTTTGACCGTATCACCCTTTATAAATTGAATGTATTTTTTGCGGTCCAAAAAAGATTAATTTTCACATATTACTTTTTTAATTTGTTAACGACGGTTTCCAGTGCCGATCCTGATAATAACATTCATTTCAATATTTTAAATTAATATATACATGCATGACAATTAACAACAAGTGTTCGGTGATCAAATGTACTCGGGCACATTTATAATCAATATTACTCATACGTCTGGTATTGTTTTCTTTTATCAGTGAAGAGACAAAAACAACAACAAACAAAAAAAATAAACAAGCCCCCATAAATAAATGTTGGTTTTATATTTGCCATCACCACAATGGATTAACAAATGTTTTTCATCGTATTGTGGAAAATTAGGATTTAATATGGAGACCAGCTCTTGTTAACTCCATACCAAGCTATCATTAGATGGCTGTCATTACGTGTTCTGGAATAAGTATTATTCATTTTTTTCCGTGGTTGGACAATTGCGTTAGTTGTTGGGCTGAAGAGGAAAAACAAAAAACAATTAGAATTCCATTAAGGCTAAAGGAACAAAGGCGCAAAAAACCAAAGGCAAAGGCAGCAGTATCATGTAAACGCAAAAGGGAACACAATGTCTGATAATTAGATTTATTGTGGAATTCGGGTTGATGAAATTGAATGGTTCGTGAATATCCTTCATTTTGATATTGAAATTGGGCTTATCAAGAATTAACATCATAATAAAATGTATGACATTTTAACTATGTGTGTACTGTAAATGTCATTCATGTTTCCAATTGCTAGTGAACCAAATGGAGGCCAAGGTTATTTATGGAATTTCAAATACTAAAAATAGATAGAAAATTGCGGGATAATTCATAGGTGAAATTGTGACTTTTTATAAAATTTAAAATAATTGTTGAAGAGTATGTTAAACTTGGTTGGTACAGATCAATTAGTTCCCAGCAAAAACTCCTATTACCAGGTATGAGTACAAGTATGCCTGCGCCAAATTGGTAACAACTTCCTCGTACATATATCAGTAGTAATACTTTTACACGGGCATGACATTGGAGGAAAGTACTTCCGTGCAAGCATACCAGCAGTCGAAAAATAAGTACTTCTTCGCTCTCCAAAAATAATTTTTTTACCATAAAGATACCCAAAAAGGGCGAACTCACCCCTGTTGTTTTGTAATCCAACACACTCTACCACGCTCCACGACATCGATCTATTCAATAATGTTATTTTGTAATATAAATTATGTACTATACAACTTTAAAAACAAAGGTATAGTTTATTGGCAATTTTTTCTGAAATGTAATTTGGCATTACTTATTGCTACTATTAACTGTAGAGCCGAACCCAGACCTCAAGATATGATTTTGATTACCGGTATTAATAGAAAGAATCACTTTTTGCCTACACAGGTAAGTTATTATTTTTAAATCCCAGATAATACTGCAAGTAGTAACTTTTTGATTACCGGTATTACTGAAAGAATCACTAGTGCTTACCCAGTTTTTGCTGGGAATTGTTGTTTGTTGCCAATAAGTCGCAGAGACGGGAAAATTTTAGTATATAATATTTATGAAATGGAACTTTCAATAAAAAAGTCCATTAGTTGATTTGTGTCGATTTTCAAAAAAATCGACTTTGACTTATTTTTCACAAAAAGTCGATTGATGTGTTTTTTGCTGGGTGCATATGTATCACTCTCCATATCGGCGACACGTTTCTCTAAATCTATGGGCTTTGTTAACGCATAGCATCTACTATTGAATAAACGCAATTTAATTCTATTCACCTTGATGATTATAACAAATTGATATGCCATTAAATATTGAAAATAAAATTATCATAATAAGTTAGAATTGAAATGGCAGTTGGGATTTTTTACAACAACGTAACCATTGAAATGCATTCTCTTTTTAATAGAATGTGTTATTAATTTATGGCATAGGCAAATTGTTTTTACCGGGACTACATCTGTATGAGCTTTTAGTAGTAAAAATTCCCTATGCATATGAGTTACATTCATTATCGGTCACATTTGTGCCTACAGACGCGTATGTTTTTTGTTGCTACAAACAGCATTGGGTGTAGCCTGAATGTAAAAAAAAAAACAGAAATGTTAATTTAGTTTGTTTTCAGATCCGGGTGTTAATTATGTTACTTTTTAAAATAGCATTAAAAAATATTATAAACATTAATGATCCATTAAATTCATTCAAATTTTTAATTTGGAGATAATTATTTAAATATGAATTTAGTTTTGTAATTGGAATTTCTTCAAATGCAAAAATCAATCGACACTTAATTAGCATGAATTTAATGAAACGCACACACTCAAAAAAGTGAACCCTATATGGCACTAAAGTCAAATTAATTCCATTTTAGTTCATGGGCAATTTTTCTTGACTACACAGAAAAAAAATTCACGAAAATTTTTCCAATTAAAATCTTAATTGAGTTTTAAAAAATATTTAATTAAAAATTTAATTGAATCAGCAATTTTTTTAATTGAAATAAAAATCAATCACACAAATTAATAGTATCAATTCAATTTTTAATTGAATCAATTAATTTTTTAATTGACTGCCAATTAATTTTTTAATTGATACTATCATTTCTGTGATTGAAGACACTTCAATTAAAAAATTAATTGGATCAATTAATTTCGTGATTGAATCAGAAAAAATTTTTTTTGTGTGTAATAAGTCTTGCCTCCCACAAATAGTTCAGAATTTCTTAAATATTGTAATTGTTACCATTAATGTGCCCATTATGAACTTCGTGTGGTATTGGAGTCATTTTTGAATTTTTGTTCAACATTACACTTTGTACTGGTAAGATCAAGAACCAAATATTGTCATCATCCCAATTCGTTAATTTTTTGTTTATTTATTTAATCTCATTCGATTAATTTGTGGGTGCCTTCTTACCCATCTGAAGCACAATTATCAGATTTTACAATTTGGCTCTACGAGATTCTGATTTCTACTTCTCTTCTACTAAAGGGTGATTCTTTTGAGGTTAGGATTTTCATGCATTAGTATTTGACAGATCACGTGGGATTTCAGACATGGTGTCAAAGAGAAAGATGCTCAGTATGCTTTGACATTTCATCATGAATAGACTTACTAACGAGCCACAACGTCGAATTTTCAGTGAATGGGCCCTAGAAAAGTTGGCAGAAAATCCGCTTTTTTATCGACAAATTTTGTTCAGCGATGAGGCTCATTTCTGGTTGAATGGCTACGTAAATAAGCAAAATTGCCGCATTTGGAGTGAAGAGCAACCAGAAGCCGTTCAAGAACTGCCCATGCATCCCGAAAAATGCACTGTTTGGTGTGGTTTGTACGCTGGTGGAATCATTGGACCGTATTTTTTCAAAGATGCTGTTGGACGCAACGTTACGGTGAATGGCGATCGCTATCGTTCGATGCTAACAAACTTTTTGTTGCCAAAAATGGAAGAACTGAACTTGGTTGACATGTGGTTTCAACAAGATGGCGCTACATGCCACACAGCTCGCGATTCTATGGCCATTTTGAGGGAAAACTTCGGAGAACAATTCATCTCAAGAAATGGACCGGTAAGTTGGCCACCAAGATCATGCGATTTGACGCCTTTAGACTATTTTTTGTGGGGCTACGTCAAGTCTAAAGTCTACAGAAATAAGCCAGCAACTATTCCAGCTTTGGAAGACAACATTTCCGAAGAAATTCGGGCTATTCCGGCCGAAATGCTCGAAAAAGTTGCCCAAAATTGGAGTTTCCGAATGGACCACCTAAGACGCAGCCGCGGTCAACATTTAAATGAAATTATCTTCAAAAAGTAAATGTCATGGACCAATCTAACGTTTCAAATAAAGAACCGATGAGATTTTGCAAATTTTATGCGTTTTTTTTTTAAAAAAAGTTATCAAGCTCTTAACAAATCACCCTTTACATTAAAGAATTTTTTTGGTCCTTCGATCAAAAGCAGTCACCTATGGTAGGCAGCCAAATTTTTTGATTAACCCCAAACCCCTAAGTTCTTTGCGGGTAGCAGTTGTAATTCTCTTCAATTCATTAACAATAAAATAATTCTTGTTGAACTTTACATAATTATTCTACTTAATTACACATTGAAATGTAATTTGTGGGCGAAAGACCAACCCACGAAGTAACATCTACCTCAGCAAGGTTCTTCCATTGTTCAAGGCAATTGAACTCCCAGAGTATACGTAGTGATGATGATGACAATGCCACTGTGTAAAACCCACGATTTCATTGGTTTTGATTTGTGTGTGTGAGTGTGTGTATTATGAGCACTTTATGTACTTGAAGACAATTTCTCTTTTATGATTAAATATTTAATAATTATTGAACATATTTAATTTTAAACAATGAGTTGAAAACAGAAACCCACATCCTTTCGTGTCACCATTTTCAAAAAGCTATTCATAAGTCACATGCCAACCTCTTTTTTGTTTTTTTTTTTGGTTTTATTGTCCACCAAGTGAGATTGGTGGTTAAGTTTTGATGGATAATATAGCCTTGCTGATAATCGAATACTTTCGTTTTTTTGTTTCAATTTTAGACCATCGACGTACTTCAAACAAACACCACATGGAGTATCATTTGGAATTAAGTCATCATGATGGGACTCCAACGATTAGTCTAAAAGGTAGAAGAGCACCACCGCTTAAACCAAGACCACCTGGAAGAGAACGAACCACAAACAGATAGGAGCATAGTAGCAAAGTAAACAAGAATCTCAACTTGAAGCAACGGCTACAATAATAATAAGCAGCAGCAACAACAACGATAACCATCCTAATATCGACATTAACAACTTAATATTGCCACATTAACAAAGTTGTTAATTAAATCGACAATTACTATACAAGTGCTAAATTTATATTTAACAAAAAAAAAAAGAAATTTTTATCACAACAACAAATACAAATCAAATAGCCTCTAAATACGAAAATAAAGTCAAATACTATTTTTATGAAAAAAAACAAGTGATTTAAAAAAATCAATTTTTAATATAGACTCGATTGAATCGAGCATTTTTTTTTGTAATCGAATTTAAGCAAAACAAAAAGTGCCTCTAAACGGAAGATATTGGTGCATTCAAAAAAAAAAAAATTAAGGCTCCTTGAGAAAACAAGAAACCACAATTTGGCTGTTATATTTTTATAAGTGTATTTTTTTGTAAATTAAGTTTATAAGTGAAAATAAATCTACCTATCTTCGTACCTACCGAATTACTTATCTACTTAAGTGGGATCATACTTAGCTGAGAGAGAGTGAGAGAGAGAGCGGATTAATATATATTTTGGATACAATTTTGTATACGTTTATGTTGGTGCAACTACAACACATCTCGTTTACAAAACAACTTTTTAAGGAACACAAACAGAATGGGAACAAAAACACAACCACAAATGCACAAAGGTAAGTTCGATATTTGATAATATTCGAAGATCAAGAAGAAAATATACCAGAAATAGCTAAATAAAATAGCCAGAAAAAAAATAGCGAAATGTAATTTGTTTATTTATGAATTAAAATAGACAATTTTAAATAAGTAGTACGATGTCTAAATCTGAACCGATTTGGATGATATTTTGCACACTCAAAGGGTGGTAAATTAGATTACTTTGTTGTGCTGAATTTGAGAAAGATCGGTTTATAAATGAGGCCACAAAGGTCAAAAATAAGGTTATTACGGGAATTTTTCAAAATCAGGCGCTACATACCATACATGGTATATATGTGAGCTATATGGTATATACGATAGAATTCGGTTATAGCGACCGCCAAGGGACCGAAATTATACGTCGTTATAACCGAACGTCATTGTATCCAAATACACAATATTTTTAAGTTTTTTTTTATCATGTATATTCATATTTATTGAGATTGGAAATAGTTTAGAACTGTGGTTTCTTTTATATTTACAAGAATTTCTTTTAATATTTTACTTTCAATAATTTCAACGAAACTATATAAACTCTCTGATATATCAGAACCCCCAAATCGTAAATACTGTGTTAATGTGTGCACCGCACTCAAGGTTTCTGTCCTACTTGGAATTTTGTTTGGCTCATCTTCGTCATCTGGTTCATTATTCTCTCAATGAAGGCTCTTCTGATTTCACGACGTTGTCATCGACATTTACGAACTCATCCCAGTCCTGGTTTGAACTCGAACTCATCCCAAACTGGTTTGAATATTTCTTCTTTGTCATTTGCACCTCTGTTTGGGATAGTCGAAAACAAATTCTGTGATTCCCCGCAGTTTATTTATTTAGTATTGGCTGACGACAAAAAATGGAATGAAAACAAGTATATACGGCAGTAAGTTCGGCCAGGCCGAATCTTATGTACCCTCCACCATGGATTGCGTAGGAACTTCTACTAAAGGCTGTCATCCACAATCGAATTACTTGGGTTGCGATAACACTTGCCGATGGCAAGGTACCGTAAAACTTTTTAACACTGTCTTCTAAATTGTAAGTTAGTCCATAAGGGGTATATATTAAACAAAAAAAAAAAAGGCCGATTAAATACGTATATAATTCAGTTTGACAAAATTTTCTATAGAAATAAAATTTTGACAAAATTTTCTATAGAAATAAAAATTTGACAAAATTTTCTATAGAAATAAAATGTTGACAAAATTTTCTATGGAAGTAAAATGTTGACAAAATTTTCTATAGCAATAAAATTTTGACATAATTTTCTATAGAAATAAAATGTTGACAAAATTTTCTATAGAAATAAAATGTTGACAAAATTGTCTATAGAAATAAAATGTTGACAAAATTTTCTACAGAAATAAATTTTTTACAAAATTTTCTATAGAAATAAAATTTTGACAAAATTTTCTATGGAAATAAAATGTTGACAAACATTGCTATAGAAATAAACTTTTTACAAAACTTTCTATAGAAATCAAATTTTGACAAAACTTTCTATAGTAATAAAATTTGTCAATTTTTACATGGCTGTTAGAGGCCATATACTAACGAAATGTACCAAATTTCAACCGCATCGGATGACTTTTGCTCCTCCAAGAGGCTCCGGAGGTCAAATCTGGGGATCGGTTTATATGGGAGCTATATATAATTATGGACCGATATGGACCAATTTTGCATGGTTGTTAGAGATCATATTCTAACACCACGTACTAAATTTCAATTGGATCGGATGAATTTTGCTCATCCAAGAGGCTCCAGAGTTCAAATCTGGGGATCGGTTTATATGGGAGCTATATATAATTATGGACCGATATGGACCAATTTTTGCATGGTTGTTAGAGACCGTATACTTAGACCATGTACCAAATTTCAACCGGATCGGATGAATTTTGCTGCTCCGGAAGGCTCCGCAAGCCAAATTTGGGGATCGGTTTATGTGGGGGCTATACGTAAACGTGGGCCGATATGGCCCATTTTCAATACCATCCGACCTACATCAATAACAACTACTTGTGCCAAGTTTCAAGTCGATAGCTAGTTTCGTTCGGAAGTTAGCGTGATTTCCACAGACGGACGGACAGCCGGACAGACGGACAGACGGACGGACGGACAGACGGACGGACGGACGGACATGCTTAGATCGACTCAGAATTTCACCACGACCCAGAATATATATACTTTATGGGGTCTTAGAGCAATATATTGATGTGTTACAAACGGAATGACAAAGTTAATATACCCCCATCCAAATTTGCTTTGAAAATCCGTCGTTATAAACGCAAGGTCGTTATAACCGAGGTCGCTATAAATGAATTCTACTGTATATGAGACGATTAGATTTGGCCAACCATGAGTAAGATCGGTTGATAAATAAGGGACTTATATGTAAGGGAAAATAAATCCGTATATGAAAATTCGTTTCAGCGCCACCTATATGTGAAAAAATGAGTTATATACGAATAAAATTTTTTTTTTGCGATATAATCCTCCGTAGAAATTGGCACAAATTGGCCAAACGGGAAGAGATAGAAAAGCCAAATTTTAACCAAAGATAAACTGAAACGATAGCTTTCGATTGGAATTAAAACCTTTTGCCAGAAATCTTCCGAATCGGAGTAATGTTGCATATACGAAACAGAGAGAAAAGTGACCACTGTGCCCAAATGGAAAAAGATGGGGTTCCAGATTTATATGTGAAAGATAGATATTTTAATGCTCTATCCGATGGTAAAAACGGATATTGCGAAATGTGTTTGGGAGTCTCAATATATGGCTTGGAAAAAAGTGGACGCACTTCACCTCAAGAGAAAAGTGACCACTGTGGCCAAATGGAAAAAGATGGGGTTCCAGATTTATATGTGAAAGATAGATATTTTAATGCTCTATCCGATGGTAAAAACGGATACAGCTAAATGTGTTTGGGAGTCTCAATATATGGCTTGGAAAAAAGTGGACGCACTTCACCTCAAGAGAAAAGTGACCACTGTGGCCAAATGGAAAAAGATGGGGTTCCAGATTTATATGTGAAAGATAGATATTTTAGTGCTCTATCCGATGGTAAAAACGGATATTGCGAAATGTGTTTGGGAGTTTCAATATATGGCTTGGAAAAAAGTGGACGCACTTCACCTCAAGAGAAAAGTGACCACTGTGGCCAAATGGAAAAAGATGGGGTTCCAGATTTATATGTGAAAGATAGATATTTTAATGCTCTATCCGATGGTAAAAACGGATACAGCTAAATGTGTTTGGGAGTTTCAATATATGGCTTGGAAAAAAGTGGACGCACTTCACCTCAAGAGAAAAGTGACCACTGTGGCCAAATGGAAAAAGATGGGGTTCCAGATTTATATGTGAAAGATAGATATTTTAATGCTCTATCCGATGGTAAAAACGGATATTGCGAAATGTGTTTGGGAGTCTCAATATATGGCTTGGAAAAAGTGGACGCACTGCTCCCGGAGAGAAAAGTGACCACTGTGGCCAAATGGAAAAAGATGGGGTTCCAGATTTATATGTGAAAGATAGATATTTTAATGCTCTATCCGATGGTAAAAACGGATACAGCTAAATGTGTTTGGGAGTCTCAATATATGGCTTGGAAAAAAGTGGACGCACTTCACCTCAAGAGAAAAGTGACCACTGTGGCCAAATGGAAAAAGATGGGGTTCCAGATTTATATGTGAAAGATAGATATTTTAACGCTCTATCCGATGGTAAAAACGGATATTGCGAAATGTGTTTGGGAGTCTCAATATATGGCTTGGAAAAAAGTGGACGCACTGCTCCTGGAGAGAAAAGTGACCACTGTGGCCAAATGGAAAAAGATGGGGTTCCAGATTTATATGTGAAAGATAGATCTTTTAGTGCTCTATCCGATGGTAAAAACGGATATTGCGAAATGTGTTTGGGAGTCTCAATATATGGCTTGGAAAAAAGTGGACGCACTTCACCTCAAGAGAAAAGTGACCACTGTGGCCAAATGGAAAAAGATGGGGTTCCAGATTTATATGTGAAAGATAGATATTTTAATGCTCTATCCGATGGTAAAAACGGATACAGCTAAATGTGTTTGGGAGTCTCAATATATGGCTTGGAAAAAAGTGGACGCACTTCACCTCAAGAGAAAAGTGACCACTGTGGCCAAATGGAAAAAGATGGGGTTCCAGATTTATATGTGAAAGATAGATATTTTAATGCTCTATCCGATGGTAAAAACGGATACAGCTAAATGTGTTTGGGAGTCTCAATATATGGCTTGGAAAAAAGTGGACGCACTTCACCTCAAGAGAAAAGTGACCACTGTGGCCAAATGGAAAAAGATGGGGTTCCAGATTTATATGTGAAAGATAGATATTTTAGTGCTCTATCCGATGGTAAAAACGGATACAGCTAAATGTGTTTGGGAGTCTCAATATATGGCTTGGAAAAAAGTGGACGCACTTCACCTCAAGAGAAAAGTGACCACTGTGGCCAAATGGAAAAAGATGGGGTTCCAGATTTATATGTGAAAGATAGATATTTTAATGCTCTATCCGATGGTAAAAACGGATATTGCGAAATGTGTTTGGGAGTCTCAATATATGGCTTGGAAAAAAGTGGACGCACTTCACCTCAAGAGAAAAGTGACCACTGTGGCCAAATGGAAAAAGATGGGGTTCCAGATTTATATGTGAAAGATAGATATTTTAATGCTCTATCCGATGGTAAAAACGGATACAGCTAAATGTGTTTGGGAGTCTCAATATATGGCTTGGAAAAAAGTGGACGCACTTCACCTCAAGAGAAAAGTGACCACTGTGGCCAAATGGAAAAAGATGGGGTTCCAGATTTATATGTGAAAGATAGATATTTTAGTGCTCTATCCGATGGTAAAAACGGATACAGCTAAATGTGTTTGGGAGTCACAATATATGGCTTTGAATAACGGTTTATATGGGGGCTAATATATAATTATGATATGATACTGATATGGACTAATTTGTTCATGATGGTTGGGGACCACACACTAATTTCTCGTACTAAATTTTAACCGTATCTGAAATTTGGTGTTTCACAAGGCTGCGGAAATCAAATCTGGGCATCGGTTTATATAATGGCTATACCTAAATGTGGTCAGATATGGCCCATTTGCAATACCGTCCGGCCTACATGAATAACAACTACTTACGCCAAGTTTCAAGTCGATAACTTGTTTTGTTCAGAAGTTAGTGTGATTTCACCATACGGAGATAGGTAGATCGACCGCACATTTCACGACGACCTAGAATATATAGACTTTATAGGGTCTGAAACCAATATTTCGATGTGTTAAAACCGGAATAACGAAGTAATGGCGAAAGGTATAAAAACACAAATTATTTGAATTACTTGATTTCTTCGGAACTTGTTAATTAATATTCTATTTGAATTAAAAATTTTACAGATTTTGTTCGAAATATTCTAGACCTCGCTTTACGTGGCAGATACGTTAAGTTTTAAGTTTTTAATTGAGGAAATTATTAGTTTTTTGTTCCAATTTTAATTTATTTATAATTAATTGTCGGTTAGATGAATTAATATTCTTATAATCTTACAAAAGTTTAAATTTTTCATAAATTTGCGATTTTAATTATAGTTTGATTTTTCTTTAGATTTGCGTCAAAATTTTATTAAAAAATATGTAGTGCGCTGAAAAAAATATTTGCGATTTTAATTATAGTTTGACTTTCCTTTAGATTTACGTCAAAGTTTTATTAAAAAATGTGTAGTACACTTAAAAAAAATATTTACGTGATATTAAAGGTTACGCAACCTAAATTTTCCATTTGGCCACAGTGGTCACTTTTCTCTTGAGGTGAAGTGCGTCCACTTTTTTCCAAGCCATATATTGAGACTCCCAAACACATTTCGCAATATCCGTTTTTACCATCGGATAGAGCACTAAAATATCTATCTTTCACATATAAATCTGGAACCCCATCTTTTTCCCTTTGGCCACAGTGGTCACTTTTCTCTCCGGGAGCAGTGCGTCCACTTTTTTCCAAGCCATATATTGAGACTCCCAAACACATTTAGCTGTATCCGTTTTTACCATCGGATAGAGCATTAAAATATCTATCTTTCACATATAAATCTGGAACCCCATCTTTTTCCATTTGGCCACAGTGGTCACTTTTCTCTTGAGGTGAAGTGCGTCCACTTTTTTCCAAGCCATATATTGAGACTCCCAAACACATTTCGCAATATCCGTTTTTACCATCGGATAGAGCACTAAAAGATCTATCTTTCACATATAAATCTGGAACCCCATCTTTTTCCATTTGGCCACAGTGGTCACTTTTCTCTCCAGGAGCAGTGCGTCCACTTTTTTCCAAGCCATATATTGAGACTCCCAAACACATTTCGCAATATCCGTTTTTACCATCGGATAGAGCGTTAAAATATCTATCTTTCACATATAAATCTGGAACCCCATCTTTTTCCATTTGGCCACAGTGGTCACTTTTCTCGTGAGGTGAAGTGCGTCCACTTTTTTCCAAGCCATATATTGAGACTCCCAAACACATTTAGCTGTATCCGTTTTTACCATCGGATAGAGCATTAAAATATCTATCTTTCACATATAAATCTGGAACCCCATCTTTTTCCATTTGGCCACAGTGGTCACTTTTCTCTTGAGGTGAAGTGCGTCCACTTTTTTCCAAGCCATATATTGAGACTCCCAAACACATTTCGCAATATCCGTTTTTACCATCGGATAGAGCATTAAAATATCTATCTTTCACATATAAATCTGGAACCCCATCTTTTTCCATTTGGCCACAGTGGTCACTTTTCTCTTGAGGTGAAGTGCGTCCACTTTTTTCCAAGCCATATATTGAGACTCCCAAACACATTTAGCTGTATCCGTTTTTACCATCGGATAGAGCATTAAAATATCTATCTTTCACATATAAATCTGGAACCCCATCTTTTTCCATTTGGCCACAGTGGTCACTTTTCTCTCCAGGAGCAGTGCGTCCACTTTTTTCCAAGCCATATATTGAGACTCCCAAACACATTTCGCAATATCCGTTTTTACCATCGGATAGAGCATTAAAATATCTATCTTTCACATATAAATCTGGAACCCCATCTTTTTCCAGTTGGCCACAGTGGTCACTTTTCTCTTGAGGTGAAGTGCGTCCACTTTTTTCCAAGCCATATATTGAGACTCTCAAACACATTTAGCTGTATCCGTTTTTACCATCGGATAGAGCATTAAAATATCTATCTTTCACATATAAATCTGGAACCCCATCTTTTTCCATTTGGCCACAGTGGTCACTTTTCTCTCCAGGAGCAGTGCGTCCACTTTTTTCCAAGCCATATATTGAGACTCCCAAACACATTTCGCAATATCCGTTTTTACCATCGGATAGAGCATTAAAATATCTATCTTTCACATATAAATCTGGAACCCCATCTTTTTCCATTTGGCCACAGTGGTCACTTTTCTCTCTGTTTCGTATATGCAACATTACTCCGATTCGGAAGATTTCTGGCAAAAGGTTTTAATTCCAATCGAAAGCTATCGTTTCAGTTTATCTTTGGTTAAAATTTGGCTTTTCTATCTCTTCCCGTTTGGCCAATTTGTGCCAATTTCTACGGAGGATTATATCGCAAAAAAAAAAAATTTTATTCGTATATAACTCATTTTTTCACATATAGGTGGCGCTGAAACGAATTTTCATATACGGATTTATTTTCCCTTACATGGGACTTATGGTAAAATTTGGGAAAATCGGGCGATACATATATATGACTGATAAGTCCCCGGTATGACACATAGATGGCGTCGCTAGTATTAAATGCATATTATTTTTATATAGTACCAACCTTCAAATGATTCGTGTCAAAATTTGACGTCTGTAAGTCAAGTAGTTTGTTAGATAGAGCGTCTTTTGGGAAGCAACTTTTGTTATTGTGAAAAAATGAAAAAAAAGGAATTTCGTGTTTTCATAAAATACTGATTTCTGAAGGGGAAAAATACGGTGGAAGCAAAAACTTGGCTTGATAATGAGTTTCCGGACTCTGCCCCAGGGAAATCAACAATAATTGATTGGTATGCAAAATTCAAGCGTGGTGAAATGAGCACGTAGGACGGCGAACGCATTGGACGCCCGAAAGAGGTGGTTACCGACGAAAACATCAAAAAAATCCACAAAATGATTTTGAATGACCGTAAAATGAAGTTGATCGAGATAGCAGAGGCCTTAAAGATATCAAAGGAACGTGTTCGTCATATCATTCATCAATATTTGGATATGCGGAAGCTCTGTGCAAAATGGGTGCCACGCGAGCTCACATTTGACCAAAAACAACAACGTGTTGACGATTCTGAGCGGTGTTTGCAGCTGTTAACTCGTAATACACCCGAGTTTTTCCGTCGATATGTGACAATGGATGAAACATGGCTCCATCACTACACTCCTGAGTCCAATCGACAGTCGGCTGAGTGGACAGCGACCGGTGAACCGTCTCCGAAGCGTGGAAAGACTCAAAAGTCCGCTGGCAAAGTAATGGCCTCTGTTTTTTGGGATGCGCATGGAATAATTTTTATCGATTATCTTGAGAAGGGAAAAACCATCAACAGTGACTATTATATGGCGTTATTGGAGCGTTTGAAGGCCGAAATCGCGGCAAAACAGCCCCATATGAAGAAGAAAAATGTGTTGTTCCACCAAGACAACCCACCGTGCCACAAGTCATTGAGAACGATGACAAAAATTCATGAATTGGGCTTCGAATTGCTTCCCCACCCACCGTATTCTCCAGATTTGGCCCCCAGCGACTTTTTCTTGTTCTCAGACCTCAAAAGGATGCTCGCAGGGAAAAAATTTGGTATCAAAAAATTGGAAGGTCGTTATATTATTACTATGTTGAATAATAAAACGGAATTTTGATAAAACAATGTGTTTTTCTTTGTTAGACCGGGGACTTATCAGCCAACCTGTTATATCTAAATCTGAACCGATTTCAATGAAATTTTGCACACTTAAAGGGTGGTAAATTAGATAACTTTGTTGTAAATTTGACGACGATCGGCTTGTAATGAGCCCAATCTGATCTCATTTATACAAATCCGGCAATACATATATATATAGGAGCTATATTTAAATTTGATCCGATTTTTTTTTCTAAATTCAATAGCGTTCGTCCTCATGCAAAAAGAGCGCCATATAGCAAATTTCGTTTAATAATTGCCTCTGGAATCCTGCGAACAACAAATACAAGAACAGACGGACGGACACCAAGCGCTAGATCGACTCAGGGGGTGATACTGAGTCGATCGGTATATATTTTATGGGGTCTAAAATCAATATTTCTGGTAGGCACATTTTTTGACCACTATGTGGTTTAGGGTATAATGAAAGGATTATAGTCGGAGGCACTCTTGTACTTTACCACCTCTTAGCAAAATGCTTCAGTATCATCATTATTAATCTATTTTACAAAATTTATGTTATCATATTGGCATTCAAGTTAGTCCATATTTGGAAACCCAAAATGTTTCAAAACATCAAAAAAAAAGATAGTTTCTTTATTAGTATATCAAATTTTGTCAACCAAAAACATGTCGATTTTTTTCAATACTTTAAAGTTATCTGGTAGACTGAAATATTTTAGCATTAATACTGCATTTGCAGGTTGTACAAAATGCCTTTGTTTCGTCTGAGGCATCCGTTGCTACACAATCTTTAAATTCCTGTTCCATCAAATATGTAATCTCTAAATTTTTTGTTTGTTGTTTTTCAACCATTTTCAGAGACATTTTTCACAGACTACACGATTTTTATTACTTTTTTGAAGTTTTACTGATAACACAAAAGAAGTTGTTTGCTACTTGCATGTAATTGGTGCTTACTATCGATATCCAAAACCGAAATCCTTTTTCGTTTAGATTTTGATAAGGAAAACTCAATATCGTTGCCATTTTTCAAAAAAGTAGTCAAATTAATGTAAAAAATTTGCTAGATTTCTAGCTAATAGAAATTATATGTACATGTTTTCTAGCAACTCAACATCAAAAATAGCTAGATCTGGCTATAAAATAGCTAAATTGGCATCACTGCTCAATAAGGCCGGTATTAAGTTTGTTTTATCGCGCTAACATATCCATTTTTTTTTACAATTACTTTTCTTTAATTTCTTTAATTTAATATTTAATAAGTTATAACAAATATTAATATAATATTAAAATATTAATCAAACCCCCCCCCCCCCCCAAAATGAATGAATATTTTTATATAAATAAATATATATTTTTAGCTGCATAGAAAAATCTTATCGAAGATGTTGAAGAAAAGCTGGAGGTTTTATTTTGAAAAACGCTTACCTATAAAACTTGCACAAATCATAGAATACTAGTTGAAAAGCCCGTCAAACGACGGTCGAAAAAACAAATTGTTTTTGTTCTCGCACCACAAATTTCATTTTTGGAAAATGTCTTTCTGCTTTTTATTTGTGTTTGTTGTTCTTTTTGTGAACATGACTCGCTTTGTTTGGCCATAGCAACAACAACGAAACAGCCAAACACACATGTGTAAATGAAATGGCGCAAAACCTGCGAAAAGAACCTGCCTAATTCAGCGATGGAAGCACTTGGAGAGTGCAATAAAGATATATTTCCAAACGTGCATATTCTTTTAACAATTTTGGTCACTTTGCCAGTTACTCAGGGATGGAAAATACAATTTTTAAGAAAGTACAAAAAAGGTATTTTTGAGCGGAAAGGTACTTTTTACTAAATTTCAACAAAAATTTCACTGGAAAATTATTGTCAAGAGACTAAATTTTAAAGAAAATAAAATTTTGACAAAATTTTCTATAGAAATAAAATTTTGCAAAAAAAATCTGTAGAAAAAAATGTTGCAAAATTTTTTCTATAGAAATAAAATTTTGCAAAAATTTCATATAGAAATAAAATTTGTACAAAATTTTAAATTGAAATAAATTTTTGACAAAATTTTCTATAAAAATAAAATTTTGCAAAAATTCTATATAGAAATAAAATTTTGACAACATTTTCTACCGAAATAAAAAATCGATAATATAGAATCACATTCTTTTTTCGAATAAAACATTCTTGAAGTTCAATAAAATCCGGTTTTTGACTATGTCTTTTACCAAATCGAGATTTTCTTCCCACATGAACATGTTTGTTTTGCCATATTTTAACCCTGGAAAGTCATCCTTATTTTTTATACACTAACGTCATCCTTCGTCATTTTGACTACGGCTTATTTCAAGACACTATAATTTACATCGTAAGCAAAAATGAGAACCAAAATTGAGTTTATTGTCTTATTCAATTTGTTTTTAATTAGTATAAAATAAAAATTCGTAAAATGGTTGAATTAGAATAACTTAAATTTATGATTTCCCAAACGACTAAAATGCATTTTAAATCGAAAATGAAATTACGCGTCGTCATTTTGACGAAGGATGACTGTCCAGGGTTAAAAGACTATTAGCAAATAAGGTTGATAAAGACTTTCTCAAAATATTAAAATATTTTGTCAAAGCTATTGTACCATAAATCTGATATCGACTCAAAAATGTCTACACAAAAGGTACTAAATCATTCGCGGGGGTACTACGGTACTGACCGGGGTGAAAAAGTATTGAAAAAAGTACTATAGTACTGCATTTTCCATCCCTGCAGTTACTACGTACTCATCCGAACTTTCATTTTCAACAATGAAGAGATTAAAGACGTATCTTAGAAATTCGACTAGCGAGAGTAGACTCAATGGATTGCCATTAATGTCGGTTCATCGCTGAATAAATGTGCCGACTGAAGAAGTAATTGATTTATTTGCTGCCCAAAAAGCCCGTCGGCTCAATTTAATATTATAAAACAAGTAAGGAAAGTCTAAAGTCGGGCGGGGCCGACTATATTATACCCTGCACCACTTTGTAGATCTAAATTTTTGATACCATATCACATCCGTCAAATATGTTGGGGGCTATATATAAAGGTTTGTCCCAAATACATACATTTAAATATCACTCGATCTGAATTTGATAGACTTCTACTTCTACAAAATCTATAGACTCAAAATTTAAGTCGGCTAATGCACTAGGGTGGAACACAATTTTAGTAAAAAAAATTGGGAAACGTTTAAATCTGAAGCAATTTTAAGGAAACTTCGAAAAAGTTTATTTATGATTTATCGCTCGATATACATGTATTAGCAGTTTAGGAAAATTAGAGTAATTTTTACAATTTTTTGACTAAGCAGTGGCGATTTTACAACGAAAATGTTGGTATTTTGACCATTTTTGTCGAAATCAGAAAAACATATATATGGGAGCTATATCTAAATCTGAACCGACTTCAACCAAATTTGGCACGCATAGTAACAATGCTTATTCTACTCCCTGTACAAAATTTCAACTAAATCGGAGTTTAAAATTGGCCTCTGTGGTCATATGAATGTAAATCGGGCGAAAGCTATATATGGGAGATATATCTAAATCTGAACCGATTTCAACCAAATTTGGCACGCATAGCTACAATGCTAATTCTACTCCCTGTGCAAAATTTCAACTAAATCGGAGCAACAAATTGGCCTCTATGGTCAAATGAGTGTAAATCGGCCGAAAGCTATATATGGGAGCTATATCGAAATCTGAAGCGATTTCAACCAAATTTGGCACGCATAGCTACAATGCTAATTCTACTCCCTGTGCAAAATTTCAACCAAATTGGGGTAAAGCTCTGGCTTCTGGGACCGTATTAGTCCATATCGGGCGAAAGATATATGTGGGAGCTAAATCTAAATCTGAACCGATTTCAGTAAAATTTGGTACACTTGACTACAGTATTAATTGTTCTTCTTGTGCAAAATTTTAAGCAAATTAGGTTAAAACTCTGGCTTCTGGGGCCATATAAGTCCATATCGGGCGAAATATATATATGGGAGCTATATCTAAATCTGAGCCGATTTCTTTAAAAATCAATAGGGATCTATTCTGAGCCAAAACACATACTTGTGCCAAATTTGAAGTCGATTGGACTAAAACTGCGACCTAGACTTTGATTACAAAAATGCGTTCACGGACAGACGGACATCGCTATATCGACTGAAGAGCCCACCCTGAGCATTTTTGCCAAAGACACCATGTGTCTATCTCGTCTCCTTCTGGGTGTTTCAAACATATGCACTAACTTATAATACCCTGTTCCACAGTGTGGAGCAGGGTATAAATATTGTATACATACCTATGCATAAATAAAATTTTCTACACATGAGATTATATGAATATTTTTTTTTTAAGTTGAACCCCCCCCCCCCCCCCCCGAATTAAAATCCTGGCTACGGCCTTGTCTGCTTTTTAGTAATAAAACTTCAAAAATTTTTTTCAGGGTTTGAGGGCTTAAAATCTCAAATTTAACTTCAAATTTCACAAAAGCTCTTAGAATGGATCAAAATATAAAATATCAATGCATAATTAGAAGGCCCTTGATACCTCTTCTTATACATTATCTTCAAACTGGAATATGATAGAACTTTAAACCGAATTTATAATCATAATTCCTTCGTTTACCACAATTAGTGACCTTAGCCCCTGGCATTGAAGGACGACTATCAAATCCCATGCTATAGTCAGGGGAAACATCTCTATTTTATTAATGATTGTTATTTGATTCTAAATTTAGATTTCTCATGGCCCAGATTCAGAGGGAAAATAATATGTTGTGTAAAAATTATCAAAGTTTTGAGAGTTATTTTCATATATTATCAAGATTAAACGCTACAAAATAAAATAATTTTTGTATAAAATCTACCCAAATACATAAAGAATTTTTCCCAATTATTATGTTATTATACTGTTTTGTTTTTATTGTTTGCGATTTTATCTGTAATCATAGACCAAAGACTATGAGTGGCTATAACGTGAAAAAAAATCACCAATGCAAATAGAGCGCGAAATATCTGAATTTGGTTTAGCCAATAATTAAATAACAACAACATGAACAATCAACAATCACCAAGTCCATTACATGTCACATTTAGAGTTTCGAAATTAAACCATCGTAAATAAAGGGTGATTTGTTAAGAGCTTGATAACTTTTTTAAAAAAAAAACGCATAAAATTTGCAAAATCTCATCGGTTCTTTATTTGAAACGTTAGATTGGTCCATGACATTTACTTTTTGAAGATAATTTCATTTAAATGTTGACCGCGGCTGCGTCTTAGGTGGTCCATTCGGAAAGTCCAATTTTGGGCAACTTTTTCGAGCATTTCGGCCGGAATAGCCCGAATTTCTTCGGAAATGTTGTCTTCCAAAGCTGGAATAGTTGCTGGCTTATTTCTGTAGACCTTAGACTTGACGTAGCCCCACAAAAAATAGTCTAAAGGCGTCAAATCGCATGATCTTGGTGGCCAACTTACCGGTCCATTTCTTGAGATGAATTGTTCTCCGAAGTTTTCCCTCAAAATGGCCATAGAATCGCGAGCTGTGTGGCATGTAGCGCCATCTTGTTGAAACCACATGTCAACCAAGTTCAGTTCTTCCATTTTTGGCAACAAAAAGTTTGTTAGCATCGAACGATAGCGATCGCCATTCACCGTCACGTTGCGTCCAACAGCATCTTTGAAAAAATACGGTCCAATGATTCCACCAGCGTACAAACCACACCAAACAGTGCATTTTTCGGGATGCATGGGCAGTTCTTGAACGGCTTCTGGTTGCTCTTCACTCCAAATGCGGCAATTTTGCTTATTTACGTAGCCATTCAACCAGAAATGAGCCTCATCGCTGAACAAAATTTGTCGATAAAAAAGCGGATTTTCTGCCAACTTTTCTAGGGCCCATTCACTGAAAATTCGACGTTGTGGCAGATCGTTCGGCTATTCATGATGAAATGTCAAAGCATACTGAGCATCTTTCTCTTTGACACCATGTCTGAAATCCCACGTGATCTGTCAAATACTAATGCATGAAAATCCTAACCTCAAAAGAATCACCCTTTACTTGAAACCGGTCATTGTATAAATGACAAATTGAATCAATATTTGAACGATTTGTTTTTTTTTTCATATTCTCATCAAAATAATAACAGGAAATACTATGGCAAGACAAGGGGAACCACTAAAGCAGTAATGCAATTCAATAAACTCCGAGCAAAGAGCGCTGAAATGCTAACGTTTTTTTTCTGGAGAATTACATTTTGTAAACCTCTGAGAAATACGACCTCATACGAGTCATATTGAAGGCGAATGTGATATCAGTCTTCAGAGGCCATTACAAAGATGGCCTTTCCAAAAAGTAAAGATTGGCCTTGCAATTCACAACTTTCAAGCTCTGTAGTGTTCTATTTCGGCAGATTTATGGAGGCGACCACAACAATTGTAGTATGCACAGAACATATTTTTTAAAATTTAATTTCGACACTAATTGTTTTTTTTTTTAATTGAAATTTTTTCAATCACAGTACGTGTAATATAAATCACAGACAGCAAAAAAAATATTAGTTGAGTAGTGTTACCGTTGTGCGACTTCAGCTTTATTTTTCAACCTATTTGGTGCCATGCGACTTTTTAATCTCCGAAATGTGCAACTAATGTAGTATACAAAAAAAGTTTTTAATTTTGATCAATTATCAATCCAAAAATCTGGAATGAAAGTTACTCCTAGGTTAGGTGGCAGCCCGATGTATCAGGCTCACTTAGACTATTCAGTCCATTGTGATACCACATTGGCGAACTTCTCTCTTATCACTGAGTGCTGCCCGATTCCATGTTAAGCTCAATGACAAGGGACCTCCTTTTTATAGCCGAGTCCGAACGGCGTTCCACATTGCAGTGAAACCACTTAGAGAAGCTTTGAACCCCTCAGAAATGTCACCAGCATTACTGAGGTGGGATAATCCACCGCTGAAAAACGTTTTGGTGTTCGGTCGAAGCAGGAATCGAACCCACGACCTTGTGTATGCAAGGCGGGCATGCTAACCATTGCACCACGGAGGCTCCTAACATCTCATATTTCAAAGAAATTAAACTAACAAATTCTCGTACTGTGGTATTTTTTTATTTAGGTAATCTCTTGTTAAAGATTTTGAATTTAATTATATTTTTTACTTCAGGTAATTTGCTTTTTAATACACTTTTGTATTACTTATGGATAAATAAATGAATACAATTTTGCATTATTTTTGTTATTTTTTATATTTTTGGCATTTTCTTATTATTTTAATGCTGATTTAGCTGTAAAACTTTTGTCGATATGGTCATACTGGGTTTAAAAGAGCGAGAGAGAGAGCATAGTGTAAGAGGAAGCCTGTAAAAGGGAGAACATCATATCACATTGAGAATAGCAGATATTACATTTGAGATCAGTTTGTAATGGAATGACTTGAAAATAACCTCCGAATGCTTTTGTTGAGATAGACTACAAAAATTCTGCATAAAAGGCCCTGTGGTTAATCTTGCTCCTTAACCCCACACCCTTGTGTTTGTGCGAATAATAAAAGTATGTTAATTTGTCTACAATTACGCATGGAAAAAACTGCTTGTTATAACGTACATTTCGCGCAAGTTTATTTGTTTTTTTTTGCTTTTAATGTTGTTGCTGTTGGTGTTACGTTTATTTACCTCAGCATACCCTATAGCTGACATATCGCTCTCGTTTCATTAAGGTGCACTTAATGCCAACACTTTAGGGAATTTCCTGACGCCCCCACCACTAATCATGGTCAACTGTCATAAAACCATTTTGAGAGAGTATGATAAAATAATAATTCTCTTAATACACTTACAATCACCTGTTGGTGATTATACTCCTCCTTCGAATTTACATACTTTGGGGAATACTTGCATGGAGAGTAGAGTGTATGACTGTTGTCGTCGTCGTAGACCAAATGACAATTACAATTCTCATGGAGTAATGAGTCATGGGCAACGTTTGTCAGCGGGTTTATTGGCTGAATGTCTGAATGAGTACGCGCTGGTTGATATGCTTGAATGCCTTAAACACGTTTTCTTGAGAAATCATTTGGCTGCCTTGCATATGAAATGTGAGCATGGCTAGATGCGATACGACGGGGAAGGAGAATTTGAAGTGTTTACAATGCATTAACTTCCATGTTAAATCACTTCTCTTGGCTAGAAAACATCTCCATAAAACCTACAAACTCCATTAAACTCCATTTTAGTTTAGTTGCAACCTTGACCCAGTTTCGGTAACCAAAATTCACTCTTATTTGAACTTTGTTTGACCGAGCAACATACTCATATATGCTGTCGAACGCTTTGGTTTGTGAGCCGTCTCAAATTTTCACTTTATTCCATTCATTTGTTAGACAGATTTTGCTTCTGTTGTTGGTGGTGGTGGTGATGGTGGCAGTACGAAAATATTATTCCAACAAACATTTCACTTGATTGCTCCGAACTGACATGGGAGGTTAGTGTTGCCCATATTAACCAAATGACCCATTGAATTCATTCATTAATTGACTTGGTTTCCGTTTTGGAGGAAGGAGGGATTTTTTTTACTGTTTTGGCGATTCCATTCTATCCATGTTTATTAGGTCACGATAATTTTTTTATGCTGCTAAAATATAAAAACACCTAAGACACACGCACTTCACTTTACTTAGGTGTAAAGTTTCCATGCTTTAATAGCATTATTAATGTACACTTAACGAAAATCTATATACAATTGAAAGTGTATTGTCGTAAGCACAAATGCTGAAATATGAAAGAACATAGATCTCTTTTTCTGAGCGAGCAAATGTTATAGATGGCATAGAGAGTCGAAGGAATTTCTCTCAGTAATTTAAGATACAACTCTCCCGAGTAAAACATTAACAAAGGCCTCATAATAATAATTTATTTAATAAATAACGTCCTTGAACCAGGGATATTTGTTTATTCATTGCATTTGGACGTGAATCTTAGAAAATTGTGTCTATTTGATTAAAAATAAATAAGAAGCATAGACTTGATTTGATGATTTTTTTTTTTTTGTAATTATAAATAGATTGAAAAATAAAAAATGCAAAATTCTAAAAATAAGTCTTGGCATATATTTTAATTTTTTTTATCCAAAAATTCAATATTTTAGTTAATTTAAAGATATGAAACTTTGCGTTTTCGGACAATCGCAGCATTCTCGTTTTGCGGCAGTGCTGTAAAATGCCCTCAATTTTCCATTATGCGTGGTATAATTTTCACAACAGAATTCGAACATTTTTCAAACTTCTGATTTTTTTTTACAAAAGAATATAAAAATTTCATATTCCGGGTAAAATTCAAAATAAGTGCACATATTTCACAAGAAATGAAAATGCCATTAGATTTGTATTTTTCCGTCGTGTAGCAATATTTCTACAATTGTTTGTCCATGGCAATGAGTGTCGTAGTAATTGTAAGCGTCATCAATGAGAGCCGTGATGGTAAAGTAAATATGAAATCGATTTTTAATGGAATTCCATACCAAAACAAAAACACCCTATCCATGGACTTGACCAGACCACCCACATGTGGTCTTGTGTACAAACGCGAAATGTGTTTTTATACCTTTCCCAAGCTTTTGCTTAGCAAACCGGCTGTTCATTGTACTTCCCCACACATAAGATGTAATAGATTAAAAGAAAATAATATAATAGAATAAAGGAAAAAAAATAGTGACAAGTATTGTCATTTTTGTCCGGTTCTTCTGCTTGATTAAAATACCTGCGAGCTACCTTTCAACTTCCTCTTACATTATCCAGCCGTCGCCCAGGACACATCTCTTTACTATGTTAAATTCCGTGTTCAAATAGATCTAACCTCTCCAGTAGGTTAGGTTAGGTTATGTGGCAGTCCGATGTATCAGGCTCACATAGACTATTCAGTCCATTGTGACACCACATTGGTGAACTTCCCTCTTATCACTGAGTGCTGCCCGATTCCATGTTAAGCTCAATGAGAAGGGACCTCATTTTTATAGCCAACTCCGAACGGCATTCCACATTGCAGTGAAACCACTTAGAGAAGCTTTGAAACCCTCAGAAATGTCACCAGCATTACTGAGGTGGGATAATCCACCGCTGAGAAACTTTTTGGTGTTCGGTCGAAGCAGGAATCGAACCCCAACCTCTCCAGTAAGTTTTGTTTATCCCTTTCGCCATTCCCATTCCTATTGGAACATGTAAATATCTCTACTCTTTCGATCATCAAATCCGTGGGAGCCTGAGCTCTACATCATTGTGATTTGTTTTCCCTAGTATTCTCAGCGCCATGTCGGAGTCAAAGTTCCCTCCTTACTCGATTATTTTTTAAGGGTCCGATCATATTCGTAATCTTAATTTACAAAAGCTATTGCAGCATAAAATTAATTAATGAAATGGTGGCACTACACACAAAGAAAATTTCAGTAAGATTGAGCCAACGAAAAATGTTCATTGTTATAATGAAACATTTTCATTAATACAATGAAAGTATTTGTTAATAGTACGATACTAATAAATAAAGAATAAAATAATAAAGAAAAATTTCATTGTATTAACGAATTTGTTTCATTGGCTCACTTTTAATGACATATTTCGTTTATATAACGAAATTTTACCTTTTAGTGTACATGATAAACAGGTGGGACAAAAATGAAGAACATATGGCATTTAGTGGTTCACTGTTGTTGCTACAGTTGGTAGACATCTATCATAAATTGTAGATTTTTACCGTTTGATACCCCAGCAAAAAAATTTCGAAGTTCTTCCAAAGGCACAACTTTAAAAGCACTTCCAGAAGATGCACTCCCAATGATGTTCTTTATTTTAACTACCCAGGAAGTTCTTTTAATTCAATTTTATATAACTTGGCTTTTCCATACTATTAATGGGTAATTTAAACTTTTTTTTGTTTCAAATAGGTTAGAAACAAAGTAAGAATTCGTAAAATGTTACAAATCATTTAAATTTTGTCGAAAAAATTCTAAATCCAATCTGAAAAAATTTTGAATTTTTGAAAATATTTGAGGTCAAACGTTTCCGATTGTCGGTCCGATTAGAATCCATTAAAAATTATAAAAAATATAAACATTATTTATTTGATAAAATATTACAGAATTTTTTAATTTACTATTTTTTCATTTACATTTATAATTATCTCGATCATCCCAAAAGAACATTTTCATTACTTTTTTGGCGACGCTTTTTTTGCTGGGTATACAAGAGGCTTTGCAACATATGCTGAATTTTACCGTATACATTTTTCTAGCTTAGTCTTAATCAGCTGGCAAAAAAATTGGGCCATTAGACAAATTTCTTTAAAATAATTAAATTTTGAGTATGTTAAAGTTTATAATCTTTACTTCAAAAAATTTTCATCAAAGTTAGAACACAAATTTTGAGTCCCTCCGTTAAAGTCGCATTAATTAAATTTGCGGACAAAATGATTCGGAACCGCGAATCAACAAAATCTTCATCACGCACAGTGGGCTCCGTTGTAAAAATTTGTTGAAAAAGCATTTTCAAATTTTCGCTTTTCACAAATACTTTTCTAATGAAGACTTTCGTGGGTATGAAAGCTGGGCTCAAACCCTTTCCAATGAGCCTAGTCTCTATATCGCACGCGGCTTAGTTTTGGCACAGTGGGCCCGTTGTAAAAATTTGTTGAAAATTTTGTTTTCAAATTTTCGCTTTTCACAAATACTTTTCTAATGAAGACTTTTGTGATTATGAAAGCTTAGCTCAAGCCCTTTCCAATGAGCCTAGTCTCTATATCGCACGCGGATTAATTTTGGCACAGTGGGGCCGTTGTAAACATTTGTTGAAAATTTTGTTTTCAAATTTTCGCTTTTCACAAATACTTTCCTAATGAAGACTTTTGTGATTATGAAAGCTGAGCTCAAGCCCTTTCCAATGAGCCTAGTCTCTGTATCGCACGCGGCTTAGTTTTGGTACAGTGGGCCCGTTGGAAAAATTTGTTGAAAATTTTATTTTCCAATTTGCGCTTTTCACAAATACTTTTCTAATGAAGACTATTGTGGAAATGAAAGCTGAGCTAAAGCCCTTTCCAATGAGTCTAGTTTCTATGCCGCACGCGGCTTAGTTTTGGCACAGTGGGCTCCGCTGTAAAAGTTTGTTGAAAAAGCATTTTAAAATTTCCGCTTTTCACAAATACTTTTCTAATGAAGACTTTCGTGGGTATGAAAGCTGAGCTCAAGCCCTTTCCAATGAGCCTAGTCTCTATATCGCACGCGGCTTAGTTTTTAAATAATAAGCCAAATACTAAAAATCCAAATTCGAATTTGAAATCCTAAATTCGAATTTGAGAAATATTTTTGGTGCTGGTTTGTGCCTCGGCTAAGTTTTTGCTGCAAATTTCAAATTCGAATTTATCTTCACAGACATTTTTGCTGGGACATTAATAGAATTCTTGATGTTTTGGTAGATATTGCAAAATATTCGTCTTCAACTAAGAGATACTTCAAAATTTCTCCATAGAAATAAAATTTTAATAAAATTTTCTATAGAAATAAATTTTGACAATATTTGTTTTGACAAAATTGTCTATAGGAATAACATTTTGACAAAATTTCCTATTGAATTTAAATTTTGACAAAATTTCTTATAGAATAAAATTTTGACAAAATTTTATATAGAAAAAAAATTTATAAATTTTCCTATAGAAATACAATTTAGAAAAAAAATCGTATAGAAATAAAATTTTAACAAAATTTTCTATTGAAATAACATTTTCCCAAATATTCTTTGAAATAACATTTTTACAAAATTTCCTTACAAATAAAGTTTTCAAAAAATTTTCTATAGAAATAAAATTTTTACAAAATTTCCTACAGAAATAAAATTTTGACAAAATTCCCAATAGAAATAAAATTTTAACAAAATTTTCTATAGAAATAAAATTTTGGAAAATATTTCCTATAGAAATGAAATTTTGACAAAATTTCCTATAGAAATAAAATTTTGGAAAAATATTCTAAAGAAATAAAATTTTGACAAAATATTCTAAAGAAATATAATTATTATAAAGAATAAAAATTGGCAAACTTTTCTAAAGAAAAAAAATTTTGACAAAATTTCCTTTGAAATACAATTTTGACAAAATTTTCTTTCAAGTAAAGTTTTCAAAAAAATTTCTATAGAAATGAAATTTTGACAAAATTCCCTATAGAAATAAAAGTTTGACATATTTCCTATAGAAATAAAATTTTATAAAATAACATTTTTTTATTTGGTTGCTTTTTGGTAAAATTTTCTGCAAATTTTGGTAGATGATTGTTGACACGAGTGATAATCGATTTACTGCTTCAGAAAAGTGACAAATGCGTTAAGGCATAATGGTATGATCATATTGTTTTGATGAGGATACGTGTACCGCCTGAAAGTATGCAAAGAAAATTGTCAATATTACGAATAGCAGGATACTACCCTGAAGTAGAGGTGTGCGCGTGAATCACGTGAGTCGTGAACAAAATTTGAAGGAAATCTCGTGAATGTTCGTGAATGGAACTAAAATGAATATGTCGTGCGTGAGCGTCTGTGAGAAATAAAATCGGTTCGTGAGTGTGTGTGAATAAAATTACTGCAAAATCACGCTCACGAAAAAAATCAATATTTAATTCATACTCGTATGTAAGTTGAAATTAATTTAGCTCTCGAACTATATTCTATTTTTGAATTTTGTTACCTTTGCTGATTTCCGTTTAGAAAATGTCGAGAGTCTCGTGAATTTGTCGTGAATCACGTGAATTGTCGTGAATCGTGCATGAGTGCGAGTCTTTAAAAGTAGTTCGTGCGTGAGCGTGCGTGAGTATTGGTTTTAATTTCGTGAATGTGCGTGAGTGGGATTGAATTGTCGTGAATCGTGCGTGAGTGCGAGTCTTTAAAAGTAGTTCGTGCGTGCGTGAGTATTGGTTTTAATTTCGTGAATGTGCGTGAGTGGGATTGGCTACCACACGTATCGTGCGTGAGCGTGCGTGAATAAACATTTTGCTTCGTGAATGTGCGTGAGTGTGAGTGAAATTTCAGTCACGCGCCCACCTCTACCCGGAAGTGAAAATCTCAAGACGCCGTCATAGATACGAGAGAAACTCACTAAATGATATGACAATGGCCAATGAAAGTAAAACAACATAGAGCCGCAATTATCCAAACTATCTAACGTAATATTTTAATTCCCGGCTTCAGCACAGTAGTGGTGAAAGGGTATGAGCATGCAATATATATTCACACAAAACTTGACACATGGTGGGTCCATAGTCTTAATAACATTGTTAGTAAGCAACTACAATGTATGAGTGTCCTTTAGTCATAATCACGTGACAACCATGATGACCAAAAGTTTTATTGAGTAGCCAAGAAATACACTCACCCATTCGCTCAATGGATATTTTGATGAGTGTCACCCTGTGTGACTATCATAAACTAGATTATGTTGGTCAATGGAGTAGACTACAACTTCATATGAGTGTTTATGGATGGCAATTATTTATTTTCCCTTAGTTTTGTTTTCCATCGTCCATCATAATCAAGAAAAGTTTTACATCCATGGCCTTTGTACTGTGTGGTTGTTGTTTTTTGTGGTATGTAGTGACCACCACCTTTATAACACCACACTGACTAACCACACACTGCCCTCAGACAATTAAGTTTGTTGTCATTCTTTCAATCAGTCAGTCAGTCACTCGGTAGGTCGGTCGGTCGGTCGGTTGGTCAGCCGGTCAATTATTCATTCACTTTTCATATGTGCCGAACCAAGGTCATGTACACGACTCCATTTGTGAGTGATGAGGCTTTAGAATAGCAGAAGCGAGTGCTGCTGCTATTGAATGTTCGATATCACCTCCCTGGCATGGTCATGTTTATCATAATCCATTCATTTCATTCATGCGATATTGGGACTGAGATTTGTGTGTGTGTGTGTCATTAGATTTGATTTGCTGTTAATATTGGTCATTGTAATACAAACTCCTATTTTTCTATAACATGTTCAATAGTTAAATATGAACAAAAAAAATGGGAAAGATTTTATTTGACAAGTGTTTTTGTGTGTCTTTATATGGTAACAATTTAATATGGCGTAGTATTAAGGGGATTTTTTTCGATTTGTATGGGTTATGTTTAAAGATAGACAGTTTTGTTAGCAATAATTTTTTACTTTTCAGGATTTTCGTTTTGTTTTTTTTTTTTTTTTAATTTCCCTGGATAACGGGATGGCGCTCAAAGAAGAAAAGTGCATCGTAATATTTAGAAAATAAAATTGTTTACAAAATTTTGTAATTTTCTCAAATTTCTCAAAAAAAAAAAACCTTTACTAAATTCCAATTTCCCTTGAAATAGTTCAGGATTTCCTTAATTTTCTAAATTTTACCACAAATGCGTCGTAGGGAGCTTAAGAGATTTTTGTAATTTTCAACTCCCATTTTTCCTTCGGCATGATATCCGTGTTGGTAATACAGTTTAGTTTAAATTGTGTAAGCCGGCATCGTGATTAGAATATCACCCTGATTAAATAATAATTCAGCCAACTTCGAAAAATACTTCAAAAACCCCAGTATACGTTGAGAGATATTATGTTTAAATGAAAAGTATATCAAACTTGATCAGATCGATTTGTCAATTAAACACTTTTCTTTGTTTTAATTCTAAATTACTTAAAATCATCACTGTATCGACAAATATGTAAATTAAACTAATGCTAATGTAACTATGTAAATTAATCTCATTCATATCGATTGTGTTTTAATGACACAATCTCTCACGATTTAATTTAATTCATATTCTCACCATAGAGATGTAAATGTATTCTGCCAGAGAGAGAATGAAAGAGAGAGGGGGAGATGTTAAGCGAGATCAATTGAAAACAATAACAAGTTTTTTTCATTCTCATATGATTATTAATGAGCATCTGAAAAATCCTCTTAAGAACACCTTCACTAATTATAGTTAAAGCAAAATAAATGAACTCTAAAAATATATGAGGCATTCTATTACAAATTGAAATGAGAGAAAATTCGTCATAAAAACAATGTTTAGTAATCATCACAAAATTTATCGTGAATTTATTAGTCACAAAGAAAATAAACTTTCCTCTCTATTATGTCCTCCCATGTGCATTTTTTAGAAGGTAGTTCTTGTGTCTAAAATTTCGTTGTTCCGAAAAGAAAACTCTTCTTTCTGATTAGATTTTTAAAATTGAAGCATTGGAAACAGTTTAGATTTTTTTATTTTTGAAATGATTGACGTTTGGGTTTTACAAAGATTTAGGAAAAATCGTAATCATTCGCTTTCAAAAGTGGTAACAAGTAAATAAAAATACGAAAATAAGTCTGTATAATTTTTTACCGTAAAATTTCCCATATAGACAGTATAATCTTGCTTAGATATTTTAGAGTATGCCAGTTGACGTCCAACTATGGATATTACTTTGCATAAAATTAAACGAACACGTGTATTGCTACACGTAATTGCTTGTTAATCTATTTAGTGGGATTTGGTTTTTTCTGATAAATGGGCTGCAATCGTGCTAGCTTTTAAACGAAAAGACACATGGAATAGATATCGGCCTTTTGTAACTATTATGTGAGGGTTGCCTTTTATATTTCGAATCCTTAAAAGATTCATCTAGCCCAAAAAATGGAATTAAATCGTGAACCTTTTCGTGCGATTATTTTTTTTATTTTTTTAATTTTCGACGCAGATTAACTTAACAACTGCACGCAGAGAAAAAACATGATTGTCACAATCATATTCGAAGAGCAAATAATATGATAAGAGCTATATTTGCGGCGACCATGTAACATTTTAACCTGCAACCATGTTTGATCAGTGAACATGATTCTAAGAAAAATATAATTGTCCTCATCTAAAATGTTATTATATTGATAAAAAGAATTTTGTTTGAATGAAAAGACAATGGTCACGATTTAAAATGTTATGGTATTCATTCAAAATGTTTTTCTTCTAGTTAAAAGAACATGGTCACAACCTAAAATGTTTTGATCTTTATGAAAAAACTTTTTTCATCGTTGAAAAAAGGACGCCACTTGAGAAAAGAAAACACAAAATTATTTATTTGTTTTTATTTATTTATAAACTAATTCATTGTTTGTATTTATAATGTCGTGCAAGCAAACATCACATATTTTTACACACACTATTTTATTTCAATTTCAACAATAAGTAATCATTCCATATTTACATCGTGTGCCCATCAAATGTACAAACGCAGACATCATGTGACTGCAAATAAAAATAAATGATCCATATAGCAAAATGCAGAACAAAAAACAGGTATATTTTTCAATTACACTTTCCTTTTTTGTGTTCACATAAAACCACGTGCCACTTATGAATAACACAAAACCCAGTAAATCCGTATTCTCCGTCCATTCCAAGAAACAATCAACACACGACTGACGCGCAAATGAAAATCGTGTGTACCTGCTCAATGTTTTTATAAAATTCTTTTCGCTGCAAAAAAGTTAAAAAATTAAATGGTCACGAAAAAAATGTAAATGGTCTTTATGGCCATGTAATGGTTCTAGACATATCCATACTTAACCTATAAAAACACTTTTTTCCCTGTAAAAAAGTAAACAAAATTGAATGGTCAGGTACATGATTTTCCCGACCATTTAATGGTCTCAAATTCTATCATTTAAATGATAGAACATGTTTGCGGTGTTTGATAACCATTCAAATGCTTATTGCCACTATACATTTTTCTCCGCTCTAAAACGATTTTTACAAAGACAAAATACATGGTTTTCGCGGCAATTACATGCTCTAGATAAGCAATAAATGATGCGGCAACCATGTCCAAACATGGTTTTTCTGTTGCGTGTGTGTATCGATTAACATAATTAAATTTTTGGGGAGGATGTTACATCATGGATCAGTTATTATCGATGGTATGGTGAATTCAAGCGAGGTCATCCCAAATTAGTTGTTGTTCCGGAAACCATTTATAGGTTAGATTAGGTAAGATATATGGCTAGATTAGGTAAGATATATGGCTTAATACTGAGTGCTGCCCGATTCTATGTTTAGCTCAATGACAGCACAGAAAAAAATTTCACGAAAATATTTCCAATTATAGTCTTAATTGAGTTTTAAAAAATATTCAATTAAAAATTTAATTGATTCAACAAATTTTTTAATTGAAACAAAAATCAATCATAAAAATTAATAGTATCAATTAATTTGTTAATTGGATCAATTAATTTTTTAATTGATACTCTGATAGTATTATTGCAAATAAAAAATTAATTGCATCAATTAATTTCGAGATTCAATCATATTTTTTTTTGTGTGAAGGGACCTACTTTTTATAGCCGAGTCCGAACGGCGTTCCAAATTGCGGTGAAACCACTTAGAGAAGCTTTGAAACACTTAGAAATGCCACCAGCATTACTGTGAGGGGATAATCCACCGCCGAAACACTTTTTAGTGATCTGTCGAAATTGGGGTTGAACCCACGATCCTATTTATGCAAGGGGGACTTGTTAATCATTGCACCACTGTGGCTCCCTAACCATTGACGCTGTGCGCCTACTGACATTGCAAGATCGTAATGTGACCTATCGTAAGATTTAGGCAACCTGAGGCATTAAAAGGTTGGCTGATAAGTCCCCGATCTGACACGTAGATGACGTCGCTAGTATTAAATGCATATTATTTTTATATAGTACCAACCTTCAAATGATTTGTGTCAAAATTTGACGTCTGTAAGTCAATTAGTTTGTGAGATAGAGCGTCTTTTGTGAAGCAACTTTTGTTATTGTGAAAAAAAAAATGGAAAAAAGGAATTTTTCTGGAAGGAAAAAATACGGTGGAAGCAAAAACTTGGCTTGATAATGAGTTTCCGGACTCTGCCCCAGGGAAATCAACAATAATTGATTGGTATGCAAAATTCAAGGGTGGTGAAACGAGCACGGAGGACGGTGAACGCAGTGGACGCCCGAAAGAGGTGGTTACCGACGACAACATAAAAAAAAAAATTCACAAAATGATTTTGAATGACCGTAAAATGAAGTTGATCGAGATAGCAGAGGCCTTAAAGATATCAAAACAACGTGTTGGTCATATCATTCATCAATATTTGGATATGCGGAAGCTCTGTGCAAAATGGGTGCCACGCGAGTTCACATTTGACCAAAAACAACAACGTGTTAATGATTCTGAGCGGTGTTTGCAGCTGTTAACTCGTAATACACCCGAGTTTTTCCATCGATATGTGACAATGGATGAAACATGACTCCATCACTACACTCCTGAGTCCAATCGACAGTCGGCTGAGTGGACAGCGACCGGTGAACCGTCTCCGAAGCGTGGAAAGACTCAAAAGCCCGCTGGCAAAGTAATGGCCTCTGTTTTTTGGGATGCGCATGGAATAATTTTTATCGATTATCTTGAGAAGGTGACTATTATATGGCGTTATTGGAGCGTTTGAAGGTCGAAATCGCGGCAAAACGGCCCCGTATGAAGAGGAAAAAAGTGTTGTTCCACCAAGACAACGCACCGTGCCACAAGTCATTGAGAACGATGGCCAAAAATTCATGAATTGGGTTTCGAATTGTTTCCCACCCACCGTATTCTCCAGATCTCCCCCAGCGACTTTTTCTTGTTTTCAGACCTAAAAAAGGATGCTCGCAGGGAAAAAATTTGGCTGCAATGAAGAGGTGATCGCCGAAACTGAGGCCTATTTTGAGGCAAAACCGAAAGAGTACTACCAAAATGGTATGTTATCAAAAAATTGGAAGGTCGTTATAATCGTTGTATAGCTCTTTGAATAATAAAAACTTATTTTGACAAAAAAAATGTGTTTTTCTTTGTTAGACCGCGGACTTATCAGCCAACCTGTTAGTGGCATGAACATTTGACAGTGAAAAAATTTTGTTCGTCTTGGTCAATTGCATAAAAAAGGCTTGTGGTGATGGGTCAAAAATATGACCACGGTGCTTCGAAACACGTCAATGCATGTGATGAATCGTGAATTTACGCGTATGAACCTGAAAGCAGGGTTTGCAGATACCTCAATCAGAGTGGCAAAAGTGCATTGATGATTGGTTCAAACGCATGCAAAAGTGTATAGATATTAATATTCCCCATATTTTGAAAAACAATAAAGCCATTTTTAATGTTTTTGTTCTCCGATGCTGAAATATAAAAGGCAAACCTCGTACAATAACTAATAAGCTAAATTTGATTTCAAAGTTCAATATCCACACTAAAAATTTGTTATATCAAATTATTGTAGCTATATCTCTGCATATTGTGGAATTTAAGTTAATGTCCATAATGTCTATCAATCTAGTAGTTCGATTGTGACTTTTTGTTAGAATTTTTCCTTTGAATTAATCGATGGAAAAAATATAATCGATTGGTAAACGTCATTGTATTGATTTATTACAAAACTCATTTAGTTTTAAAGTAGAATGTTATGGCAAAATTTTTAACCAAATATGTGCTATCCAGTCTCTGAGAGTTTCCCTCTGGGATATTTCTAGAAATTTTATCTTAATTTTTTTTTATATTATTATATTTTCAACCTTTTGATTTTTAATTCGTATATTGAAATTGATAGTATTGATATTTTATTGCGATATCTTTTTGAAACCCTAACCCTTTCGTTTTGGTGTTATATTTATTTTATAACAGATTAATTGATAATTTAATATAACTTCATTGACACATTCGAAATGTCACTATTGAACACGTGTTGCATGACAAAACCACTTACAAGATACGACAAACAACAAAACAACAACAACATCATATATATGTATATGTTAGCTTATAGTATTTCCATGTGTTAGAGTTCGTATGTGTATACGAATGAACGAATTCTTTCGTTGGCAATAACCGGTATTGGGAAATTACCATTGGATTTACCAAATAATCTGTTACGATATAATAACGGAAATTCATATGCAATATGAGAGTCTGCCTTTTTTGTCTTTTTCCTCAAATAAAAACAGAGAGCCTGCAAAAGCTTTTGCATTTTAAGCTCTTTGTTGTTCTCTTTATACTCGCATACTCTCATTGTTACTCGATTTCGTTGTTATTGCAAAATGCCTAGCTGTGTATGTAAAGAGTTGCCAACCCACCATTGATAAATACAGACATGGACAAATCAAAGTTGAAACTTAAAATGATGTGGAATACATAAAAAAAATAAGCGAACTTACTAAATAGGAAGGAACTTGTAGGTTAATTTTATAAAAAAAATTAATTAAACTGTATTACAAACGCCGATATCACAAAAAATAAGTAAATATTTTTCGACAAATTCATGTATTTGTCATAATTATTTCTTTCACTTGTAAAAGAAAAATTCTTCCAGTGAAGGAAAAAAACTAAGTTGCATAAATATATTTAGGGTCATACGATGTTTAAGATGGGGTCATACGATGAATTATTGGTAAAAGTGTAAGAATTTCTGATCTATTTTGTGGGCAATACGAATTTAGTAAATCTTTATACTTCATGTGTGTATATTTTTTCGCCCTTTTTTAGTTCATTTAACTAACGTACAAAAAAAAAAAAAACAATAAAAAACAATAATTTCCATGAACTAAAATTGGATTAGTAATTGGATTTAGTAACCTGGAAGGTTCACTGTTTTTCATTAGATTTTTTTGAATCATTACGATCGATTAAGAAGTGTGACAGTATCTTCTTCTTGTTGCTGAAATATTAAAAATTTAGAGTCTCATAGTGGAAAGGTTAGTATTCTCGCCTTACACACAGAGTGTGAAGGTGATCTTTGTTTATCTCTTAAACGAATATATATGCAAATTTGATTCCATCAGTAGCAGCAAGAAGAATGTTTCATCTTGAAGAAGTAATAAATCTGAATTTATAATAAACTATTCCCAATTTTTACGAAAAATTACGACACGATTTTTGTGATCATAACAACGTTTGTATCTAATAGTTTCATTTGCTCTTAAAAAATGCTTCAAAAGGGTTAGGTAAGGTTATGTCAGGTATAGTGGTAGCCTGTTATTTCAAACTCGCTTTAATTATTCATTCCACTGTGATAACACAGGTACTGAACTATTCTTTTATCACTGAGTGCTGTCCGAAGCTTTGAAGCACTAAGAAATATCACCAGCATTACTGAGAGGGTATAAACCACCACTGAATCTTTTTCGCGTGTGTGGTCGAAACTGGGATTGAACTAAGACTCCTTGTAGCCAAGGCGGGCATGACTATTCCACTATGGTGGCTCTCCAAAAACAAAAAGGAACTTTACATGTCCAAAATCTCGTTTTAAAGAAAACTTTGTATGAAGTTTCTAGAGAGCCGTTCAAAACTCTGGAAAAAACTTTTAGACGCACCCAGAGAAGGAATATGATCACCTCAAACATATTTCAAGAGCACCATGTTACTTTTTCACGGCGACCATGTAGCATTTTTGTCGCACAAATATTCTTTTCCCGTCAAACATAATATGTTTTCCGAAGTGAGATACATAATTTTCGAGAAAATAATATGGTGTCGACAAACATGTTACATGTTTTCCGTGAAAAAGTAACATTTTGCTCTTGAAACATGGTTGGGGTGATCATATTCCTTCTCTGCGTGCGGAAAGAGGGAGGGACAAAAATGGCTAGATTAATTCAGAAGATGGTTCCGTTATGGAATCAATATGGTGTATGATGCGCATTTTCATTGCAAATAAAAATCTATTATTCCCAGTTCATATAGTGTTTTAGGGTATACAAAAGTAATAATGTATATCCGATAACTTATAAAAATTAATAGGAAATGTTTGTCTAGATTGATGAAGACAAAGTCGGCAATCAAAAGAACTTATTTTGGGAGATTTAATGAATTATCCGAATTTATTTGGATAATTGATAGTTTCGATGCAGGTAGAGGATGCTGATGAGACAGTTCCAAAACGATCGTCCATTTAACCATTTTACAGGGCCTTGCATAAAATCAATTTCACAAATATACTATTCCTCTGTTGGTTAAGGTACTCTTGTAGTTGAGTCAACTGATGGTTTAAGGCTAAAATAAAAACAAGTATATACGGCCGTAAGTTCGGCCAGGCCGAAGCTTATGTACCCTCCATCATGGATTGCGTAGAAACTTCTTCTAAACACTGCCACCCACAATCGAATTACTTAAGTTGCGGTAACGCTTGTCGATGGCAAGGTATCTTAAAACCTCCTAACACCATCTTCTAAATTGTATGTAAGTCCATACGTGGTATATATTAAATCAAAAAAGATCGATCCAATACGTATATAGTTTGACAAAGTAGACATAAAATTTTGACAAAATTTTCTACAGAAATAAAATTTTAACAAAATTTTCTATAGAAATAAAATGTTCACAAAATTTTCTATAGAAATAAAAATTTTCACAAAATTTTGTATAGAAAGAAATTTTTGACAAAAATGTCTACAGAAATAAAATTTTAACAAAATTTTCTATAGAAATAAACTTTTGACAAAATTTTCTATAGAAATAAAATCTTGGTAGATTATTTTTGGCTCGAGTGGCAACCATGATTATGAACCGAATAAAATTTGAACAAAATTTTCTATAGAAATAAAATTTTGACAATGATGAAAATTTTATTATGAACCGAATAAAATTTTAAAAAAATTTTCTCTAGAAATAAAATGTTGACAAAATTTTCTATAGAAATAGAATTTTGGTAGATTATTTTTGGCTCTAGTGGCAACCATGACTATGAACCGATATGGACCACTTTTTGTGTGATTGGACCAATTTTGGTATGGTTGTTAGCGACCATATAATAATACCACGTTCCTAATTTGAACCGGATCGGATGAATTTTGCTCATCCAAGAGGCTCCGGAGGTCAAATCTGGAAAACGTTTTATATGGGGGCTATATATTATTATGGACCGATATGGATCAATTTTTGCACGGTTGCTAGAGACCATACACCAATACCACGTACCAAATTTCAGCCGGATCGGATGCAATTTGCTTCTCTTAGAGGCTCCGCAACCCAAATCTGGGGATCGGTTTATATGTGCGCTATATATAATTATGGACCGATGTGGACCAATTTTTGCACGGTTGCTAGAGACCATATACCAATACCACGTACCAAATTTCAGCCGGATCGGATGAAATTTGCTTCTCTTTGAGGCTCCGCAAGCCAAATCTGGGGATCGGTTTATATGGGGGCTATATATAATTATGGACCGATGTCGACCAATTTTTGCATGATTGTTGGAGACCATATACTAACACCATGTACCAAATTTCAGCCGGATCGGATTAAATATGCTTCTCTTAGAGGCTCCACAAGCCAAATCTGGGGATCGGTTTATATGGGGGCTATATATAATTATGGACCGATATGGACCAATTTTTGCATGGTTATTAGAGACCATATACCAACACCATGTACCAAATTTCAGCCGGATCGGATGAAATATGCTTCTGTTAGAGGCTCCACAAGCCAAATCTGAGGGTCCCTTTATATGGGGGCTATACGTAAAAGTGGACCGATATGGCCCATTTTCAATACCATCCGACCTACATCGATAGCAACTACTTGTGCCAAGTTTCAAGTCGATAGCTTGTTTCGTTCGGAAGTTAGCGTGATTTCAACAGACGGACGGACGGACGGACATGCTTAGATCGACTCAGAATTTCACCACGACCCAGAATATATATACTTTATGGGGTCTTAGAGCAATATTTCGATGTGTTACAAACGGAATGACAAAGTTAATATACCCCCATCCTATGATGGAGGGTATAATAATAATGATTAAAAAATAAACGAAGTCACCTGTAACAGGTTGGCTGATAAGTCCCCGGTCTAACAAAGAAAACCAAAATTCAAAATTCGTTTTTATTATTCAACATAGTTCCCTTTAAGAGCAATACAACGATTATAACGACCTTCCAATTTTTTGATACCATTTTGTTAGCACTCCTTCGGTTTTGCCTCAAAATAGGCCTCAGTTTCGGCGATCACCTCTTCATTGCAGCCAAATTTTTTTGCCTGCGAGCATCCTTTTGAGGTCTGAGAACAAGAAAAAGTCGCAGGGGGCCAGATCTGGAGAATACGGTGGGTGGGGAAGCAATTCGAAGCCCAATTCATGAATTTTTGCCATCGTTCCCAATGGCTTGTGGCACTGTGCGTTGTCTTGGTGGAACAACACTTTTTTCTTCTTCATATGGGGCCGTTTTGCCGCGATTTCGATCTTCAAACGCTCCAATAACGCCATATAATAGTCACTGTTGATGGTTTTTCCCTTCTTAAGATAATCGATAAAAATTATTCCATGCGCATGCCCAAAAAACAGAGGCCATTTCTTTGCCAGCGGACTTTTGAGTCTTTCCACGCTTCGGAGACGGTTCACCGGTCGCTGTCCACTCATCCGACTGTCGATCGGACTCAGGAGTGTAGTGATGGAGCCATGTTTCATCCATTGTCACATATCGGTGGAAAAACTCGTGTGTATTACGAGTTAACAGCTGCAAACACCGCTCAGAATCATCAAAACGTTGTTGTTTTTGGTCAAATGTGAGCTCGCGCGGCACCCATTTTGCACAGAGTTTCCGCATATCCAAATATTGATGAATGATATGACCAACACGTTCCTTTGATATATTTAAGGCCTCTGCTATCTCGATCAACTTCAATTTACGGTCATTCAAAACCATTTTGTGGATTTTTTTGATGTTTTCGTCGGTAACCCCCTCTTTCGGGCGTTCAGCCGTCCTCCGTGCTCATTTCACCACGCTTGAATTTTGCATACCAATCAATTATTGTTGATTTCTGGGGCAGAGTCCAGAAACTCATTATCAAGCCAAGTTTTTGCTTCCACCGTATTTTTTCCCTTCAGAAAGCAGTATTTTATCAAAACACGAAATTCCTTTTTTTCCATTTTTTTCACAATAACAAAAGTTGCTTCACAAAAGACGCTCTATCTCACAAACTAATTGACTTACAGACGTCAAATTTTGACACGAATCATTTGAAGGTTGGTACTATATAAAAATAATATGCATTTAATACTAGCGACGCCATCTATGTGTCAGACCGGGGACTTATCAGCCAACCTGTTACTTCAATTCAATGATATTTCCATAATCAAAAATATTTACATTTATCTGGATACAAAATTGTTCAATTAAAATTTTTTTTGTACAATATGGTGTGTTCGATATCTGGCAACTCTTTTTGATATATTATTCACTCTCTTTTTCCCACTCTCACTAATTACTCTCGAAAAACCGTCAACTTGTTTGTGGGCTCTCTCTCTGTTTGATTTTTTGTGCTTTGCATAAACAACAGCTGATTATGCCAATGGTGTTGTAGTTGCATTTATCAGTGCTACGGTGCTACGCTGCCACGTTGACTGACTGAATGTTGACGTTTGGTCGCTGCATGCGCAAAACCACAACAACATCATCATCATCATTGTCATTATTGTGTCAACAAACACATCTCGACAGAAAGCTCAAAAGCAAAGTAAACAATAAAAAGCAAACGAAAGGAAAATCAAAAGTTTATATCTTCGGCAAATATAGAAAAGAAAACACAAACGGCGAAACATATGAAGCAATAGTGGCCAATACAGATTGGTAGTAGTTCTGAAATGCAATGTAGCCAACATGATGGCATCGCTTTCGCATTGTACGTTCACAGAACGGCTTGAGGGTAGGGCATTCACTGCTATAAGAAAATAAATTGGAGTATAGTTGGGTTAATCAAATCAAAAGTAATTTGTGTTACTTGTAATCATAAGTGCGTTTTTTTTTAGAATATTGTTGCAATACCCTCTTTTTGTAGGGCCGATGGGATTAGGGTACAATGGTACTTATTTTAGTTTGTGGCTTGCTTGTGGTGCAGATGTTTGTTGCGTATACAACAGGCCGCAAAGCTTTCACACAATACTATTTTTTGGTGTGGCCTTGTACGCTGACAATGATTTTGCAATGCATTTGGCCTCTTGTAGGTGTTGTTGTGTATTGTGTAGGGGTTTTTGTTTTCATTCACAAGTTCTAGTATTGAGTTCATAAGTTTTTATTCGATAGAGTTGCCAAATCTATACTCCAATCCACATGTGATACTATCACATTTTTACAGTAGGAATGACAAAAGCATTCTCGTTCAATGACATCAACAATAGTGGCATTAGGTATTAGAATTTCCACCACCATTTGTACATTTTACCCATTCCCAATTGTATGTGAAGGGACAACACATTTTGGTGTAACCATATCAGATATTGCCTACATTATGCGTTTTTTTGTCATTCTTCCTTCTCATTTCTCTTGTTTTTGTTGATATTTTTCCTTTTCGTTTTGAATTTTGCAGCATGAACATTAAATTGACAATGGCTTTTGGTATCCTGTTAAACAATAAAATTTACATATTTTTCATATTAGAATATGCGAGAATGTTTGTATGTGTGTGTGTGTATGTCAGTGGGCACTAAACACGGCAGTGAAATACTCATGCGCTTAGCTGTTGAATTTTCTCTTATTTTTCCTATCGTAGCCACTATATTTTGGTATATGGTATTGTTGGTTTCATAAAATGATTTGAAACACAGGAGAGATTTTTATAAAAATATCACAATACTATACAGTACTTTCCCAATATTGGTTTTGGATAATGGGGCGTATGATTATTGTAAAAAAAAAAACAAGTATACGCCAAGAGTACTTTTTTTGTAACACATTGTGATCAGAACCAAAAACAATCATATTCGGCTTAATAATGGAGCTTATTAGTTTTGTAAGAAAAAAACTATACGCCAAGACTAATATTATTGTAAAGGAATGTGATTAGAATCAAAAACAAAAAAAAAACAAATTAAATAAATAAATAAATATCACAATACTATAGAGTACATCTTCAATATTTTTTTTTGTGATTGGGGCGTATGATTATTAAAACAGAAATAAGTATACGTCACGAGTACTATTTTATTATTATTATTATTTTGTTGTATATAAAATGTAATGAAAGCTTATACAAAATTTAAACAATATAAATTAGTATAATTTATGTGTTTATTTGCAACTTTTTGTTTTCTTTTGATTTCTTTGAGTTAATTATATTTTTATTTATTTTTTTTCTTTTATACAGAATGCTCATATTCATGTAAGTGTTATTTTTATATTTTTTTAGTTTTATTTATTTATTTTACAAATGTCAACAAATTTGTTTTATGAAATTATATGGAGGACTCCGCCCGCCCCACTAGGTTTTATTTACATTTGCACAAAACATTTTTTTCTGATTTAATCAAGAAATTATTTGATCCAAATAATTTTCTAATATTTGATCCAATTAATTTTCTAATATTTCCCACACACACACACACACCAAAAAAATTCACGAAAAATTTTCCAATTAAAGTCTTAATTTAGTTTTAAAAAATATTCAATTAAAAATTCAATTGATTCAAAAAATTGTTTAATTGAAAGAAAAATCAATCACAAAAATTAATATTATCAATTAATTTCTTAATTAATTTAATTATTTTTAATTAACTTTCAATTATTTTTTAATTGATGCTATCATTTCTATGATTAAAGACATTTCAATTAAACAATTAATTGCATCAATTAATTGTGTGATTGAATCAGAAAAAAAATAAGTGTGAAGAAAAAAATTTCAACCAAAATATTTTCAATTAAAAAAGTTGACAATTTTTTCATTTAATAAATTAATTGATACATTAAGCTTTTTAATCAAGATAGAAATATTAATGTAATTAAGTCAGTGAATCATTTCTGTGATTAAAGACATTTCAATTAACAACTTATCATCAATTAATTTTGTGATTGAATCAGAAAAAAAATTTTCGTGTACAGAAAAAAATATCACCAAAATATTTTCAATTAAAAAAGTTGAAATTTTTTTCATTTAATAAATTAATTGATACAATTAGCTGTTTTAATCAAGATAGAAATATTAATGTAATTAAGTCAGTGAATAGTTAGCATGCCCGAAGCAGGAATCGAACCCACAAGGTCGTGGGTTCACTGCAATGTGGAACGCCGTTCGGACTCGGCTATAAAAAGGAGGTCCCTTTTTATAAACAAGTAAAGCCTAAGATCGGGCGGGGCCGACCATATTATACCCATCGCCACTATGTAAACTAAAAACTCGTTCAAATTTGTTGGGAGTTTTTATGGAGGTTTATATTCCCATGTACGAATATTTATACCTTAACCGATTTGGAGAAAATTTTTTGTACTTCTACAAAATCTCTAGAATTAAAATTTAAATCGGCTAACGTCCTGGGATGGAATACAATATTAGTAAAGAAATATGGGAAATATAAAGCTAGAGCAATTTTAATGCAATTGTACAAAATAGCATTTATCGGGCGATACATATGTAACAGGTTGGCTGATAAGTCCCCGGTCTGACACATAGATGGCGTCGCTAGTATTAAATGCATATTATTGTTATATAGTATCAACCTTCAAATGATTCGTGTCAAAATTTGACGTCTGTAAGTCAATTAGTTTGTGCGAAAGAGCGTCTTTAGTGAAGCAACTTTTGTTATTGTGAAAAAAATGGAAAAAAAGGAATTTCGTGTTTTGATAAAATACTGTTTTCTGAAGGGAAAAAATACGGTAGAAGCAAAAACTTGGCTTGATAATGAGTTTCCGGACTCTGCCCCAGGGAAATCAACAATAATTGATTGGTATGCAAAATTCAAGCGTCGTGAAATGAGCACGGAGGACGATGAACGCAGTGGACGCCCGAAAGATGTGGTTACCGACGAAAACATAAAAAAAATCCACAAAATGATTTTGAATGACTGTAAAATGAAGTTGATCGAGATAGCAGAGGCCTTAAAGATATCAAAGGAACGTGTTGGTCATATCATTCATCAATATTTGGATATGCGGAACCTCTGTGCAAAATGGGTGCCGCGCGAGCTCACATTTGACCAAAAACAATAACGTGTTGATGATTCTGAGCGGTGTTTGCAGCTGTTAACTCGTAATACACCCGAGTTTTTCCGTCGATATGTGACAATGGATGAAACATGGCTCCATCGCTACACTCCTGAGTCCAATGGACAGTCGGCTGAGTGGACAGCGACTGGTGAACCGTCTCCGAAGCGTGGAAAGACTGAAAAGTCCGTTGGCAAAGTAATGGCCTCTGTTTTTTGGGATGCGCATGGAATAATTTTTATCGATTATCTTGAAAAGGGAAAAACCATCAACAGTGACTATTATATGGCGTTATTGGAGCGTTTGAAGGTCGAAATCGCGGCAAAACGGCCCCATATGAAGAAGAAAAAGGTGTTGTTCCACCAAGACAACGCACCGTGCCACAAGTCATTGAGAACGATGGCAAAAATTCATGAATTGGGCTTCGAATTGCTTCCCCACCCACCGTATTCTCCAGATCTGGCCCCCAGCGACTTTTTCTTGTTCTCAGACCTCAAAAGGATGCTTGTAGGGAAAAAATTTGGCTGCAATGAAGAGGTGATCGCCGAAACTCAGGCCTATTTTGAGGCAAAACCGAAGGAGTACTACCGAAATGATATCAAAAAATTGGAGGGTCGTTATAATCGTTGTATCGCTCTTGAAGGGAACTATGTTGAATAATAAAAACGAATTTTGACAAAAAATGTGTTTTTCTTTGTTAGACCGGGGACTTATCAGCCAACCTGTTATGTTAGGAGAAAATTTTTTGTACTTCTACAAAATCTCTAGTATTAAAATTTAAATCGGCTAACGTCCTGGAATGAAATACAATGTTAGTAAAGAAATGTGGGAAATATAAAGCTAGAGCGATTTTAATGCAATTGTACAACAGAGCATTTATGATTTATCGGGCGATACATATGTATCAATTTGAGAAATATTTACAATTCTTGCTACGAATCCTTTTACTAGGATATTGATTAGACCTCGCCATCTCAACCGTTTTGTTGAAAGTCTGGCATTACAGTGTGTAGGATGTTACTACGAAATGGGGAAGTCATTACAGAATTTTGTGTAAAATGTGGATATTTTGGCCATATTTGTATAAACTGGAAGAATAAATATATGGAGGCTTTAAATCTGAACCAAATTAGATAGACTTGACACTCACTTAAATAGCATATTAAATATATTCTCTGCGGAAACTACCGAGTTAATTGGAGGAAAATTCCATTGAAAATGGGTCTAAAATGTGAAGCATTCCGCTATATTTCCCCAGCTCTGGCGTACATATATATGATTTTAGCCGTGCATAGTTAGAATTTGACCAGGCATAGTTAGAATAATAATTCTGCTATCTGTGCAAAATTTCACGTAAATGGGAGTATAACTTTGGCCTCCGTGGTGAAAATGAGTGAAAATCAGTTGTGCTCAAAATAATAGTAGTGCTGTGCTGAATTTTTTTTTCTGCTTCTTCTATTCCTTCCACTAAAGGTTTATTTTATCTTTGTTTTTTACTATATCATTGCTTGGAGTGTGCATAATAAAAAAATACCGTTGGTTTAACTACTGATGCTATTGTTGTTGTAAAAAAATCGACATAAGAAGAATCCCTTTGCAAGCTCCAAAACAAATAAAAGGGTTATAAGCTAGCTTACAAACAATTAAAAGACGAAAATAATTTAGCTGTCCATAGTCCAAGAAAAGTCACTCTCCTTTCAAAAAAAACATGTATCGAAAAGAATAAAGTATGCCCAAGAGGATTTCCATTGGTCAGTACAGAAATGGAGGAACGTTCCCCAGTACAGAAATGGAGGAACATTGGATGGATGAGTCAAAAATGGTGCTTTATGATTGAAGAGGATCCCGTCTATATGTTCGGCAACCTAAAAACACTGAGTACAGTACCAATTTTACGACAAAAACTGTAAATCACGATGGTGCTTTAATTTATTTGCTACTACTATTATTTTGAGCGCAGCTGTATATGGGAGCTATATCTGAACCGATTTCAACCAAATTTGGCACTCATAATGATACTATTAAACGTACTCCTGGTGCAAAATTTGAAGCAAGTTTTTGAGGTCATATAAGTGCAAATCGGACGAAAGATATATATGGGAGCTATATCTAAATCTGAAACCATTTTCAACCAAATTTGGCACATTTAACGATACTATTAAACGTACTGCTGGTGCAAAATTTGAAGCAAATCAAAAGAAAACTCTGGCTTTTGAGGTCCTATATTTCCAAATCGGACGAAAGATATATATGGGAGCTATATCTAAATCTGAAACGATTTTATGCAAATTTAGTAACCTTTTGATACTATTAAACGCACTCCTTCTGCAAAATTTGAAGCAAATCAGGGCAAAAGTCTGGCGTTTGTGGCCATATAAGTCGAAATCGGACGAAGGATATATATGGGAGCAATATCTAAATCTGAACCGATTTGGTTTATATTTGGCATATTTTACGAAAGCCCCACAACATTTGGCCTTGCGAAATTTTAAGCAAATATGTTAATAAATACATCAATTAGGACCAGATCGGTTAAAAATATATATGGCAGCTATATCTAAATCTGAACCGTTTTTTTAATCAATAGCGATTGTCTTTGAGCCAAAGTAAAACTCTGTGCAAAATTTTAACACGATCGGACTTAAACTTCGAGCTGTACTTTGCACACAAAATTACATATACAGACAGACAGACGGACAGACAGACGGGCATCGCTAAATCGACTCAGAATTTAATTCTAAGACGATCGGTGTACTAAACGATGGGTCTCCGACTTTTCCTTCTTGGCGTTACATACAAAAGCACAAACTTATTATACCCTGTACCACAGTAATGGTGAAGGGTATAAAAATGGCCAAAATTGTTTTTTTGTTTTTATTTTGTAGCTAGTTTCTTGTCATTTAACATTTAAATGTAATTTCGGGTATACGACCACCATGACTATTTTGCACAAGAGTAATTCTGGAGATCCAATTTTCGATCACCTTTTCAAGTATTTGAAGCCGTATTTTAGCAATGACACGTTGAAAGAAATAAGGACCGATGATGTCACATTCATCGGGATGCATTGGTAATTTTCCTAATAATACATTTAAGTCCTAACGTCGATTTTAAAACACATTCCATTGAAAACAAAACGAAATTACCTGATGATTAATTAGAAAAACCTGTCATTATCTAATTAGCATTCGTTAAACGTATAGCAGATGATCCAAGTCGACTCTTATCGATGTGGCAACATGGCTTATTAATTGTTATTGTATGTTTCGGTTGTTTGTCGTCGTTGCCAATAGTAGCCGCCACCAAAATGTATCGCCTTGTTGTCGGTTATGGCTGCATGATAGTTTATGGGTGTGTGTGTATGTGATTGTGTTTTTGTGGGTATGTGAGAAAATGTGTGAGTTCTTTTGTTGAATTTGCTATACGAGGAAAGTCTCTTCCGTTTGTTTGGCTAGCCATCGCATATTTTCTCAGTTGAGTGTATGTCGTTAGTGGGTTAAAACGTTTTGTGAACGCGTTCAAATTCGGCCGTAAATTTTGTTGACCCTATACAAAAAGAAGCAAAAACAAAAAGAAACAAATAAATAATATTAGAAAAATAGAAGCCTGCAAACAAATCATCAAAAAAAAAACTCATACTAAATGGAAGATATTCAAAAAATAAAACTTATTTATATACGAAAAAATATTTAATTAAATATTAAGTGAAGTTTAAACGAGAGAGGAATTGAAAGATCCTAAAGTAAAGAAAATAATATAATATTTGAATAAAAAAAAATTAAAACAAACGCCAACGAAAATCCGAAACACTTTGAAGTGACGATTTTTTTTAATTTTGTGGCGAATTGAATGAAATGAAAATAAAAAATCATAGGACTTTGTTTTTTGATCATACGATTAATTAGATATTTGAAAAATTCAAGAAAAATAATTATATTATAAAATACGCGAGTGAGTGTGTATGAGTGTAAGTGTTTGTTGCTTTTGGGGGAAAACCCCCTGAAAGACGACATTTTAAAGTGTCACCCAAGTCAGAAATAGGCAAAAGAGAAAAAGAAGAAACATCACAACCAATACAAAAGAAAAACGTGCGATATCCTCCTTAACAACCAATTAACTAAGCAACCAAGCAATTGTCTTATTAATGGATGAGTGAGAGTGTGGCAAACGAATGTATCATCATCGGTCAGTGGCTCCTTTCGTTTGCCTATAACATACACGTATACGTGTGTGTGTGTGTGTGTATCCTAGTCCAACACGCGAAAAAAACTGTCCATTGAGCCTTTGTATTACGTTACTGTCGTCATCATCATCATCGCTGCCTGAATACGCCATCAATATACCGACATTTCATTTTATAATATTTTGTTATAGCCATTGCCTTTGTAATTGCCCTTAAGTTGGATCCATGCAAGCTCATTGAGAAATCCGAAACCCATTTGTTTTATTGGCAACAAACACAAAAACATGAAAATCGCAACACTTTCCCAAAGGCGTCAAGTGTAAAAATGATCCAATAACAAAAACTACAGAGAAAAGCTATATTTCCACTATGACGCCTGTCGGCGTCATCGTCAATTTACCTCGCCCTAACCATAGTCTATGAAAAAACAAAGCATAACAATAATATCTTGAAAGTAAATATGTGTAGTACTCACTCATATATGTATTATTTTTCTTTGTATGGATGAAAGCTCCCAGCGGCGGAATCGAGAAGGACCTTACAAATTCAGGCATGTTAAATGCCTTAAATTGGAAGGAGTTGTGTTTATAAGACATGCATGTGTACTGATTTTACATTCATCGTAGGCATTCTAAAATCAGACCTGTAATTAAGCATTGCCTTTCATTTACTTTTTCATTTTATACACCCGGACATTCTCTTTGCCTTCTTTATAGAAGTTGTATAGCATGGGTGTTAAAATGATGTAGCAAGAGAGTTGTCTTGTGCTCTCGTTTAAAAGAGAGCTTTAAAATTGTTTACATCCCTATTCATTTATAATTAGAATGCATTTGTAATGCCTTTAAAAGTCAAGTGGTTATTTCATATTATGACAGAAAATATTTATGTCAGAAAATATTTTCATTAATTGTCTTTGCATATGTTAATAAACGATAATAAAAGTGCATAATAATTTTGCGGACGCCAATTCACGCCATTCGTTCGTTCAGTTTTGATTTTGTGAAGTACAGACGCGTTCCTTGTTTTGTGTTTTTAAATTTGTGAAATTGTGAAAAGTTAAACTTACAGCATGGGTGTTAAAGTTATGCAGAAGGAGCTATTTAATTATAATTACAATGCATTTTCAATGCCTTTCTAAGTCAATCGCTCGTTTTATAAAATCCCACTTACAAATATAAGTAGACAAGCATCTAACATAATTAGATTGCCTTCAATTTCCCAAAAAGGGCCATTATTTTTCTATAATTTCTTGAATTTAAATTCTTCCAGATCTCAACAACAAATGTGGCGAAAGAAGTCCTGACTTAAAAATTTGTATATTTTTTTTCTTTAATTTTATATTAATTATCTATTTATTTATCTATCTTTGAACTCGAAACTTCTTATTGTAACAATAAATCTGAATTAAAACAATAACTATGTCTAGTAATGATAAAGTCATTCTTTTGAGAACGTATAGGGAAGACCGCCCTGTACTACAGAACACCTTCTTGACGTAGCGCTGCAACATGCCTGTAATAAGAAGGAGCGAAGGTGTGGTTTTATTTTCAGTAATTATGTAGGAATTCTTATATACACCCCTGTAGAACTCCTTCTGTTTAGAGGGCTGGTGAACGCCCTTTTATGTAAGCTACAAAGAAGGCCTTGCCCTCCAATCTCACCCTATGTTAAATGGAAAGGAAGGTGTAATGTCCTAAGCAGGCCTCTGTAATGCCTAGACATGCCTGGAAAAAGGCCTTCCAAGCACATGAACTACGCCGCTGGGCTATAGAAGGAACATATACGGAAGTGTGTGTGTGTGCTTAAGGGTGCACTCTCAGTGAGAAATGTAATCATTCACATATTAAGCTCAATTCAGATATATTTAATGACTTATATCGGAAAATTTTCGTAATAAAAATTGTCTAATAGATGAATCTAGACTTAATGACATTTACGTGAGATCTACGTAATAGAGTTTGTATTGTTGTACATGTATAGAAAATTTTCAGTAGAAAGCAAAACAAATTTGTAACGAGTTCGACACATAAGAGGCATTTTAGATCAAAAATTTTCAATATAAAAGATTTAGTCCAAAGCATTTTTTTTAGAATAATATTTAAAAAATTAAAATAAAATATCGATCAGAAAGATGTTACAATTCCAATAGTTTCTACGATTAAGCTTAAGCCAAATTAGAGTATATAATCTAGAGTATTGTGGTGAGATCACGCAATATATCTTGCATATTGATTGATTCAATCAGTAAAGAGAGTACGCGGAGTTTTGCTCTTATTCTCCAAAACGTTCTCTTTGTGCAATTCACTTTAAATAGAAAAATATACAAAATCTTTAAAATGCCTTCCTTCAAAAAGGTAATTAATTAATCAAAATAGAAAACTTAATATCGAAGTAAACTTCGTTTTTTTCTTAATACCAAATTCAATTAATCCAGCAAAAAATGGAGCACTATTTCAGCAGGATGGTAAGGGAGATAGGGGCAGTACCAACTGCTTACAAAACAAACGAATCATCGCTGATTTTTGTGAGTGATGTCCCGATTTAGAGCAGCTTCTACATAGCGTTGATATAATTGCTCATTTTAACCCTCTAATGCCCCAATTTTTTTGTCACCTGATTAAATTTTCAATGTTAACGACACAAAAGCAAGAAAACTAAACAAGATAAATTTGTACGGTAAAATTCAGTATATGCTGCAAAGCCTCTTGAACAGTTTAAACTAAGTTTTCTCTTTTTTACCCATTTTTGTTGTCTTAAGGTGTGTTTTACTAAAAGCTTCCTTATTAAATGAAGCCCGCCTAAAGGCGGGATTGGGCATTAAAGGGTTAATAGAAATATTGCTCAGAAGTGATATATAATCTTGAGTATAGCATTGTTGGCGTGAAAGAAAACAGCATTACCTTTCATGCATCTATACTGCATGAATTGGTTGCAATAACGTAAACGAACTACCATAAACCAGTTTGATTTCTCTTTTACGTTATTGCACAGACGCATGCAGTGTGGAAGCACTGCCTACTTTATTGTACACCAAAACAACGCAACTAAACTCCCAGCAAAAAATATTTCAGCAGTGAGTTTAGTTGCGCTTTTTTTTTGTATACAATAAAGTAGGCAGTGCATCCACACTGCATGAATCGGTGGCAATAACGTAAACGAGTAATCGAACTAATTTATGATCATTCGTTTACGTTATTGCAATCAATTCATGCAATATCACGCCAACAATGCTATACTCAAGATTATATATCGTTTCTGAGCAATATTTCTATTAAAATGAGCAATTATATCAGCGCTATGTAGAACCTGCTCTAAATCGGGACATCGGGACATCAGCGCGAATTCGGTTGTTTTGTAAGCAGTTGCTACTGCCTCTTTCCCTTACAACCCTGTTGAAATAGTGCTCCATTTTTTGCTGGGCTCTTACCGCTCAAGTATTTTTTGCTGGGTAACTTATTTCGAAGTACAAAAAAGGGTAAATCATACCGTCTTGCACTCAAACAAACATTTCTCTCTGCCCATCCCTGGGTTAAATGCAATGATTATTTGGTAGTGACACAAAAAACACAATCGAGAGCAAGTAAAAAACCACACACAGAGAAGGAATATGATCACCTCAAACATGTTTCAAGAGCAAAATGTTATTATAAGATATTTTTATTATCTTATATATACATGTTTGTTGTGCTCATCCTAATATCGATGAGAAATCAATCTATTTTGCCTCATACGAATTCATCGAATTTTTGTTGGCATTGTTTGTTTAATCAGCAATGTGTTGTTTGTAATTGTAGCAAGTAAAGAATAATCCATCTTACTTTGCCACCTGTCTCGTTCAACACATATTGGCATTAGTAGAAAAAAAAATGAAAACACAACAGATGCTAACATGGGCGATTTGTAATGGTGAATACTTTTGCTCTCATATGATCTTTAAAGAGGGCAAGAGAGAGAGAGGTGGTCATATGTGTAATGCTTTCATCATTCAAGAATCTGTTGACCAAATATTGAGAAATATTCGGCTATTCTCATTCGTTGTAATTTACAAGTGATTGTGTGTAGGTGTGTGTATGTTATCTATTTGCTCATCCCTATATACCTTCTTATTGTTCTTGTTGTGATCAAATCATTTAACGGTAAAAAGGTGACAATACGAAGAACAACATATTAACAACTTAAACTTGCTCTCTAACAACAACAAAGGCACTAATAATCCTAAAGGGGCAGAGATACCATACGCGAATTGAAATAAAAATAAAATCAATGCAAAATCATAGGAAAAAAACAAAACAAAAATCGAAATAGAAACAAGTGAAAACATAAAACGAAAATAAAAGCATTTTGAAAATCCTATGAATAATCTTCGATGGTTTTTGTTTTAATTTCGAAAAGTTTTTGATTTTGTTTTAGATACCTTTTTTAAGAAAAATAAGAAAATTATTGCTATGCTTTTTATTAAATGTCAAAATAAACGAAAGAAACTCATTGGAAAATTTTTGGCTATTATAAACCAAACGACGCCAATGGCAATTAATTTATTAAAAAAGTCCAACGAATATGAACATCAATCAAGATCTACACACACGCTAACACACACACACATATTTGAAAATTTCATTTATTCATAAAAAACACATTCTAATTCATATTCTCAATTGTATAGCAATCTTGAAACATTTCTAGTTAATTCATTTAAAACGATTTTGTTTATTAATTGCAATAATAGCAACAGTAACAAAATTCAATGAAACAATTCTTTTCAATTATAGAAAAAAACATATACAACGTTTGTTATTATTATATGGTAGATATATGTATTTTAATTACTCTTATGACTTTTGGGAAATTCCTAGGGTGATCCCATATATTTATCACGGTATAGCCTAACAATTCCTATTTTTTATGACTGGCAATGGTCATGGGCAAAGAAAATAAATTGAGGCAGATCAAATAATTTGGTCTTGTGCCAACATCTATTAAAAGTGATTCATTTATTCATTGCCTTTATTTTAGTAATAATTAAAAGACCATAAAACCATTTCACCATGATGATCCAAGTAATCAAATAATAAAGATTAGCTTCAATCGTTTAGACTTTAATAGTTTATAAAAAATATAAATAGGGTGCAAATTAAAATGAATTAAAGGCAAATTTTGTGAGCCGATAAATACTACACCCAAAGAAATGTGTTAGTAGAGACAGCAGAAAAGTCTGCTAAAACAGCAAAAAGTCTGTTGAAAAAGGAAAATCAGTCACTATTTGCTGAAATAGAAAACATTGTCTGATATTTTTTAGCCTCGATTACACTAAAACATGCTTTTGTTCGGCTGAAAAAAAAAAAAATAAAAGTATCAACACACACAAAAAAATTTCACGAAAATTTTTCAAATTAAAATTTTAATTGAGTTTTAAAAAATATTCAATTAAAAATTTAATTGAATCAAAAAATTTTTTAATTGAAACAAAAATCAATCACAAAAATAATAGTATCAATTAATTTTTTAATTGGATCAATTAACTTTTTAATTGACCTTAAAATTAATTTTTTAATTGATACTATCATTGCTGTGATTGAAGACATTGGATCAATTAATTTCGTGATTGAATCAGAAAAAAAATTTTTGTGTGCAATTAACACAATATTTTATGAATATCTATAGTATTTGCCCAAAAATCTGAATATTTATCAAATTGAGACATAACAATAAACAAAATGTTTGTCTGATTGTATTTAGAAGCTTGTAAATATATTACAGTGTAAAAATATACCAAAAACTTTTGGTTTTGGTTCTTAAATATGCTTTGGGGAAAAATTATGACCTAAAAATGTTATAATTTTTTGTTCGTAAGACCCTGAGGCACAAAAAAATAACAGCAGACATCGACTGCTGTTTTCAGCATACTTTTCTATGAGTGTAGTCTAAATAAACAACTTTGGAAATGAGACTATAGTGAAGCCTCTCAAACTTGGACACTCTGAAAACCGGACACCGGAGACCAAAAGTGGACAATTTTCGTAAGAAGCTTTTTATATTATCACATTAAAAGTAAACTCTCCTAAGTTGGAAAGATGTAAGCGACCATGAATGTCCAATTCTAGAAATATCACGAAAAATTTCCAATTGAAATTTTAATTGATTTTTTAAAAATATTCAATTAAAAATTTAATTGATTAAAATATTTTTTTAACCCTGGAAAGCCATCCTTATTTTTTGTACACTAACGTCATCCTTCGTCATTTTGACTACGGCTTATTTCACGACGCTGTAATTTGCATCCAGAGCAAAACTGAGAACCAAAATTGACTTTATTTACTTATTCAATTTGTTTTTAATTAGTATAAAACAAAAATTCATAAAATGGTTGAATTAGTAAAACTTAAATTTATCATTTGCCAATGGACTAAAATGCATTTTAGATCGAAAATGAAATTACGCGTCGTCATTTCGACGAAGGATGACTGTCTAGGGTTAAATGAAACAAAAATCAATCACAAAAATTAGTTGTATCAATTATTTTTTGATTGGATCAATTAATTTTCTTATTGACTTTGGTGATTGATACTAACTGTGATTGAAGGCATTTCATTTAAAAATTAATTGTAGCAATTAATTTTGTGAAGGAGGACAACAAATATTTTTTGTATGCTGAGAGGTTTCCTCTAAGCATCGATTATAACGATATATGATGCTATTCACAACCACTTACTCACTTTCACGGGTTCAAGCTCGCAAAGAATAAACGGATATGATTTTTCAACCAAATATAAGACTCATTGTTGCGCTTGAACTTCATTACGAATAATTTTTCGTTTTTAAATATATTCCGATTCAAATGCTTTGGGTGACTTGTAAACAATTTAATGAACTGCCAGTTATATCATATAGTGTTTATTTATACTATCTAACACTTCGTGTCAGTTACTTTGTTTAACCCCTTTGCAGCCTTCTAATAACTTATGGGACCTCTCTCGTAATAGTACATAGATTATGTATAACTACCCAAATGTATCCTTTTCTGAACCATTTATAGGTAGGAAAAGGGAATTAAAAAATCATCTAAGCCAGTGATGGGCAAAGAGACTACGCGGAGTTTTGCTCTTACTCTCCAAAACGTTCTCTTTGAGCAATTCATGAGGAGTATAATAATATTATTACTAATGGAAGGGATCTTTAAATAGAAAAAAAATTCCAATGCCTTCCTTCTATTAAACAAATTAGAAAACTTAATATCGAAGAAAACTTCCTTTTTTCTTAATTCCAAATTCCAAACTTATGTCGAAGTGCAAACATTTCTCTCTGTCCATCCCTGATCTAAGCATACTCTTGTTATCTAAATACTCTTTCGGAGTTAACATAACATATGTCTAATTCTCTCTTTTAAAACTCTGAGATTTTCTTTTAAGACAGTGGCAAACTAGTTTAATACCCCAAAGACAACATTGAGATCTTTACGGCGTTAGTCGTTTAGTCCATTTTCGGCAACATAAAAACTCGTGTGGTCGATGACGACCGTTCAGAAAAGAGTTTTTTCGACTTTTTCGAAGAATGATTTTTTCAATTTTCAAAAAATTTACTATAGACTTCGCAAAATTTGTAAAAGTCGGCATTTGACTTTCAATAAGAACTTCATTTACTATGTGAAAATTTTCCATTACATTAAAGTAAAACAACCTACAAAGAGGCTCATTTTAATGAAATTTTCTTTGCATTTGGGGGTTTTATGGCGATTTTCCCTGTTGCCGCCTACATTGTTGCTCTATTTTCAAACAAGAAGTATGATGTGCGCTATATGAAAATCGTAAATCGATGATGATAAATTTTATTCATTTAACATTCGTTTTATTCTTTTGTTCCATTAACTCTTACGAGTTATTTGCGTGACTGGGTTTTCTATTTCAAATTCGTTTTTTCTCTTCTCGACATTTCTTGATTTCAACTATGATGGTGTTTGCTTTCAATTGTTCTTGTAACGCCTGTGCAAAGTAAAACGATCGAATAGGATTGGTGTTTGGTGTTCATTGGTCTCAAAGGAGCTGGTGATGAATTGTACGGTACGGTTTCCACAAACGGTTTTCGCAATTCATTCATGAGGTGCCAGTCTGAACATGCAATGTTCACCATAGTTTTCTCTATGAATTTCATTTATCTGTCTGTCTACCTGCATGTTTCCATTTTGTTGTGGTTGAATATTTTTTGTTCTTTTCTGTGGTTCTCTATGAATCATTGAGTTGTATGCAAATCCTCCTGGTATTTATTGTGCGCCCTAATTAAAACATTATTTTGTTAGTTTATTACTCCTACATGAAGCCACGAAATGAGGGAAATTAGCACAATCCAAAATAAGGGAAGCTATTTATTTTAGACAAACATCAAAGAGCCCACCCACAGGTAATGTAACATGACATTTGCTTGAGGGTTTTTTTCTTTTGTTTTTATATTGGTGGTCATGAAAGCAATTTACAAGGGGATATTATGCAAATTAATCCTATTTAAAGTTCATTTGATGTAGATTGAGGTCGCTTCGAATAGATTAAAAGGTTAGAATATGATATTGTATTTAATTTGTTGAGACGAAGGTGGTCTCATATTTGTTTACTCTACAAAGAAAAATAGAACAAAAATGTTTGACGAGTGATTATTTATTCTACAACACAATCTCTTTTTTTGTAAAAAATTGATCAATGCCTAAAATATTCCTTAACTTCTTAATTTTCTCAGGCGGGAGATGTAAGGTTGTCATAGCGAAAGAGCACGAATACAAAAACTCCTGTCAAACTCTTCTATGTACAAATTCATCATATGCTCGCGGACATTACTCTCAGATTTTTGACATGTAGATCGAATCTACATAAGGTATTGTCATAGTGTGGTAATTCATCTCGTTACCAATCACTCTCTCTGACTCTCTCTTAAAATTTTCTTTGTACAGTGTTTTTCTCAGTGGTGCCGATTTGGTGCTTTTTGATTTTCAAATAGCTGTGTTACAGCTGGCTCGAATCTTGCTTAAAAGAAATAAATATGGTATGTTTTTACAACAGTTTGTTGTATGTTTTTGATGGGTAAGAATGACAATTTCATCAAATCCGTGACTGTAATTTTTATGGTTCGTGTATTCCTTCTGATTGTTTCAATAAACCCGAACACCTTAAATGGGAAAACTAACCTCAAACACTTTGTTAAAAGTTGTGCAAATTCATGTTTATGGGAATTCATCGTAGTTATGTGAATATGTGACGTACATAGAATATATGTTGACCCACATCAATGTGAAATAAACAAAATGTACGTGACTTCTTTTTCCCTTGAAGCATGATGGTGATGGTGTCATATCTAAATTTGTCAAACCTATGTGGTCTTAAAAACACAAAGGTAGACAAGAAAACACTATAATAATAAATCGCCAGCGAAATAAGTGTCAATTTCATTGAGAGCAAAACAGTACATGTTTTGCCCTGTACAAATAATGTTTGTCAAGTTATCAACATATCCTGCGGACATGTTAAAAGTCAATAAAAAAGGGTAAATGATTCCATGACCCCATTTTCGAATGATGATTATCCTTTCGTGCCCAAGTCTGACTTAGAAAGCAGGACGATGGGAAAGAGACGGCATAAAACATCTGTCTCACATCACATCATCAACTTGTCACTGGTAATCCAGCTGGGTGTCAGGGTGTTGGGAGTCATACAAACGGAAGTCAAAGGCCAGTAAAATGTGAAACATAATTAAAAGTTCAACTTAGTAAACAAACGGCAATTAAAGTCCTTGTCACTGATGGTGATGGCTACATTGTTTCTTTGAAAATGTGTCAGGAAAAGTGATTAAACACAAATTACAACGTTTTAGATAGACTCTCGCTCTTTACATTTAGAAACTGTGGGGTATGGCCAATATGTTACCATTTAATAAAAATAGAATCCTGTAATTGATACTCCCATTAGGTGGACATTGCAAAATGGTAGGATAATGGGAAAAGTTAACTTGGTTCTTTGCCGTTTTTTTCTAAATTAAAATACCTGCTGATATTTGCTAATTTGTTACTTGGATGTGATTGTGTACATTTTTCGTTAATGAAATATCGATTTGGAGTTAATGCTTTTGAAAATTAATCCAAATGTGTGCGACGATTATTGCAGCAGTTTGTCCAATAAATAGTACTGAGGAGAGTAAAAATCCGTATTTTACTGGGATCTTTGGACTCTATTTTGATGACACCTTTAAAATACAATAAAAGTCTAAGGCCTATACAATACGTCTTAGAAGACATGTCAAGATATTTCTCTCTGTTGTTGAGAGTTAATACTGAAAGGTATTTGTTTGCTCGCTTACATTACTCTCAGGCATTTGCCATATTGATCTAATCTACATGGAGTATTGTCATCTTCACGTTAGTGAAGTTTAAAAAACAAAAAGTGCATCAATATACTAGACCACCATCTTTTTTGTTAAGTTGGTGGTGTGAGTAAGTGAAAGGTGGAGAAACTTAGAAGCTAAAGAGTGTAAGAGAGCATTGCGAATCCAAGCAAAGAGTCGCTATGTTTCATGTCGTGATTCTTTGATGTTGTTTTATTTTATCTAGAAGCAGAGTTGTCAACTATTGAAAAGCAAATATAGCTGGAAATGTATCATCTATCTGAAAATATGGTCTATGGTTTGGATTTACATAGGGAGTATTGCAGTGTGCCAGCTTAGAGGTAGTGCATTTGTGGAATAAAAACATACACTCTCTTTAATTTGCTCAGAATGTCTTGGGCTACTGCTACTATATGTCCTCTTACTCATATTCCAGTGTCTAACACTAAATACTAATGAAGTATTTGCCGCTCAAATACATTTGTGCAGGCCTTTATTAGAAGTGTAGGTTAAAAAAATTTTCATTTTCTCATTTCCTTTAAACCTTTTATATGTTTTGTACAATGGTTCAAGGATCTCTTCTTTGATTGTTATTTGCAATTCACAAGTTTTCTATAAGTACTGATTACACCTTAATATACCTTTTGCTTTCGATTATTAATCCTAACTGATAAATTGCCTATTCTCAGACAAAACAAGCGCACTGGCGGCAAAACAGCAGTTTCTTACTCATCGCTATAAGAATAATGATGTGAATGATGATGATCATCATTGTCATTATCATCATCAATACAAGCATCGTCACCATTGTCATTATCAGTGTCATCGTGCTCAACTAAATATATACAACATACGTATGAAAAAGATGAATGTTGATTGCCAGGAAGATGTCACATTATCTTGGCATAGTCGAGCAATGACGTTCGAAGCTAAAAATTAGAAATAAAATATTAAGAAAATACAAGAATGATGATTATTAAAATGCAAAGAATTATCGAATTTTAGATAAAAATATTAATTTACTAAAGAAATAATATATGGACTCCTAATTTACTTATTTATTTATTTTATTAATTCACTGAAAAAAATGGGAAAATTTAGATTTATTTTAGAAAAATTTTGTTAGACTATTTTATTAGAGTATTTCCATATGATACAAATAAGTTAATTTCTTTTGTCAAATTGATGAACATTTATTAAAAATAATACATTTTGTCTATTGTTTAAGAAAATTTCACATTTTGAAGAAAAGGGTAGAATTAAAAAAATAGTAAAATGTCTTTACGCTATACGAAATTCAAGACAGATACAACTTAAGTATAATTTCTAATTTAGGATACTTATGAACACAACTTAAATATAATTTATTGATTTTTAAAAATTAATTAATTATTAATTTATTTACTGTAACTGGCCAACAGCGTTTAATCATTTTCATTCATGCGTTGCTTATTTCTTGCATATATTAATTTTGTATTTACCCATTTATGTTTACTTGTTTCTAATGTTAAATTGCATTAACAGAGATCATTCATGTTAAATACGCATTACAGTATTAAGTAGGTATTGCTATTCTAGTGATAATTTACAATAGGCTGTAAAACTCTTACTCTCATTAACTCTCTTACTCTCATGAGTTATGTTATTTGGCTTACGGTAATCGCCCAAAATTTTAAGTGTATTTCAATTGCCTATGATACAAATGACAACTATTTTTCTCTTACTCTCCATTGTATTTGTGCAAGATGCATTGAGTTATCTCATCATTGAATATGATGAGCTGGGGAAAAGTTTAATGGAAGACAAATACTGAGCCATATTCCTGTCTATGAATAAAATACAAATTTAAATAAATATAGTGTTATAGAATCCTTTGGACAAACCTCAGCCCAATCTAGAGGATTTCTTCGAATCAAAATCGCCATAATGTAAACAATTATTGAAATGAGAGGAGAAATAATAATTGCTGTAAAATAAATATAATTGGCTTTGGCGCCCCAATTTTTTTTTTGAGTGTTTGAGTTTCTCACTTCGATACGTACTGTAGGCGCTAAAATATTATTCCCTCACAATGACATTTTAGTCGGTCAAGCTATTTAGCCATGATCATGAACTTATATTTATTGTAGAAGGCTTTCGGCTGTCTGTGTGCTCATTTAAACGCGGTAAACCAAGAAACGGCTACTAAAAAATTAATCCGATTGTTTTGTTGCTAGTTGAGTGTGCTGTTTTGCTTTCGCAAAAGACTTTTGCAAATGTCGCTCTTGACATTCTCATGGTCACAACAAAACTCAACAATATCCAATTGAAGGAAATCATCTGTTACGAAAAGTTGAGCAAAATAAAATAAACAATGTAATGTCTACAAATGTAATTGAAATAGAAAATCGTATTTAAGTGAAGAAGAAAACAATAAGTGCATATAGAAAAAACAAGGCAGACAGCATTCAATCATAGGGAAGAGTTGGTGGAACTATGGATTAGACTCAGTGTGTCTGTAGAACAGGAAGCTAATCTTTAGGATAAGGCTGGTCTAATTTTTTTACCGTATAACAAACATGTACAAAATTTTAATATAATATAAAGGAGTATTTTTAATTTTAGTAAAATTTCCACAAAGTTTTGTTTTTGATATAAAAAAATGTTTTCTTATCGAAAATTTTCTTCACAACTTCTTTTCAACAAAATTACATTTTTAAAACATTGGCTTATTTTAGATAAAGTTCTCTTTTGCTATTTGTAAGCCGTTTTGTGAAAATTTGAAAATCATAAAAATTCACCCTCATGCAATGTAGTCATCTACAATTGTCGAAAATGTCTTATGTCGCCCGTAAAACTTAGACTCTCATGACGCCTCACGATTCCACCAAGTCATTATTTTTTTTATTTCCGTTTGTTGTTTTGCAAAGTCATACAGACACATAACGAAAGGGCGAGTGACAACAGGAAGAAAAAATAAACACAAACAAACATTTCGAATATAAAGACGTTGTGGAAGTTTTACAGACAATAAAATCAAATGAATCGTAAATTGTACGACATGGTACCAACCAAAGAATAAAGAATTTCTGTATAATATATTCTCGAAAAATTAATGAAATGTTAATTAATAAAAAAAATTAAAATGATCAATAATATTAAAATTAAATTTAAACAAAATTGAATTGATATTTTTTATAATTAAATGTTTATTGTAAAAAAATATCTAAAGGGTCGTGAGATCAACCTCAGTTTCGACCAAACAATTATCCCCTCTAAATAATGCTGGTGACATTTCTGAGTATTTCAAAGCTTCTCCAAGTGATTTCACCACAATGTCACCCGCCGTTCCGACTCGGCTATAAAAGCGAGGTCACTTGTCATAGAACAGCACTCATTGATAAGAGACTGTTTAGTCTAAGTGAGCCTAAAATAATGGACTGCCACAATACCTAACCTAACATAACCAAATGATATGTTGACTTAAATAAAATAAAATTTGATTTGGTATATTTAACAATTTGAAGATGTTCCAAATTAATATAAAACAAGTATATACGGCCGTAAGTTCGGCCAGGCCGAATCTTATGTACCCTCCACCATGGATTGCGTAGAAACTTCTACGAAAGACTGTCATCCACAATCGAATTACTTGGGTTGTGGTATCATATACTATCACCACGTACCAAATTTCAAGCAGATCGGATGAATTTTGCTTCACCAAAAGGCACCGGAGGTCAAATCTGGGGATCGGTTTATATTTTTAATTATATGGACTGATATGAACCAATTCCTGCATGGTTGTTGGATACCATATACTAATATCAGGTACCAAATTTCAACCGAATGGGAAGAATTTTGCTCTTCCAACGGGCTCCGGAGGTCAAATCTGGGGATCGGTTTATATGGGTCCTATATATAATTATGGACCGATACCGACCAATTTTTGCATGGGAGTTTGAGGCCATATATTAACACCACGTACCAAATTTCAACTGAATCAGATGAATTTTGGTCTTCCAAGAGGCTCCGGAGGTTAAATCTGGTGATCGGTTTATATGGGGGCTATATATAATTATGGACCGATGTGGACCAATTTTTGCATGGATGTTGGAGACCATATACTAACACCATGTACCAAATTTCAGCCGGATCGGATAAAATTTGCTTCTCTTAGAGGCCTCGCAAGCCAAATCGGGGGATCGGTTTATATGGGGGCTATATATAATTATGGACCGATGTGGACCAATTTTTGCATGGATGTTGGAGACCATATACTAACATCATGTACCAAATTTCAGCCGGATCGGATGAAATTTGCTTCTCTTAGAGGCCTCACAAGCCAAATCGGGGGATCGGTTTATATGGGGGCTATATATAATTATAGACCGATGTGGACCAATTTTTGCATGGTTATTAGAGACCATATACTAACACCATGTACCAAATTTCAGCCGGATCGGATGAAATTTGCTTCTTTTAGAGGCCTCGCAAGCCAAATTTGGGGGTCCGTTTATATGGGGGCTATACGTAAAAGAGGACCGATATGGCCCATTTTCAATACCATCCGACCTACATCAATAACAACTACCAAGTTTCAAGTCGATAGATTGTTTCGTTCGGAAGGTAGCGTGATTTCAACAGACGGACGGACGGACATGCTCAGATCGACTCAGAATTTCACCACGACCCAGAATATATATACTTTATGGGGTCTTAGAGCAATATTTCGATGTGTTACAAACGGAATGACAAAGTTAATATACCCCCCATCCTATGGTGGAGGGTATAATAATCTTAACATTAAAATTAATTTAAGATAAACCCCAACTGATGTTTTTTCAAATGCGTTTTCATGGAAATCTTAAAGCATGCCTCGTATGATCACAGCGTACACACAAAAAATTTTTTTTCTGATTCAATCACGAAATTAATTGATCCAATTAATTTTTTAATTGAAATGTCTTTAATCACAGAAATGATAGTATCAATTAAAAAATTAATTGAAAGTCAATTAAAAAATTAATTGATCCAATTAAAAAATTAATTGATACTATTAATTTTTGTGATTGATTTTTGTTTCAATTAAAAAATTTGTTAATTCTATTAAATTTTTAATTGAATATTTTTTAAAACTCAATTAAAATTTTAATTGGAAAAATTTTCGTGAAATTTTTTTCTGTGTAGTGCCTACTTTAAAAACATTCCATTCTTTATGCGTCCTTATCTTATTCTTTTTTCCTACCATAACCAATATTCATAAAACGGGAGTAGAAAAAACAAACCCCTAGGTGTATTCTAGGTTAACACAAAGAATTAGCTCCCCATTTTGAAGAATATATCGAAGATATTATTGCGTCTTATGTCATTGAAATAGGAGGCTTACATGAATATATTTGTTTGTCTTTGATGTTAGCGTAAATGTATTATTTATCGTAATGTGGAATTCAGCACATGTATAGTAGGGGAAATTGTGAACAACTAAAAAGGCAATGTGTAGTAGACACAATTTTCCGCACATTTATACATGATTTTTAATTTTACATTATATTGAATATAATTATTTTTTTCACAAACTATTTTAAAACTAAAAAACGTATACTTTTTTTCTTCTATTTTTTACTGATATTTTGCTCTTGGTATTAAAGCTCTCACATACTCTCAAATGAATATGATACTCACCCACCATTATAACTCTCCATTCCCACCACAATATTAGATCTCTATTGTTTCCATAATAAATAATTTTAATTTGACTAAATTTAATAATAATCCTTAAAGTTCGTTTCAAAGATTTTGCACAATATAAACAATTCAAAGTAATTGAAGCCCCCACACTGTGCACTCAGTAATATAATCTCACGCTGTGAAATAGGTAGAGCATTTTTCTGCTTATAAATATCTGTTACGCATTTTACAACAATGTCTTAACTAAAGCAAGATTGAGTTGTTCTCATAATTTGTTTTAATTAATTTAGTTTAGTTGTTGTTGTTTTTCATTTCTCCAAGCAACTTGTGTTGAAACAGTGATATCAAGCTGAAGAGTGCATAAATAATTGCGTTTGTAAACTCTCATCTTAGGCCAATAGAGACGCACAGAATCACAAACACACACACGCACTCATCAAATATAGTCTCTTGGTATCATCATCGTCATCTACCAACATGATTAACAAGTTGCCATTAATCTCATTTAACTTGGTTACCATACTGAGTAAAAGAGAGGGTGACGCTGATACATGTTCGTCCCTATCCTCCGCCTAATGAGCCCACGTGAAGCCAACAGACTTCTGGGGGAGATAGAAACTTGCTATATATGCATAGAGAAGAGTATATGCATGTTTTTGTAAAAATCCCCTTCGGATAGTACCACACCATGGGAGTTGGTCCACCCACAAACCATGCCATTGGTTTCTATTGATGATGATCTAATATATGAAGGTTACATACTGAGTAGTGCAAACATTATCATTATTATTAATACTAATGTGATTATGGAAATATTTATTATGAATTAGATATTGCAAAAAAGGGAAATTTCTCGGAATATGACATACCTTAGAACACAAAAATGTTAGACGAAGAATACTTTTATACCCTACAGCTACACATACATTACAAACACCTCTCAAACTTGAACATTCTGAAAAGCTCTCAAAAGTAGACAATTTTCTTGAGGTGTTTGTAATATCTTCACCTTAATACTTCCCAAATGTGGAGATAATTAGGCGACCGTAGATTTCCATTTCTGATAGATATTTGGAACTTGTCTAGATTCGATTTAGCCCTAGCTGGTTGTCCAAGTTTTGTCACGTTATTTTCGAGTCTTCCCACTAAATATTAAGAAACAAAGCGCCTAAATTGGTCACAAACCACCAAACAAAATTTTAACAATGAATAACGGTAAAAAGTAGGTAAAACAAAAAATATATAAGTAAATTCACTTTATAAAGTAGAAAGAATAAACAAAATTCAGTAAATATCGCCAAAAAAGTCTACATCTTCGCAGTACACTCTAACTTTCTCTCAGAGCGCAAATAGTGAAGAGAAGAGTTTTTTTACTTGTCCGCGACAATATGAGTTCCGGAAAAAAGAACATATAAAAATAGAAGTACTTGAGAGTATGTGAGTATGTCACACACTTACGTCGATCTGAGTACTTTTGAATAAGAGCGTAAGAGGAACATGTATTCATTCGTAGTGAGGACAGAGTGCTAAGAAGTTATTTGCAGACTTTGTTTTTAATGATGTTAGTAAACGAGAAGTGGAGAAACTTTGAAATTGGAGAGAGAAAGAGGGCATAACTAAGCCAAGCATGGAGAAAAATTAACAAATATCGCAATTTACATAGACCTTACAATACGTAGATGAGCCATGGGTGTCAAACTATGTTTGACAGTGCCGAAGATTAAGAATAAACGAGAAAAATAAGACCCTGTACCTATTTTTAAATCTAGTTTTTTCCTTTTTTTCCCTTCATGTATTCTATAAGAAACCCCAATGACATTATGCCTGCCATTAAACGCAATCGCAACCAAAAGACCAACAAAAACCGATTGCAACATTATATAAATTTATTGGGCTGATTCTTATTTCTAGCCATGTTGGCATTATGACAGAGACCCTATGTGTATATGGACTAATGTAACGTATGCGTAACGCTTTTTGGTTTCCATCGTTTTAATGGCGAATCAATAAAACAACGATAAACAGGAAAAACAAACAAAATAAAAACATACATGCACTGCCATTAGCCTATACCGTAAAACATTTATAGTGTTTTTTTATTTCAAATATTTAAAGATTATATAGCTATTTGGTAGAAAAAATATCCAAAAACGTGTTAAAGTTAAATTTCCTATTGCCATATTCATAGACCGAGATATGAGGGTGTTCCGATAAGTAATTAACCTAAATGAAAAGAAGCAAATAATTTGAAAAAAAGGGGGCGATTTTCTTCTAACAACTTCGGTATGTGTCATATTTGTGAAATGAAACGAGGAACCTACATTTTAAACCATTCTTGGTTGCCAGGTGCTGAGTAAGATGTTGCAGAGTCGATTATCTGCAGTCGAAATATTTGTCTCCCCCAAGGTCTTCAGTCCAGTCTTTAGGATATTTTCCCGATAACATTTGGGATGTATTTTGAACTAGAGGTCTGCATCGAATAACTTTTCACTACATGTATGCAATTCGCTGTCGAATATAGTACATACACTGTCTTTCTCTCAGAGCGCAAGTAGTGAAGTGAAGAGAACACTTGCTTGTCAAATACCACCAAGTACTTATCCGAAACAATATGTGTTCCGAAAAAAAGGAACAATAAAAATGTAAGTACTTGAGAAAAAGTACAACATGGATTCTCTTTACTTCACGTGGTACCACAAGTATTTCTCAGTGATGTGCGAAGCAAAACTTTCCATTATTATTAATCATAGATATGTATGTATATCACACATTTCATATATTTATGTATGTCACACACTTACCTTAACGTTTGCCGTTCTTTATAATAAACCAAAACATATATTATGGAGATTAACTGTTTTTTTGTATTTCTGAAACTGCACTTGGTACATGGAGTACTCTATGAAGTTTTGTTCTCGCAACATACTCGACGTGATCACTCTGAGTACACTTCAATAAGAGAGAAAGAGGAATATGTGTTTGTTGGTAGTGAAGACATCAGAGTAGCAACAAGAAGTTACTCGTGGCTTTTGGTGTTCATCAAAATGTGTACCAATAGTTTTGCGACTCTTTCAAATAGATGTACTCATGTAGCAAGTACACGTGTACTCTGCATTTACAACTGGAATTGTGCAGACCTCTATTTTGAACCCAGTTTCAACAAATACTAACGAGAAGTTACCATCGGCAGCATTTGTGTTCCTTTGGCTAATCTGCCAGCTGTCCGATGAGCGTTTTACTTCATATCAATCACACTGCATAGAATATTCTGCTGATTTTAAATATTGAACAATTTTTACAAAAATAAATTATAAGCTGATTTTCTAGGTTAGATTAGGTTAGGTGGCAGCCCGATGTATCAGGCTTAGACTTAGACTATTCAGTCCATTGTGATACCACATTGGTGCACTTCTCTTATCACTGAGTGCTGTACGATTCCATGTTAAGCTCAATGACAAGGGACCTCATTTTTATAGCCGAGTCCGAACGGCGTTCCACATTGCTGTGAAACCACTTGGAGAAGCTTTGAAACCCTCAGAAATGTCACCAGCATAACTGAGGTGGGATAATCCACAGCTGAAAAACTTTTTTTGGTGTTCGGTCAAAGCAGGAATCGAACCCACGACCTTGTGTATGCAAGGCGGGCATGCTAACCATTGCATCATGGTGGCTCCCATCTGATGCTCTATAAAATTGAAAATTTAGTTTGAATTGTCAATCGTTAATAATAAAAAGGGCCAAACTCAGCCCCATTTTTACAAAAATTCCAATCTCAAGAAAATAAAAAGAACGCTATTATATAAAATCCCTAGCAAACAATTTTTTTGAAATATTTTCAATTCAGTCACTGGTCATGGGTATTGAAAGTTCATTGAAAAATACAAATGTATGGCCAAGGGAAATAATGAATTCCTAATCGATTAGGTCACCGAACGGCAATCGCTCTCCTTGTTCATGTTTATTTATTTTCTTAAGACATTTATTTTTAAATTGTTTTCTTAACGATTTGTTTTGTTCTACAATTTTCGTGAATTTCTAATAAAATCAGGGAACATATTGATTTAATTGTTATCACAAATACCCTGCCCATTTGTGTACACATTTTTGGAAATGTTTAAAATGACCCAAAATGAGAGTATGATACATTAACACACACACACTCAACAACACACACACACACAGTGACCTATACTGTTTGACAGAGTATGGGGCGTATGAGTGGTGCAATGCAGACATACGTTGCTCATACGTCGCCAGGTATGTCTACGTATGAATAGCAGAGCCCTTTATAAACGACTGTCTGTCTAGCAATAAAAGCACACGCACATACACACTCAACTGATGACGTTGCATGTGACGCCTTCCTTGTTCTCTCCCTACTGAGATCCTTACGTCATGTGTTGCTCTGTAAACTTTTTTTAAATGCCAACCAAAATTTCCAAGAGTCGCATGATATGACCGCCATTGGCAATTGGCCAAAATATCAATTTTCATTAAAATAAGCGAATTCCATGTTCGTTCGTTTGGTTGTTTTTGCCAAATGTAAAGGAGGTTCAAAAAGGTTGTTAACCTCTTTTAAACAACGTTTGCCATTTGGCCATTTGGTCTAGCGGTATACAAACCGGCAGACCGAGAAACCCAAAACTAAACACGAACTTTTTGACGACATAGCCAGAAAACAAAGTTGGTTTTTGTGGTAATGACTAAAACAATCAGATGATTACAACAGAATGTTTGGGGAGTAATTAACACGATAGGTATACAACTAAAAACTCTTCTTCAGATACCTTATCAATAGGCGACGACCATTTATTTTTAAATTAAAGATAAAAAGTCTCCTGACCACTAGACATTTTAAAAAGGGAGGTGGCTATCAATTGACAATTAGCCCATTGATGGTGAGGGGTGTATTTTAAAAGTTTCCACTTTAAGAGGAGTGGCAGAGCGAATTTTATTGATAAGAGAAAATCTAACATAATGATTTATTATCCAATTGTCTGTGGGAATTGAACAAGCCCCCTTTTCAATCCATTAGAGATATAATTTAACTGAACCAATTGGAATACCTTTGACCTTACCTAAGACATTGTTGTCTGGATGTAATTAATTGAATAAGCATTAAAATCTATATCTCCATGCTATATTGATCCAAGTGGCATATGAAGTACATCCGTCTGTTTTCTCATACGCTTGTTGTTCTCTAGGTATAGTTTCCAATATTCATCTAATATTACGAGAAAGGAAGCTAAAGTGTTTCCAATTAAATTTCATATTCATTAAAAAAATCCCTTATTTTGTGTATGAAAAATCAAATTAAATTATTGTCTTGGAAACCACATCTCGTGCCCCATAATGGGTTGACTAAGAGGACTGAACGAATACCATAGTAAAAGTCTCACAATGAAATAATACAGAACACCGTCTTCGCCAATTTGATTTTTTAAATACAATTTCTTAACATTACAACTGAATCATACTCATCTAGACTAAAAAAAAGATGATTCTAGGAGACAATTCTAAAGTTATTACCTTTAATGAGTCATTACTTATAATGTACATTCTAAAATTCTCTTCTAGAGATGGACTTACGCTTAACTTTATAAGAAGTTCTTTTGGAGTGATATATAAAAATTGTTTGTTTCACTTAATTTTTTGCAATAAATAGAAATTTTGTGAATTTTACCCAGATAAAATACTGCAGGGACAAATACGAGTGTTGCCTTTTTTATTTTGGGGATTGGGCAACCCTAGCGTTGCAATCTGCTAACTAACAGCTCTCTCGTAAATATTATACGTACCCAGAACGTTTTGAGATACGAGCGCTTTTTGTGTTGTGTACAGTAACTTAAACTTAGATTCATATCGCCCAACAAAATGGAACAAAATCGTGAACATTTTCGTGCGATTTTTTTGTCGCTGTAACAAGCGATCCGTCTTTGGCATTTAGTTCCCCTTATTTTTGGAAGATATCTGGCAAACATGATTATGTACTACTCAGAATTGACTGTTCTGTAGTGCACATGGCCCGTTTTTTCATAAAAGGCGATCAATTGCTTGGAAGTGCTATGTAGGTGAGCAACTTTTCTTGGATTTGGCTCATCATGAAACAATCATACAGGTGACTGCTGTTTACTTTTGAGGACATACGCGTAAATCCACGATCAGTGTTAGTGGCAAATTTGCTACTTTTTACAAGCATTGATAGTTTTGTGCCACTTAATGTGATGCTTTTTAAATTTTTGTGCTACCATTTCGTCATACTGTGCCACTTTTTTATTCTGTCAGAATTTTTATACATTGTGAACGACTAGCAAATGTGAAACAATTTCCCCTTTTGTGTCATAATATTCTCAGTGGACAATGGTTGCGCCTAAAAGTATGCAAAGTTAATTTTCTATGGTAGATAAACCGGTTTAATATTAAATTTCAAGGAAAACCCATTCCTTGAAATGGAGATAAAATTATTGTTAGGTTGGAGAGCCTTCGTGGTGCAATGGTTAGCATGCCCGCCATGTATACACAAGGTCGTGGGTTCGATTCCTCCTTCGACCGAATACCAAAAAGTTTTTGAGCGGTGGATTATCCCACCTCAGTAATGCTGGTGACATTTCTCTAAGTGGTTTCACTGCAATGTGGAACGCCGTTCGGACTCGGCTATAAAAAGGAGGTCCCATGTCATTGAGCTTAACATGGATCGGGCAGCACTCAGTGATAAGAGAGAAGTTCACCAATGTGGTATCACAATGGATTGAATAGTCTCAGTGAGCCTGATACATCGGGCTGCCACCTAACCTAACCTAAGTTGGAGAGTGAAATTATTTAAATTCTATATAAAATGGGTTTGTCACCTATTATATTTATTGCGAGTTCCACTTGTCAGAAATTTTCAACTGTAATTAGGGATGCCAGATTTTGCCAGATTCAGCTTATAAAAAGAGCACATACGAAAAAAAGAGCACACTCTTTCAAATAAAATAAAACCATTTAATTCCAGTTTATTGAAATATAATTCATTTAAACATAACAAAAAGTTTCATTACATAAACATAAAATAACCCACTTTCAACTCAAACTAATTTTCTTACAATACTTTGTAAGTCATTTGTTTCGTGTTTTTGTGAAAAATGTTATTGAAAGAAGTTTGTTTACATTTAGAATAGAGTTCAAAGTGAAGAAGCAACATCGGCGTGATCTTCTTCGGCTCTGATATATAAAGTAAAGCACTATTTAATTAGAAAATAACGTCGTAGGAAAATCTCGTAGTGTGACATTTCCATATGTTCAGTTTACTTTTACCATTTATTGAGTCGCGTTGGAGTAATATTTGTTGTGATGCATAAAAAGAGCACTAAAAAATAGAGCACTTTGCGTGCTCTTTTAGCTTATCTTGTTTTAAGAGCACATTTTGTAAAAAAGAACACGCCTGGCATCCCTAAACGCTATCCACGTATTTTTGGAGATTTTATTTCGAGCGATTGGAGTCTGTTTTGAGCGATTGACAAATTGTGTGGAATCCATTGCGAACATACTTTTTTGACGGTAAAATGTTCATGCAATATTGATTGTATGCTGGTCCCACTAATGCCTAAGGTTGTCTCAATCTCACGATAGGTCACATGGCAATCTTGCAGTATCGATTGGCCCACAGTATTAATGGTTTCCGGAACAACAACTGATTTTGGAAAGCTGTCAATTGGCAGATTACATCACTGGGGTTGGCTAATCCCGAAATATAAAAGGCAACCCTCGTAAGATATTTGTATAATTTGATGCCAAATACCATTAAGATTACGGATCATATGATAACAAATAATCGAGTTTATCAGTGGAATATTACATTTGTGATGTTTTCAGTGGATAAATGTTCCGCCTAAAAGTATGCAAAGAAAATTTTCCAAAACAAATAAATCGCATTAATTGAATTGGATCAATTAATTTCCCCGTGATCAAGTTAACATTAATTGGATTAATTAATTTCGTGATTTAAGACAACAAATATATATTTTTCTTTGTAGTCAAGAATAAGAAAATATTTCTTATAGCCAAACTTTTACATTTTAATATTAGAAATCTCATAATATTCAATCATTTAACTGTTAGTCAAAAAGGAACATATTTCCATCATTCGTTAATGCAATGACAATTTAGCATTGGATTTCATTTAAGATCCTACTCTTAACACGCAGTAATATTTCGTCTTAATCTGTATGCATTCTTTCTATGCAAAAAAAATCCCTTTGGTTGATTACAACCACTAATAATTGAATTAAACCAAAGTCACACGCATACACACACACACACACACACTCAAATTTATAGTCATCATTGAGCTTGAAAACGTGCACACGAAATAAAAACAAAGTGTTGATTTATTTATCCAATATTACCACACACACACACCTCCCAACAGTTTGGGGTGAAAGATCTAAATAAAATTGATGGAATTCTATAAAAGCCTATTATGATAACATTTCTCTGTCATAAACAAAAGAATATAAATGGCTAGTTTTCTTCGATCCGCGAGATTACCTAAGGCAAATGTGCAACACACAAAGTGAATAGAAAAGAAAGAATTGTTGGTGGATGCCGTTAAATTTGAAAATGCAAAATCGTTTTGCCACCACTCATCAATCAAGTGGATCAATCAAAAAATGCCACCCATCATCATCAGCACTAGAACAAAAACAAAGACGTCAACAGAAAATTATTTCCAAACAAAAAATTAACAATCGAAAAAAGCATTTTGATATTTTTTGAATAGTTTTGGCAAATTGTTTTCGATCAATTTTTTTAATTTGTTTTGTGAACTCTACATTGTTGTTTGGTATAATGGTTAGGTTATTTCATTTGTTTCCCTATATACATATATTTTACCTTTGGAATTCTTTGATGTATCGATCTTGAAATATGGATGACTGTTTGTCCATGACATCAGTGTTGCCAGTATTGGGGACTATTCCCCAAATTGGAGATATTTGTTCGTAGATGAGTAGGAAATTTTGTGAGTTGGGGATTTGGTGGGAAATTTTTCGAAATCTGTTCAGTATATTTTAAATCTGGTTTAGAATATTGCTGTCATAGGTTTTTTCTATATTTTTATAAATTGCCTTAAAGAAGTACAGCGAATCCTCAAAAAGTATGGAAAAAGCTTTCCTCTTCATTCCACGCCATTTATTATTTATTGTGAACCAAAAGAGGGGAAAGAAGTATGCAAAAATGAAGCATAAACCATAGGGCTGTTTTCTTTTTGCACTGGATACAAAATTTGTATGGGCTATCCAGAACATCGTTGCACTGGTGTTCTATCCAGAACATCTCATCAGTGCAAGTCGCGCCGATCTTGCCAGATTGTGTTTTGATAAAGTGACGCTTCATCGATTCACAATAGCACTTTATTGTGACTAATTTATCGAAAAACATGTAATTCAAAGTGGTATAGTGTCATAAATAATCGCAGCAGTAAATATTTATTACTAATTGGAGCATTTCATACATTAAAAATGCAAGATTTCACTTCTTTTCTGTGATTGTTTTTAAACAGCTGATGACAGTGTTGCATATTTTTGGAGATGTCCTGGATAAACGAGTACTCTGTTTTCTTTTAGTCCTTCACGGCTTAGGGTATCCAGTGCTAAAAGAAAACAGCCCTCATGTAAGATATCTCATTAGAGACAAAGAGAAACTTCTCTCTTACCAATGAAAGGTTTATAAGGTAGAAATACTCATTCAAAAAAAACACACTCATACTCCCCGACCAGAGAGTAGGAAATACAAGAGAACGAAACTGTCTAGTAAAACTCATAGACCTTATAATACATAGATGAGCCATGGGTGTCAAACTATGTTTGACAGTTCCGAAGATTAAGAATAAACGAGAAAAATAAGAGCACTCTTACAATCTTTTTCGTTTTCCTTTTTGTAGTTTGCCAATTTTACACAAAATTAGAACGTTTATGATGCAACAGAGGATTTATAAATATATTAATATATAAAAAGTTCATATTTGAACAAAAAATTGTGACCAAAACCGCGAAAATGCGAAATTTAATTTTGAACAGCATTGCTCTTTACGAACAACACAAAAGCAAATGCGCGAAAATTAATGTTTGGGACTGTCTCTTTACGGAAACATCAAAACGAAATTTCAGAAAATTAATTTTGGGAACTGACACATTTTTTTTTAAAGAGAATAGTGGATCATGTATGCATTATAAGGTCTATGGTAAAACTGCGGCAGTAGGTGTTAGTCATGAAGAAAGATTCTTTAATATCATGCCGTTTGCGTCACCCAGTTCTGTTCTCTGAAGCATAAAGATTTACTAAATTCGTGTCTCCCACAAAATAATTAAGAATATCGTAAAATTTATCAATAATGCGCCCATCTGGAACTTCGTATGGCATTAAAGAAAGTTTTGAGTTTTGCAAATTTTGAACTCCAATTTTTTCCTTTACACTACGAAATTTTCTTTTACAAGTGAAAAAAGCAATAATTAAAAATATAATATTTGCTTATTCTTGTAAAATCGGACAACTGCGTTAGTAATACAGTTTAGTTAAAATTTTCTAAAATTAACAAAATTGTCCTTCCTGATGGGGATGCTGTTTTTTGAGTGCTGTTGACGATTTCTTTGGAATGACATTTATAGATTTCGATTGCAGTATTCTCGGGGTTTATATCTGTCACAAGCCATTTCTACTTATGTCGACAGTGTTGCCAGTATTGGGGATATTTTTTCGTGGATGGGGACGAATATTTGCAGTTGGGGACTTTAGGATTTGGTGGAGAATTTCCATAAATTTGGGGATTTTTGTCGGGATTTTTCGAAATCCACACTGAATGGAAATGGAATGGAATGGAAATAAATCAGGTTGAAATAATGATTTTCAAGAAATTCTGTTTATTTCTACCTTAAAATTATTAAAAATATACCAAAGGGTGCAAATCAAGCATTTGGACTAGAAACGGACACAGGACTTTATTTTGGAGGCCCAAGCGCTAATTTTTAATTTTACTCAGCTAGTTTAAGACATTTTGTGAAGTCATTTCGTAAGGATTTATCTACCATCCAAAGTTATTAATTGAGTCTTCAGAAATAAAACTTCGTCCATAAATACATGGTGACTGATCTCCTATTTCCATTTTTCGAACATTTGGAAGACAATCACGGACTCCCGGAATTGGCTTCGATCTTGGTCTTAATATTATTGCAGCTCGCAAGTTGGTATGAGAATACATTTTATATTTTTTAATTTTTAAATTATTACCGATTTTCTACCGCAAAGCCCTATTTCTTAATTTTGTTTTTCATAAAACTTGTTAAAATAATATTGGGGATTTTTGTCAAGAATTTTCATTTAAATTGGGGATTTTTGGGGACGAAAGCGTACTAATTTGGGGAAAAGAGCCAGAAAAATACTCGCAAGCTGGTATGAGAATAAATTTTATATTTTTTAATTTTTAAGTTATTACCGATTTTTTACCGCAGAGCCTATTTCTTTGTTTTTTTCATAAAAACTTTGTTAAAAAATATTGTGGATTTTTGTGAGAAATTTTGATTTAAATTTTTTTTTGGGGACGAAAGCGTGCTAATTTGGGGAAAATAGTAGAACTATTACCTCTTTTTTTACTCCATGTGTCCTAAAAAAATTCCCACTCTCTCTGTTGGGTGCACAACAATCGTCATTGCCAAACAATTTGCAAAAATTTTTAATGTTTTTGTTACGCTTTGATGACGGTGGCTACATTCCCACCCAATCAGTCAAAGAAAACGTTTAAACGAAATGGTTGTGTATTGTGTGCTTTCCGCCCATTAACCAAACGTGAGCGTAAAATTTCGCGTGAATTGATATCGGAAATTCTTTTTCTCATTTGTCTAAAATTCTACGACTTGAAATGGCATGGAACTATGGTGATAAGTGAACATTTTTCCTTAGAAACCCATGGTGTCCATGGTGAACTAGTGCAAAACACACTCCAACAAACCAACACTCCAAGGACAAAAAGGAATAACAAAGATATTGATCATCGAGTGAATTGATAGAAACTTACATGGAAGTATTGATGAAATGCCCAACGGAAATAAAAGGCGTCCGGATACCTTGGAATTAGAGGTACTCCGAGCACCTGCAACAGAAAATAATACTGGAATCGACGAACAGACCGACGAACAACGACACCAACCCTTGACGAGTGCAACGCGGCGTTATGCTTCAGTGGACAATGAACCACCGCCTTCCACATTTCCCAAAACAGCCGCCCTAACCCGTCCCTCGTCATCGCTAACACCAACAACCCGCCGTCCGCCATCATACCAAAGTGTGGAGGCTAGACCAAGACGTTGGTATCATTTTGGTGGCATGTTCTCACGCAAGGCCACAACGACAACTACAACCACCAGCACTGCCAATTTAGAAGCAACCACTGCTACTCTAGCCAAACCGGAGCCGTCCACCATAGACAATTCAACGGCCACAATACTCACGTTATCGCCCCATAATGCCAACGGTGGCGGCGACGATAACAACCTACCAGATGTGGCTGCTGTATTGCCCCGCCAACGAGAGGATTCTTTCAAGAGAAAATCACGCAAATCTCGTTCAGAGAGTCTCTACAGTTTGGCCACTTTGGCTCAAACGGGTGAAATACAATTACATTCGCGAAGTAACTCCTGCATTAGATTCAAAGATAAGGAAGCCGAGGCAGAGCTTGAAACGGAGGCTGCTGCTACAGCTCTCATGTTCTCCGAAAATGGAGCTGATATGAAAGAGAAAATTCTTTTGACAAGTTGTCGCGGCACAGCAGCCCCAACGACGCACGACAGTGTCGATGAAATTACTGACAATCCAGGGCCTGAGCCGAAATCTGGTCTACGGGCCAATCTTTTATCGTTTCTCGGTAGATTTGGTATCTGGAAAAATTCCAATTGTCGACCTCCTAGAAAAAGATCATCGTTACAATCGAAACATACCACACCTAGTGCTTATAGTGCAGCAGGATTGAGCAGTAGCGGATTAACAGCGCGAAAATCAGTGAATTTGAGTTGCGACTTTGAACAGTTTCCAGCTGACAACAGCGAGGAGAAACCTGGACGTTTGGCGAATGCAAAAGAAATTGGCAAAAGGCGTCTATCACAGATACGGAGGCGCAGAAGTTCCTATTATTTTTCAGGTATTTTTGAAGTTGTAATATTAAAAAAAATATATATCCTCTTCCATATTTTGCTAGACGTAAAATAAAAGATTAATCCAATAAAACTTTATTTCATGTAATCAACTTACCCCCATTTTCATGAAGCTCCGTTAGCCAACTAACTTTTGAACCAAACTATGGATTTATTTGTATTTATGTATTTATTTGCCAGTTAACAAACTGCTGAACATTTTTCAGTTAAATTTAAGCGGGGCATATATCTACTGCAATTTACTTTCTCTTAACAGACAGTTAAATCCTAACGGAGCTACATGAAAATGACCGTTACTGTAATGGAATATATACAAATTGAAATTATTTACGATAGTGATAAATTAAATTAAGGTATTATAATTTACTCTTTGTTTATAATCCTTTTATAAGTAGGCCATAGCCAATATATATAGATATTCAGGGTGGCTGATATGTATGGTAACGAAATTCCGGCTGTATTATTATTGTTTACAAGCTTACAAAAGCATTTTGATCTATTGTATTCAGAAATATAGCCATTCGTGAAGTAATTCAGTTGCCACTTGAACCACAAATAATCTAACAAAATTTGGAGAAAATTATACCAAACAAAAATCTTATTTTGCAAAATGTTATATCTATTTTGTCAACATTTTATTTCTATAGAAAATTTTGTCAAAATTATATTTCTATAAAAATTTTTAATTCTATAGCAAATTTTGTCAAAATTTGATTTCTATAGAAACTTTTGTCAAAATTGTACTTCTAAAGAACAATTTGCCAAAATTTTAATTCTATAGAAACTTTTGCCAAAATTTTACTTCTATAGAAAATTTCGGCAAGATTGTACTTCTATAGAAAAGTTTGCCAAAATTTTACTTCTATAGAAATTTTGCCAAGATTGTACTTCTATAGAACATATTGTCAAAATTTTATTGTTATAGAAAATTTTGTCAAAATTTTATTTTTATAGAAAATTTTGTCAAAATTTTATTTCTATAGAAAATGTTGTCAAAATTTTATTTCTATAGAAAATTTTGTCAAAATTTTATTTTTATAGAAAATTTTGTCAAAATTTTATTTCTATAGAAAAGTTTGTCAAAATTTTATTTCTATAGAAAATTTTGTCAAAATTTGCTATAGAAATTTTTGTCAAAATTGTATTTCTATAGAAAATTTTGTCAAAATTTTATTTCTATAGAAAATGTTGTCAAAATTTTATTTTACAAAAAATTTTTTTCAACATTTTATTGTAAAAACAAAAATTGTCAAAATTTTATTTTACAGAAAATTTTGTCAACATTCAATTTCTATAGAAAATTTTGTCAAAATGTTATTTCTATAGAAAATTTTGTCAAAATTTTATTTCTATAGAAACTTTTGTTAAAATTTTATTTCAATAGAAATTTTATTTTTATAGAAAATGTTGTCGAAATTTTATTTCTATACAAAAAAAATTTATTTCTATTGAAAATGTTTCCAAAATTTTATTCTTATATAAAATTTTGTCAAAAATTTATTTCTATAGAAAATTTTGTCAAAATTTTATTTCTATAGAAAATGTTGTAAAAGAAGAAAAAAAAATTGTCAATAAAATTTTGACAAAATTTTCTATAGAAATAAAATCTTGACAACATTTTCTATAGAAATAAAATTTTGACAAAATTTTCTATAAAAATACAATTTTGACAAAATTTTCTATAAAAATAAAATTTTGACAAAATTTTATATAAGAATAAAATTTTGGAAACATTTTCAATAAAATAAATTTTTTTTGTATAGAAATAAAATTTCGACAACATTTTCTATAAAAATAAAATTTCTATTGAAATAAAATTTTAACAAAAGTTTCTATAGAAATAAAATTTTGACAAAATTTTCTATAGAAATAAAATTTTGACAAAATTTTCTATAGAAATTAAATATTGACAAAATTTTCTATAGAAATTAAATATTGACAAAATTTTCTGTAAAATAAAATTTTGACAATTTTGGTTTTTACAATAAAATTTTGACAAAATTTTTTGTAAAATAAAATTTTGACAACATTTTCTATAGAAATAAAATTTTGACAAAATTTTCTATAGAAATACAATTTTGACAAAAATTTCTATAGCAAATTTTGACAAAATTTTCTATAGAAATAAAATTTTGACAACATTTTCTATAGAAATAAAATTTCGACAAAATTTTCTATAAAAATAAAATTTTGACAAAATTTTCTATAAAAATAAAATTTTGACAAACATTTCTATCGAAATAAAATTTTTACAAAATTTGCTATAGAAATAAAATTTTGACAAAATTTTCTATAAAAATACAATTTTGACAAAATTTTTTGTAAAATAACATTTTGACAACATTTTCTATAGAAATAAAATTTTGACAAAATTTTCTATACAAATAAAATTTTGACAAAATTTTCTATACAAATAAAATTTTGACAAAATTTTCTATAGAAATAAAATTTTGGCAAAATGTTCTATAAAAATGAAATGTTGACAAAATTTTCTATAAAAATAAAATTTTGACAAAATTTTTTATAAAAATAAAATGTTGACAAAATGTTCTAAAAAAATAAAATTTTGACAACATTTTCTATAAAAATAAAAATTTTGCAAATTTTTCTATAGAAATAAAATTTTGAAATCATTTTCTATATAAATAAAATTTCTATAGAAATAAAATTTTAACAAAATTTTCTATAGAAATAAAATTTTGACACAATTTTCTATAGAAATAAAATTTTGACAAAATTTTCTATAGAAATAAAATTTTTACAAAATTTGCTATAGAAATAAAATTTTGACAACATTTTTTGTAAAATAAAATTTTGACAAATTTTTCTATAAAAATAAAATGTTGACAAAATTTTCTATAAAAATAAACTTTTGACAAAATTTTCTATAAAAATAAAATTTTGACAAAATTTTTTGTCAAATAAAATTTTGACAAAATTTTTTTGTAAAATAACATTTTGACAACATTTTCTATAGAAATAAAATTTTGACAAAATTTTCTATAAGAATAAAATTTTGGAGACATTTTCTATAGAAATAAAATTTTAACAAAATTTTCTATAGAAATAAAATTTCGACAACATTTTCTCTAATGTCTAAATGTCTATAGAAATAAAATTTTTATAGAAATAAAATTTTGACAAAATTTTCTATAGAAATAAAATTTTGACAAAATTTTCTATAGAAATAAAATTTTGACAAAATCTTCTATAGAAATTAAATGTTGACAACATTTTCTGTAAAATAAAATTTTGACAATTTTTGTTTTTAAAATAAAATTTTGACAAAAATTTTTTGTAAAATAAAATTTTGACAAAATTTTCTATAGAAATAAAATTTTGACAAAAATTTCTATAGCAAATTTTGACAAAATTTTTTGTAAAATAAAATGTTGACAACATTTTCTATAGAAATAAAATTTTGAAAAAAAAATCTATAAAAATAAAATTTTGACAAAAATTTCTATCGAAATAAAATTTTTACAAAATTTGCTATAGAAATAAAATTTTTACAAAATTTGCTATAGAAATAAAATTTTGACAAAATTTTCTATAAAAATCAAATGTTGACAAAATTTTCTATAAATATAAAATTTTGACAAAATTTTTTGTAAAATAAAATTTTGACAAAATTTTTTGTAAAATAACATTTTGACAACATTTTCTATAGAAATAAAATTTTGACAAAATTTTCTATACAAATAAAATTTTGACAAAAATTTCTATAAGAATAACAATTTGGAGACATTTTCTGTAGAAATAAAATTTTAACAAAATTTTCTATAGAAATAAAATTTTGACAAAATTTTGTATAGAAATAAAATTTTGGCAAAATTTTCTATAAAAATAAAATGTTGACAAAATTTTTTATAAAAATAAAATTTTGACAAAATTTTCTATAAAAATAAAATGTTGACAAAATGTTCTATAAAAATAAAATTTTGACAAAATTTTCTATAAAAATAAAATTTTGACAACATTTTCTATAAAAATAAAAATTTTGCAAAATTTTCTATAGAAATAAAATTTTGAAATCATTTTCTATATAAATAAAATTTCTATAGAAATAAAATTTTAACAAAAGTTTCTATAGAAATAAAATTTTTACAAAATTTCTATAAAAATAAAACTTTGACAAAATTTTCTATAGAAATAAAATGTTGACAAAATTTTCTGTAAAATAAAATTTTGACAAAATATTCTATTGAATTAAAATTTTGACAAAATTTTCTATAGAAATAAAAATTTGACAAAATATTCTATTTTGACAAAATATTCTATTGAATTAAAATTTTGACAAAATTTTGTATAGAAATAAAATTTTGACAAAGATTTCTATAGATAAACAAAATGTTAACAAAATTTTCTTTAAAAATAAAATTTTGACAAAATTTGATATAGAAATAAAATTTTGACAAAATTTTCTATAAAAATAAAATTTTGACAAAAATTTCTATAAGAATAAAATTTTGACAACATTTTCTATAAAAATAAAAATGGTGCAAAATTTTCTATAGAAATAAAATTTTGAAATCATTTTCTACAAAAATAAAATGTTGACAAAATTTTTTAAAAATTTTGACAACATTTTTTATATAAATAAATTTCTGACAAAAAATGGCATTTGCTCTCCGTTAATTAAGCTACCCTTATAATTTAGCCAACGCATGGTTTTTCTAAAAAAAAATTTATGATATTTGCGAAATTGTTTGCTTTTGAACAACAAACATTGTTGCCTTACTTATCAGTCACCCAGTATATTTTGAATGTTATGCTAAATATAATTCAAATTTAAACACTTTGTCATTTGACAAAATAATGCATGTACATATACCGAAATTCAATACATTTTACATTCATGCGTATATGGCCCTTGAACAAAAGGCTTAAGTATGTAATTTTACGGAGTAGTAGTACCTGCTAATTTATGCAAAACTAAATTGTCGTTTAAAGCAATACTAAGTGGTACTACTGCTATCAGTTTACAGCTTTATAGCAACAAGAGCGAGAGAGAGAGAGCGGAGTGTGGCATATAATCATCACGCACTGTAGAATAAATGGAAATATAAATTAAAATTGTCATTGGAAATCAACACTAGAAATTGAATGAAAATTTGCTATTAGAATATTAAACATTGGAGAATTATTGTAAACTGAATTCATTCAAATTGGATTACTATAAATATAAAAATAAATAAATATAAAATATACATTCCTTTATTTCCTTAATATGAATCATAATTAAAAATTTTGAGTAAAACATAATGAAAAAAGAATCCCAAAAGGAATACTTTACGTATTCACTAATATCAAGTGAATTGGCTATATTTGTATACATCACATTATACACTAATAGAAAAATTGCGTTCCACAATCGTGAACGGACGGTGACAAAATGAAACGGAAACGTTCACAAAAAATCAAAACGAAATGTTCACGATTTTGTCCACGGGCGTTCACGATTTCATGAACGGCATTCGTTTTTCTTTTTCCACGAAAATTCTTAAAATAATCGTTAGACGTTGTCATGGCAACTCCGCCGGTGGTGCAATGAGCTAAAGCGACTGTTAACGCGTATGGTGCACACAACACAGGTTCGAGTCACGGTAGCGGAAATCTTTTTTTTTTAATTCTGTTTATAAATTCGTAACCATTACGTTTTCAGATCATGAACACTCGTTGTTGTTTTGACAACGGATGGTGTCATTTTAACGTTGTCAGATTGACCCCGTCTGTTCTCAGTTTGACAACACATGTGTGTTGATTCACTTTCATGAACGAAACGTTTTGAAATGACAACGCCGTTCATGATTTTTTCTATGGGTGTACTATGTCGTTATCTAGATCATGCATTGAAAGAAAAAAATCTTTGTAATATTAACGAGATTTCCCATTAAAATTGAGTCAATGAAACAATTTTACAGATACAATTACTAGTTTCTTTATATTAATAAATTTTCTATTTACTAACATTTTACACTCAAAAAAAAGTTTATTTGAATTCAAAGATTTTAAGGATTTTGTTATTGATTCTGAGCCAAAGATGTCACTTCCTTAAAATAAAGACATCTTTTAGGGAACTACATAGCTTTGCATCTAGGCTCTTTAAATTTTAAATTAGGATACATATCTCATTTATCGAATTTGCGTTCTCGTTTTGCGATATATCAACAAAGATATGAATGTACAAATAAATATCAGTTAAAAATTCCAAATCAATCCTTCAAAGTAAAAAATGTTTTCTTAATTTCAGAAAAACGATTAAAATCAAATATGCAAAATCCTCACAAAAAGTATTAGCTTATTTTGGAAGCTTCTTCAGCAGTCAAAAATAAAAATCAAATAGTAATATTTACGAGAGATGAAAGTACACTGAAAAAATATTTACGTGATATTAAAGATTACGCATACTATGTTATATTTTACGATGCACAATTTACAAAATATTAAGGACAAATTTCTTTAAAATAATGGATTTTAATTAAAATAAATCTTTGCTTCAAAAATTTTTTTCATTAAATTTAGAACAAAAATTTTGTCTTTGAACTAAGGCTAATATTCCTTCAAGTAAAGAAATTTTTGATATAAAGAAATTGTCCTTAAATTAACTGAAATATTGAAACTTTAGATTTAAGATAAAAACGCTTCAAATATAGGCTAAGACTTATTTTGAGGATTTAGCGTCTTTGGTTTAAATTTTTTTTATGGAATTAAGAAAACATTTTTTACTTTGAAGTATCCGTTATAATTTAGATTTTTAAACTAGCATTTGTTTGAACGTGAGTACCTTTGTAAATAAACCGCGAAAAGAATAAAATGAAAATGAAATTGTGATAAATGAGATCTGTATCCTAATTTTAATTTTATTGGTTGTGTAAATTACGTATACTAAAATTTTTGTACATGGATAAAAAATTAGAACATAATTTATAACAAGTTTTCAACACCAGTTTAGATCAATTTGCCAGACATTTATCGAAAATCGCATATTAATTATAGTTTTCAAATTTCTTGTAGTTCATGCGACTACTCAACATAAGTTAAAACGTTTATTTAACCAAAGATGCAAAATTATTAAAATTAGTATTAGTCTTATTTTTTTTTTTTATGTTTTGGTTGTTTTTAATCCAAAGATTCTATATTTCAATTAATTTAAAGATTATCTCATTAAGCCGAAAATTTTATTCTTTACTTTAAGGAAAATTTGCTTTACTTACATACAAATTTCAAAGATTCGTGTCCCAAAAATATGTGAACATATTTAAAGCAAAAATTATTGACTTTCTTTTAATTTCTTTATTTTAAAGAAACCTACTCTTAATATTGTCAAAATGGAATATCCAAAATTTTAGATTTTCAGTGGTCAATAATGACATATCCAGCAAAAAAAGTTTCGCCAAAAAAGTAGTGAAAATATTCTTTTTGGATCCGGAAGTGGTGCCAAATTGACGCAGAAGCGATGAATTTAACATGGGCTTGTCATAGGACGGATGTCCACCATTTCAACAGCCGCTGCACTGAATTTGCATTACTTCTTAAGATGTAAGGCGAATTCAGTGTTTTGGATGTGAATTAAGAAATTTTATGATATTTTGACAAATAAATAATTTTTAAAATTTTTATGATTTTTAATGCATTATAACGCTTTTCTGGTACATTTGTGATCAAATATTTTCAAAAATTCGAATTTTTTCTACAAAGGATTTAGCATTTTTTCGGCTAAATTTAAATAATTTGTACCATTTTATAAATTCTTAATCTGGTTTTAACCTATTTGAAACAGAAAAAAAAATTAATTTCCCATTAAAAATATGAAAAAAATCGAGATATAAAGAAATTGACTCAAATAAACTTCCTGTGCAGTTAAAATAAAGAACATCTTTGTGAGAGCATTTTTGGAAGTTCTTTCAAAGTTGTGCCTTGAGAAGAACTTCCAAATTTTTTGCTGGGATACTGTATAGGCCTGTGTGGCGAAATATTCTATATTTTGGGATTAAAAAAAAAACAATAATTCAAATGTCATTTATAGTGTATATGACGTTGTACGCTCATCCGGATCACTGTGTTTATTAAAAATGCACATACACTGAAAAAAAAAAGCATGCACGGTTCCAAAGATTTTGTCTTTACTTTAACAATTTTGGTATTGATTCTGAGCCAAATAAGCGGATCATACCAGTAAGGATACTTTTAAGACACAATTCTCTTTTAAATTTGGGTTTTGTGTACTTGCTTCTAGGAAGCAAATTTTGATTTTTTTTCAGATTTTTTTCTTCATATGCTATCAAAGTCCTGTAAAAACATGTTAACGACAACTTTATTTTCCAAATTCAGGCTCGAGTTCCAGTAGAAATTCTGCTATGTTTCGAGTAAAAAACATCTTTAAAATAAAATGTTGAAAAACATGTCCTATTTTTGAACGATTTTTTTTTTGCTTTGTAGTCAAGATGCAAAAAGACAACAAATTTAAAGACAATTTCATTAATTTTAAAGAAATTTTCTGAATTATTAAAGTCAAGTTGACCTTAGCCCAAAAATGTTTTCTTTCATGTTATGATACCCATTTTAAGTAAAATCACTTAATTATAAGGAAAAGTTTATCGACTTTTGGACAAGGAAAAAAACTTTGTATTAGAGGAATGCGTCTTCTATGCTAAAATTTGCATTCGTATTTTCAGGACATGAAATCTTTGGCCTCACGACAATATTTTTTTCAGTGTACGCTAAGTTTTCTATTCATTAAAATGTCATATTTTTTCTCGGACAATAATATTAACATAATGAAACGTTTCTAAAATAATATCCAATATTTTTCTTTTAATAGCATATGAATAAATATTATATTATTTGGTCACATTTTGTATAGGCTTATAAATAGGGTTGTAAAAATAGGGTATTAAAATAGTGTATGATAAATATGTTGTGTGAATTAACCATATCACATATACGCAACATGGCTCATTGCAATATGATGCAGAGTAATCGTTGGCAATTTCCTTTTTATTAATAACAATCGTACGCTAATCTATTCGTCTATTAGTCATTAAACAATCCCAGTTGTTAGCTATGATGACTAAGCTTACATATTAAAATCAATCTAATATATTTTCTTTTAGTGGATGCACAATTTCCTTGTATTTAAAAATTTCTTTTTCAATTTATGTAATTTAAAAACTAATTACTACCCTTTTGATATTCTTGATGATCAGTCATACAATGCTTATTACATATCAAGTAATATTAGTATTCTTGAATTGTATGAATTCCAAAAGCAAACAAAATTGAATAGATGCTTCAATAAAATCAAAGGAGTCATAAAAAAATTATAATAACCCAATTTTCATGAAGCTCCCTCCGCTAAACACAAAAAATATTTTTTTTCTTCAATCACGAAATTAATTTATCCAATTAATTTTTAATTGAAATATCTTCAATCACAGAAACGATAGCATTAATTATAAAAATTAATTGAAAGTCCAATTAAAAAATTAATTGTTACTATTAATTTTTTGTGATTGATTTGTGTTTCAATTAAAAATATTGTTGAATAAATAAAATTTTTAATTGAATATTTTTTAAAACTCAATTAAGACTTCAATTGATCCAATTATTTTTTAATTGAAATATCTTCAATCACAGAAACGATAGCATTAATTATAAAAATTAATTGAAAGTCAATTTAAAAAATAATTGAAAGTCAATTATTTGATCCAATTAAAAAATTAATTGTTACTATTAATTTTTTTGATTGATTTTTGTTTCAATTAAAAAATTTGTTGAATCAAATATATTTTTAATTGAACATTTTTTAAAACGGATCTACTTGAAAATGGCCTTTAGTTGTATTATTATTTATCCATATATATTCTTACATTATTTTATTACATTATTAATGGACAATTTTATTTTCTTCTGTTCTTTTGCAGACAATGAACGCAGAATACGTGCTAATGATCGCGATTTTAATGCCCAATTCAAATATGCTGTAAGTATTGACCACAACCACAAACAAAATATACCACCTCCATGGATATACTTTATTTTTATAAGATTATGGATTCTCCTAGGATAATCGCACATCTTCGACATAAAAATAACTAATTTTCTACACCGCATATGTGGTATTCAGTAAATTGCATGGTTTTGTAAGGTCGGCTTTTTTTTAGTGCTAAGGCTTTGTTAGAAGTACCCAAGCAGAATATTAGAATGTGGGTGATTAAAGTTCATATAGAACAAAGGGTGTCAATGAATTCTCTCCACTTTACGCGGTCCTTAGCCTTGGTTCTAGGTCATGTTACGGGATGCACACTCAGCATTAACCATAGCGAAACTATGTATTCCGAGGCCGTCCGGGATTTCTATGTTCCTGGGCATTCTACACAAGAGCTTGTCTGGCAATATAATCGCTTGGTCTTCCCGGAATATGTCCAATCGATGCCCATTTACGTTGTCGGCTTCAATTGGCTTATGTTACGATTGGCAATTGCTAACAGTTGGTTTGTGACCCAATTTGGCCAGAAGATTTTAAGTATTTGCTTCAAGCACTTGTTGTGAAATGATTGAAGCTTTCTGCGGGAGTTTTATGTAGCACTACAAGTGCTGCAGGACAGCTTTAAAGCTATTGTCGAAAATTCTCAGTTTTAGATCTGTCGAGATGTTATTTCCACACCAAACTCTGTGCAACGAATGAAAAGCGTTTCTGTACAATTAGTTGTCATTGACAACAATTGCAGTGAGCTCCTTTCGACTTGGATTCCAAATGAATACTAATTACTTTATTGAATATGAACTTACATCTAGAATATTGAAAATCTTAAATCTAGTCTAGAGGCATTGAATATCAACGACGGTGAACCAAAGAAGCGGAGAATACAAGTAAGGATACTTTTAAGACACAATTCTCTTTTAAAATCGGGTTTTGTGTACTTGCTTCTAGGAAGCAAATTTTAATTTTTCGCTTTTTCAGTTTTTTTCTTCATATGCTATCAAAGTCCTTTAAAAACAAGTTAACGACGACTTTATTTTCCAAATTAAGACTCGACTTCTAGTAGAAATTATGCTGTGTTTCAAGTAAAAAACGTCTTTAAAATAAAGTGTTGAAAAACGTGTCCTATATTTGAACGATTTTTTGCTTTGTAGTCAAGATGCAAAAATACACCAAATTTAAAGACAATTTCATTAAATTTAAAGATTTTTTCTAAATTATTAAAGTCAAGTTGACCTTAGCCCAAACATTTTTTCTTTCATGTTATGATATCCATTTTTAAATCAAATCACTTAATTATAAGGACAATACGACTTCATTGAAAAGTTTATCGACCTTTGGTCAAGAAAAAAAACTTTATACTAGAGAAATGCGTCTTCTATGCTAAGCAAAATTTGCATTCTTAATTTAAAGACATGAAATCTTTGACCTCACGACAATATTTTTTTCAGTGTAGGTGTTGGAGAAATAAGGTGGGTGATAGGACGCAACCTTGTTTGAGGCCTGCTTCTGTCTCGAATTCTTCACATTCCTCTACTTTGCATTTTGCACCTCTATATAGTTCCCGTACTAAGTTCAGTATTGTCGACGGTATTCCATTGATACTTAGATCATCCCTCAATGCTGGTCGGGATACAGTGTCGAAAACGCTCTCAAAGTCGACAAATAGGATGTACGCATTGCAGTTGTATGTTATTCAATGGACTGCTCTATAATAATTCTAAACTGTGTGTCTATGGTCCGTGCACGATCTTCCAGAATCCTGCCTGCCCGTTCCAAGTATGGTTTCTACCGCTGGAGAAAATGCCAAGCACAAAAAATAACAGTTGTAGTTTTACATTTTTCTAACTTTGGCGATATTTTAAAGTTTGGCAAATTTACCATTCTTTTAAATGATGACACTTTTGGGCCACCTTTTGACCATGTTATGCTACTTTTTAATTATTTCCTTTTTTAGTGTAATATTTCTTGTAAATTTGGATTACGGAATTCCTTAAAATTACGAATGCGATCGAACTAATGCATCAAATACTATAAATTTGAGATATTTTTCCTATTCATGCCATATATTTATCAAGAGGACAATTATTACGCCAGGGAGTATGCAAAAAAATCTGTAGTGGGTAAACCGGGTTCTCCCATTAACTGTTAATTTGAGGGAATGATTATCGATGAAATATAGAAAAATGATTATTGGGTTTATTTAGATTTAATTAGAAAAAAACGCGACTTCATAATTTTTATACAATATTCTTATAAAATCCATTTAATTGTGCAATTCATTTTGTGCAATTTTTTAATTTTTTTTAAATGAAAATAGGCTTGATTTTGCACATGCATAGCATGCAGAGTATTAAATAAAAATAAATGTAATAATTAGTAAATATGTAATAATAACGAAATTGTAATTCTAAAACAGTTGCCTTTCTTTCCTTCATAATATTTTGGTATGCGAATATAACGTCAACGCCAACACCCATTTCCGATATCAAGAAAATTTCATTTATTCATTTTATCTCATATCTCACACTGCCTATTAGGATAAGTTACAATATCATGGCATCAGGTATGTCGATGCGCCTCGATACCTCCATTTAAAAGCAATTGGCGGCTAATTGGGTCAATGGGTTAGCAGCAAGCAGGCATATACCACATATACATACATATAATAGCGAAAAAGTCCGGGAATGCATGCATTCAAGCAAGCGTATGACACTGCAAATTAAGTTAATGGAATCGTGTGAAATTCAACCGTCCGAACAACAATGGGGCCCGAGAGTGTTTGATGCATTTCAACTTGAGCCACAAATGCATTGACTGTGAATGATATCGCAATAAGTGGTGCCATTTAATTTAACCCAAGGGGATGGAATCACTGAGTGTACATTGAAAGTAATTGAAGTAAAACTGAATTACTTCAATTGAATTTCGAAATCAGGGATGATTTGTACTTGCATAGAAAGAATTATAAACTACATAGAAAAAAGGTTGATCAGGTCCGAAAGATTTTGTCTTTACACTCAAACTATCAAACTTTACACTCAACTATCAAACTTTGTTTTTGAAATTTGTATATGAAAATGGGAAGCCATGAACCAAAATAGCAAGTACTCAAGTAGGTTAGAATGACATTCCATCCATACACCTACACTGAAAAAATAAGCAAGCCCGGTTCTAAAGGTTTTGTCTTTACAGTAATTATTTTCGTATTGATTCCGAGCCAAAGAAGCGGAGAATTGAAGTACGGCTGCCTTTAGGACACAATTCTCTTTTAAATTTGAGTTTTGCTTACTTGGTTTTTTCAGATTTTTTCTTCTTTAAAAACGAATTAATGACAACTTAGATTTCCAAATTCATACTCGACTTCAAGTAGAAATTAGTCTATGTTTTAAGTAAAAAATTTCTTTGAATTAAAGTGTTAAAAAGCATGTCCTATTTTTTTGAACGCTGTTTGTTTTGTAGTTAAGATACAAAAAGTCAACAAATTTAAAGACTGTTTCATTAATTTTGAAATTTTTATCAAAATTATTAAAGTCACTTTGACCTTAGTTAAACAAGATTGTCTTTCATTTTAAGATACCACTTTTTGAGTCGAATCGCTATATTATAATCAATATCAAATTTATCTCATTTATATTTAACCTAGGTTTAAACAAATTTATATTGTTGAAATCAAACAAAATTTTATATCCAAAAAAGATTTTTTGAAAAGGAATGTCGATAATATTCGATTATTTTTATTGCATCTATAGTACAAAAATTTTAGCATTCATATATTGTAAATAATATATATAAAACTAAAATTTAATAATAATTTAATTGACTACAAAATCTTAATTTCTTTTGCAGGACAACTACATCAAAACATCAAAGTATTCGATGATGACCTTTTTACCCTTCAATCTCCTGGAACAGTTTCAACGTTTAGCAAATTTTTATTTTCTTTGTCTTTTGGTGCTACAACTTATTCCGGCAATATCATCACTAACACCAGTTACTACAGCCATTCCACTAATTGGCGTCTTAACATTGACCGCTGTTAAAGATGCCTATGACGATATTGTAAGTATTTGATACATAACTACACCCAAAGAAAAAATGACTTTCCTCCGGAACGAAATTTTGTGAGAGCAATTAAACTCGAAACGAATTTATGACAAATGATTCAAACGATTATCTTTTTTTTCTTGATTTTTGGAGAAAATCGCTTATCCAAAAATGCGTTCCACGGAAAAGAAAACACTTCTTTCAGTGTATACATAAACCTGGCAAATATCACTGATTGTCATTGACAGAAAAAAGAAACCTTGAAAAGTTAAAAGCAAATTTAATGAAATTATAAATCCATCAGAACTTCGTCCGTGTTACGTACAATCAATGAATAGACTAAAAGGCGTTTATAATTCTATTAATAAGGCTAAATTTGGTAAAAAAAAAGATTTATTGAATTATTCACTTAAACCGTTCTATTCCGTGTGGTGTTGAGGATGCTCGATAACAAATTTTGAACAAAGCAAATTCCATGTCAGTCGTGGCCACTCCATTAGGATTTGAAAACAAGTATATACAGCACTAAGTTCGGTCGGGCCGAATCTTAAATACCCACCACAATGAAGCAAATATTAGGGTTTCCTTTGAAATTTCAGGAGCGCTTGAGGACTTGAGGACACTTCCCGAAGATAAATTTAAAGATTTCACCTATGAGGACTATATCAGATTCTGGATTTATAAGAACCATTTTTGTTCGAGTTTTAGAGGAATCATTAACATCTCTTGTAAGTGTGCAAGAAAATTATAAAATAACGTCTTGATTTGAAATCTTACATCTGTAGAAGTAAAATCTGGAAATTTTACATTGAGTTTCAATTTTACATTGAGTTTCAATTTCTAGAAACCCAAGGAGTTAAATCGGGAGGTCGTTCTTATGGGGGCTATACTAAAATATGGACCGATACTCACCGTTTTCGGCACACCTCTTTATGACCCGAAAATACCTCTACACTGTTAGAAAAATATGTTTTTCATATGTTCCGATATAAACAAAATGTGTTTCGGGCACAATTTTTAAACACAATATATTTAAGTGCCAACATGTAATGTTCCTAAACTAACACTAAATGTTTGGGACACATATGTTAATATGTTAAAATATATTATGTTTGGGGTATGAATGTTTCATAAAATAATATGTGTGAAGGTAAACATATATAAATTTACAAATTTCGAGCAAACATATATATGTTTACAATTTCTGTGAAACGGTTGTATGTTCTTTCATAAAACTACTTTATGATAAGGCCAAAAATTTTATATGTTTAAGTCTAAATATTATTTAATTTGAATATTAGAATGAGTATTCGGAGTAAAGAGAATAGACATTCGGAACCAAGAGCATAGAGATTTGAAAAAAACAGCATGTGTTTTCGCCTTGAGAGGAGAATTTTATGTATGTGGGGACAAGTGTTTTGTTTGTCATTTTGGCATTATGGACACTCATTTTTTAACGGCCTTAAAGGTAAAAATGAAATTAAGTACAAAACACGATAAGTTTTAAAGGCATTTAAAATGGTGTTAAATGCTAGTAAAAAACGGTTCACGCCTAAATAAATTTATGTGTACATTATAAAATTATTTATGTATGTTTATACTCTTCTTTTGTTAGAGTTTTTGATTTTCTTCCAAAATTTCAAACTTTTATACCAAAAACAGTTTTTTGTTATAAAATTGTTATTTTTGCAAAAAAAAAAAATAATAATATTTTATCCAAAAGCTCAGTCCATTTCGTTTATATCAAGCACTGTTTCTGACTGTAAATTTTTAATAACCCACATTTCGAAATTTCATTATAAAAATTTAATATAGTATAAATGTCTAAATTGCAAAAAAAAAAATGGTTCGGTCGGAGCAGGAATTGAACCCACGACCCTTTGCATGCAAGGCAGACATGCTAAGCACTGCTCCACGTGGCCAACAAATGTATGTTTCTTTTAAATAATGTTATGTTTGCATGGGCTCGGGGGCGCTGCAAAGTATGCTATATAAATGTAACTTGTAACGATAATTGTCTACTGGTGACTATAAGTACAACGTAGCCCAGTGGATAGTGTGTTGGCTTACAAACTGTATGGGCCTCGGCTCGATTCTCCGCCCAGGCGAAAGGTAAAATTAAAAAAAATTTATAAAATTGAATAATTTCTTCAACATTATTTGTATTACAGAAAAAGGTGCCAAGAACTAAAAATTTCGTGGAAGTGAAAATTATGTGAGGGAATGAGCACAATCTTCTTTGGGGAAAATTCTTCCAAGCATATAATATTTTTGGGCTCAAAATGCTTCCAAACATATAATATGTTCACAGAAAACAAACATATTAATATTTCGGCAGTATCCAATAATATATGTGCTTCCTGCAAAATATGTTTGGAACATATGTTAAAGAAGCGATTTTTTTTGAGGGTGTAGATTTCCAATTTCAGGCAAATAGGATAAAAACTTCGGATTCTAGAAGCCCAAGAAGTAAAATCGGGAAATCGGTCAATATGGGGGCTATACCAAAATATGTACCGATACTCACCATTTTCGGCACACCTCTCTACGGTCCTAAAATACCTCTAGATATCCAATTTCAGACAAATTGGATAAAAACTACGGTTTCTATAAGCCGAAGACCCCAAATCGGGAGGTCGTTTTATATGGGGACCGATACTCACAATTTTTGGCACACGTATTTGTAGTCCTACAGTACCTCTAGATTTCCAATTTCAAGCAAATTGAATAAAAACTGCGGTTTCTATAAGCCCAAGAAGTAAAATCGGGAGATCGGTCTATATGGGGGCTATACCAAAATATGGACCGATACTCACAATTTTTGGCACACGTATTTGTGGTACTACAATACCTCTAGATTTCCAATTTCAGGTAAATTAAATAAAAACCGCGTTTTCTATAAGCCCAAGAAGTAAAATCGGGAGATCGGTCTATATGGGGCCTATACCAAAACATGGACCGATACTCACCATTTTTGGCAAACCTGTTTATGATCATAAAATACCTCTAGATTTCAAATTTCAGGCAAATTGGATAAAAACTACGATTTCTATAAGCCCAAGACCCCAAATCGGGAGGTCGGTTTATATGGGGACTATATCAAAACCTGGACCGATATAGCCCATCTTCGAACTTGACCTGCCTGCAGACAAAAGACGAGCTTGTGCAAAATTTCAGCACGATTGCTTCATTATTGAAGACTGTAGCGTGATTACAACAGACAGACAGACGGACAGACGGACATCGTTATATCGTCTTAGAATTTCTCCCTGATCAAGAATATATATACTTTATATAGTCGGAAATCGATATTTCGATGTGTTACAAACGGAATGACAAACTTATTATACCCCCGCCACCATTCTATGGTGGTGGGTATAAAAAGAGGTGCACTATCCCCTCTAAGTAAATTTTATATAGAAAAAAATATTTCTATAGTAATAAAATTTTGAATACATTTTTTATAGCAGTGAGTATCAGTGAGCATCAGTAAGAAAAAAAATTGAGAAAATTAGCTAAAGAAATAAAATTTGACAATTTTTTCTTATAGAAATAAAATTTTGAAACAAGTATATACAGCAGTAAGTTCGGCCGGTGTAACGATCTACCATACCATGGCCCTATTTCCCTTGGAGTTGGCTACCTACTGGCCCCAGCTTTGCTCAGTCGTGGGGGCGTTCTTTTCCAACGGATATAGGAGTCGATGCGAATACATAAAGAAAATTTTTAGGTAGCTCTTGACAAAAAAAATAATAATATTAAGATAAAAAAAAAAAGAAAAGATTAGATAGATAAATAGACGGATAGATACATAGAAGTAGAACGACGTTATTAGGATGGTGTGACCCTAGATGTTAATTGGTCACATAATATATATGATACCCACTCGACCGTTCAGAAAAGCATTTAATACCTACTGACCTCGAGAGTGTCCTTTAGCGAGAGTACTGAACCTTTCGTGAATAAAAAAATACATTTACGAAAACATTATAATGTATTTCAGAATTCAAAGGACATAAAATGGAATGAGATTAAATAATATAAAAAAATGATTTTGATAGAACAATAATTGTGTAATATGGAAAATGTAACGAAATGGATATGAATTATTACCGAAAAATTCTATGATATGTTTGGTATTATGATTAACTAAATTAATAATAATTATAAAAATAATATGCAGAAAAAAAGGAAAAATTACGTTATAAAATGTACGTGTTTCATTTGTCCTATCGAGCATAAAAAAATGATTTATTTAATACGAAAAAGTGCTGTGACCAGCGTTGCCAGAATTGTTTCACCAAAAACCGCTAGATTTGTCCAAAAAACTAGCCAAAAAAAGCTAAAAATTAAAAAAAAAAATAGCTAGAAAAAAGCTAAATTTTTTTGTATCAAAAGTCACATTTTTGATTGAAATTTAACAAACTTAAAGGCGTTATTTCACTTAAAATGCATATTATTTTAATTGTATTCATTTTATTTCCATTTCTGTCAGACTGTAAGAAAATCTAAGTCATATTAGCTCTGTTTGCGTACTCGATACATTTTGATTACTATCACAAATTTTTACTGGAATTCTTTCAGTTATATTTCCCAGTAAAAACTTTTTCCCGGTAAACTTGCAATTATGAGCTGGTTAATCATCAACAAGTCCAATGTCACATAGAACTGCACATAGAACTGCAAGAGAATAAAACCCAATCTAACTGTCTTGCAAGTTTATACTGAATAACTTTTATTCGAAAATTTCCCATACACTGAAAAAAATATTGTCGTGAGGTCAAAGATTTCATGTCTTTAAAATACGAATACAAATTTTGCTTAGCATAGAAGACGCATTTATCTAAAATAAAGTTATTTTCCTTGTCCACAAGTCGATAAACTTTTCGATGAAGTCGTATTGTCCTTATAATTAAGTGATTTGACTTAAAAATGGGTATCTTAACATGAAAGAAAAAATTTATAGGCTAAGGTCAACTTGACTTTAATAATTCAGAAAAATTCTTTAAATTTAATGAAATTGTCTTTAAATTTGTTGTCTTTTTGCATCTTGACTACAAAGCAAAAAATTGTTCAAATATAGGACATGTTTTTCAAAACTTTATTTTAAAGAAGTTTTTTACTTCAAACATAGTATAATTTCTACTGGAAGTCGAGTCCTCATTTGGAAAATAAAGTTGCCGTTAACTCGTTTTTAAAGGACTTTGAAGAAAAGGACATATGAAGAAAAAAAGCTGAGAAAGCGAAAAATTAAAATTTGCTTCCTAGAAGCAAGTACACAAAACCTAAATTTAAAAGAGAATTGTGTCTTAAAAGTATCCTTACTTGTATTCTCCGCTTCTTTGGCTCGGAATCAATACCAAATTTTTTAAAGTAAAGACAAAATCTTTGGAACCGAGTATGCTTTTTTTCAGTGTACAAACCTATTGTCACAACGAATTTTTTTATTGCATTTTTTTGGTGTTGAAAAAAATAATACCAAATTCAAAACTTTATTTCCTTAATTATTTCTATGTTCGGTTCCAAAGATTTTGTACACTAATGATTTTGGTATTGATTCCGAGTCAAATTTGAATTTATTCGGTTCTTCATGAGCTATCACAGTGCTTTAAAAACGTACTAACGACAACTTAAATTTCCAAATTCAGACTCGACTTTAAGTATAAATTATTCTGTGTATACGTTTTTAAAATAAAATGTTGAAAAACCTCTTCTATTTTTGAACGCTATTTTGGTTTGTGGTCAAGATACAAAAACTCCACAAATTTAAAGACTATTTAATTAATTTTAAGAATTTTTTAGAATTTACCCTAGCCTTCCTTCATGAAAAGATACCCATTTTTAAGTTGAATCACTTGACTATAAGGACAAAACGATTTTATCGGCTTTTGGACAAGGAAAACAGTTTATATAAGAGAAATTCACAAATGCTATTATAACCAAAATTCGCGTTCGTACTTTAATGACATGAAATCTTTGGCCTCACGACAATATTTTTTCAGTGTAACATACAAAGGAATTCACATCTACTATTTTAATTTAGTAATATCATAATAACTTTAGAATATTATAATAACATAAAAAGGACAAAAAGGTCAAATGCTATTATTCCTAATAATTTACTGACAGTTTATATAAGGAATTTGTATGGTAATAGTAGATTTAAAGTTTACGATAATTTTTATGAATAAGAGGAAAAAACTTTACAATAAGGTGTATTTGCTGCAAAAATGCCCGCATAATGGCTGGAATAATTATTAAGGCTTCAATTGAGCTTTGAAATATGTGGAAAACCTTATTCTGGCAGCAAGACTTAGATAAAAACGAAGTTTTATCCATATTTCAATAGGAACATGTCGAAAATACAAAAAGCCAAAAATAGCTAAAAGGGTCATGAAAAAAGCCAGAAAAAAAGCTAAAAGCTAAATGCATTTTTTTCCCGCTAAACGTCTTCAAAAAAAGCCAAATCTAGCGGGAAAAAAGCTAAATTGGCATCGCTGGCTGTGACTTACCATTGCTGTCCCACGTTGTCATCTGGCCAGTTGACGATCGTTCTTGACAAGGTAGTTATATATGGAAATTGATAATTAATCTTTTTAAATGCTCGAATTTATATACAGTCGAAGCTCGGTTTAACGAACGATATATTGTCAGGCCCTTTCGTTATTTAGAAAAATTCGTTAAATCGAACGGAAATATTAAATATTAACTTTTATTGAAAATCGTAGTTTTTTTTACCAGATGAGTACAAATTCATATCATTTGAAAAAATTCAAGCACAGAGACACTTAAAAAATAATACTTTAAATAATCCTGATGAACTTGATATATCTAGGTTAGGTTAGATTGAAAGATTCGCTGTCGTATGGGGGTCTATATACACCCATGTCATAATTTGTGTGCTCTTAATTTTTTAGACGAATTGCCTAATTTGTTTCCAGTCTCCGGTTTCAAGATGGGCCAGGCATAGGTAGTGTTCATAGTAACATCTTCCTAAAACGTCCTACATACACCATTACTCTGCTGATCCTGTCGGCATAGATGTACGCTCAACCGTTTCGACCGAGCACCAAAAAATTTGTTCAGCGGTAGTTTATCCCTCTCACTAATGATGTTGACATTCCTGTGTATTTTATAGTTTCTCTTCAGCTATAAGACGGAGGTTCCTTGTTATTGAGCTAAATATAGAATCAGGTAGCACTCATTATTAAGAGAAAAATTCACCGCTTCTCCAACTGGCAATCCTAAGAAATATTGGTTCATGAGGACCTGTCTAGTCCTACTAAGTTCTCCCAGGTCATGTAGTTTGGAATGAGTCCAATCCGTGGCATGCAGTGTAAATTTATCCCCGTTAATGACAAACCCGTGTTGAAGTGACCGGTCCCTTCCATACGTTTCGGCCAGAACTGGGACTGGTCTATTCACACCAGGGAGTAGTCCTGTACCGGCTCTGTTGTAGATCCATTTCTCGTAGCGAAGCTGCGCCACTCTATCTAACCTAACTTTACCAGTTACCCGGCCATTGAATATGTGTTTTCAAACATTTTAATGGAATCTAAATAAAGGGTGATTTGTTAAGAGCTTGATAACTTTTTTTTTAAAAAAAACGCATAAAATTTGCAAAATCTCATCGGTTCTTTATTTGAAACGTTAGATTGGTCCATGACATTTACTTTTTGAAGATAATTTCATTTAAATGTTGACCGCGGCTGCGTCTTAGGTGGTCCATTCGGAAAGTCCAATTTTGGGCAACTTTTTCGAGCATTTCGGCCGGAATAGCCCGAATTTCTTCGGAAATGTTGTCTTCCAAAGCTGGAATAGTTGCTGGCTTATTTCTGTAGACTTTAGACTTGACGTAGCCCCACAAAAAATAGTCTAAAGGCGTCAAATCGCATGATCTTGGTGGCCAACTTACCGGTCCATTTCTTGAGATGAATTGTTCTCCGAAGTTTTCCCTCAAAATGGTCATAGAATCGCGAGCTGTGTGGCATGTAGCGCCATCTTGTTGAAACCACATGTCAACCAAGTTCAGTTCTTCCATTTTTGGCAACAAAAAGTTTGTTAGCATCGAACGATAGCGATCGCCATTCACCGTAACGTTGCGTCCAACAGCATCTTTGAAAAAATACGGTCCAATGATTCCACCAGCGTACAAACCACACCAAACAGTGCATTTTTCGGGATGCATGGGCAGTTCTTGAACGGCTTCTGGTTGCTCTTCACTCCAAATGCGGCAATTTTGCTTATTTACGTAGCCATTCAACCAGAAATGAGCCTCATCGCTGAACAAAATTTGTCGATAAAAAAGCGGATTTTCTGCCAACTTTTCTAGGGCCCATTCACTGAAAATTCGACGTTGTGGCTCGTTAGTAAGTCTATTCATGATGAAATGTCAAAGCATACTGAGCATCTTTCTCTTTGACACCATGTCTGAAATCCCACGTGATCTGTCAAATACTAATGCATGAAAATCCTAACCTCAAAAGAATCACCCTTTATCTTGGGAATGCCGTACTTTGTGGACATTTCCTAAGGACTTAAGCCATTTTCACAATCGTCAAGTATTGCTGATTTTTTGTTGCTTATTTTCTTAAGATTAAAAGCCTTTTCGTTAAATCGAACGTAAATTTTCTTCAATTGTTCGTTATTTAGAATACTCAATGTTAAGAATTTTGACGTTCGTTAAATTGGATTTTCGCTAAATGGGATATTCGTTAAACAGAGCTTCGACTGTATTCATAAATGTAGATTTGTGTATTAGGATGAAGACTTAAACTATTTTGATGAAATACTTCTTAGACCAGCTCCATTAAACGAATACTTCCGCTGAAGCTAAGCAATATGGTCTTGATTCTTGATTAAATTCAGAATTTTTTTCCATTAAAAAATGTATGTTCATGTTTGAAAAATTACAATCCATGTAATGTTCTGGTATCCTCATGGATACCAGAACTATTTGACTAGTCCTGGTTCTGTGTTAGGAGATTCTCAATTATTGCCGCAATATATTATCAAAATCTTCACCAATTCAATTGAATGTCCTTGAAGTTTTCTTTGCCACAAACTTTAAAACACTACTTAAAAAAAATATGTCCTCATGAGACCCTTATAATGTGCTTGTCTCTACGAGAAAGATCGCGTTCTTAGTGTCCCTGGATTCACACAGAAACTTTCGTCGTATTCGCCCTCAAAATTCCTAAGATACAAAAATCGTAACACTACACTGGTAGAAAAATGGTTCGTACTATTAACGAACGGGTTTCGTTGATTACTTTTCGTTAATATTACGAAATTTTTCGTTATAAGAACGAAAGTCATCGTTACAACGAAATCAATCGTTAAAAGACAATTTTGTGTTTTGGTTTTTCGTTATATTAATGAAACACGTTTCGTTAATATTACGAATATTGACTTTGTAATTTTTTCAAGAATTAGAATAAAAAAATTTTCCAAGATGAAATTATTACAATCATTTGCACATAGAGAGTAACTTTTGGAAACTTTTAGCCCTTAAAACAGTCGTTTTATATACTTCGAAACTGGAATTGGAAATTTCATTTATAAAACGAAAGCGATCGTTAATATAATGATATGGATCGTTAAAAAATAAATTTTAAATTGTTATATTTCGTCATATTAATGAAATATGTTCATTAATAATACGAATGGGAGTTTGAGTATTTCTGCCTCTCCGTACTCTCTCTCTCTCTAAAACGTCTCTCCATACTCTCTCTAATACGTCTGTAGCGTCTAGTAATTTGTACATACACATCTAAGCATGGCAATAAGCACATGTTTGCGCGTGCGTCTTGAAAAACAAACGGTAAAAAGTTCAACAGAAAACTTGTCTGATGGGCAAACCTTAACAACATTTACGTTCTTTTCGCTGAAGAGTGCACAGGCTCATTACAGTTTCGTTGTGTATAATAAACATAGATGGTGGGTGAGTTGGTGTTTTTTGTATATTCGCAAGAAATTTAGTGTAAATTTTTAATCTTTAGTGAAAATGCAACGGGGAAGTGAACTTTCAGATGAAGAAGGCGGAACAATTACCGTATGAACCTTGGTTGCAAAAATAAATTGGATAAATGGACACGGCTATACGATTATCATTTTTTGGTCTTAGAAATTAGAGGCTTTGTTTTTCTTAAGTGAAAGTCACACTATATGATTATTAAATTACTTAATTTATAAATTAATATTATTTCCTACTGTACGAGTATATAAATCCTATTTCAAAGATCTTAACAAAAAATAATACACTACCAATGACTACATTCAAATACAATAATTGGTTGGGTTTCATTAATATAACGTTTGTGTTCATTTATACAACGTTCGCCTTTCATTCATACAATGAAAAAACTGGGTTGATACAATGAATGATTTTCGTTCATATAACGTATAAGCTGCATCCATACAATGAATAAACTTCATTCATACAACGAATAATATTCGTTAATACAACGAAAAGGCTACGTAACAGCAACGTAATTATTCGTTAATACTACGAAATGTACTCCATAAAGGGTTTCGTAAATATAACGTAAAATTACGTTGTTATAACGAAATGCTACGTTGGCTGACTTTTAATGAAGAATTTCGTTAATACAACGTAGAAATTCATCGTATTAACGAAACTTTTTCTACCAGTGTAATTACCTTACGAAACTGCTTCAATAAAAATTATCTTGCTTACCTCTTCCAATTGTGGAATTTTAAGTCTTTAAAAAAAAATTATTTATTTATTTTTTTCTGCGTCTACGACTGAACAGTTTGAAATTGAAATTTAAATGAAAAATTCTATATACCCCAAAAATGAAAATCAAATACACATGAGAATTGTCTCCATGGAAATTTCAAGTGTGCAGCCTACTACAATTTTTAGACATTTACAAATGTTAAAGAGCAAGTGTCTCTACACCGGGCCGAATCTTAAATACCCACCACCATGAACCAAATATTAGGGTTTCCTTTGAAATTTCAGGAGGGCTTGAGGACACTTCCGGAACTATATCATGATCTGGATTTATAAGAACCATTTTTGTTTGAGTTTTAGAGGAATTATTAACATCTCTTGTAAGTGTGCAAGAAAATTATAAAATAACGTCTTGATTTGAAATCTTAAATCTGTAGATTTTCACCCGGGAAGTAAAATTTGGAAATTTTACATTGAGTTTCAAGCAATTTGCATGATCAGTTGGCCTTCTACACCCTCAAGAAATGAAGTCGGTCTATATGGAGGCATTACCAAATGGACCGATAAACACTTAATCCGATACACGTTTTTCTGAGCCTCAAATACCAGAATATTTAGAATTTCAGGCAAATCAGATAAAAACTACGGTTTCTAGAAACCCAAGGAGTTAAATCTGGAAATCATTCTTATGGGGGCTATACTAAAATATGGACCGATACTCACCGTTTTCGGCACACCTCTTTATGGCCCGAAAATACCTCTAGATTTCCAATTTCAGGTAAATTGGATAAAAACTTTGGATTCTAGAAGCCCAAGAAGTAAAATCGGGAACTCGGTCTATATGGGGGCTATACCAAAATATGGACCGATACTCATCATTTTCGGCACACCTATTTATGGTCCTAAAATACAACTAGATTTCCAATTTCAGGCAAATTGGATAAAAACTACGGTTTCTATAAGCCCAAGACCCCAAATCGGGAGGTCGGTTTATATGGGCACCATACCAAAACATGGACCGATGCTCGCCATTTTTGGCACACCTCTTTACGGTTCTAAAGTACCTTTTGATTTCCAAATTCAGATAAATTGGATAAAAACTGCGGTTTCTATAAGCCCAAGAAGTAAAATCGGGAGATCGGTCTATATGGGGGCTATACCAAAATATGGACCGATACTCACCATTTTTGGCACACCTCTTTATGGTCATAAAATACCTCTAGATTTCAAATTTCAGGCAAATTGGATAAAAACTACGATTTCTATAAGCCCAAGAAGTAAAATCGGGAGATCGGTCTATATGGGGGCTATACCAAAATATGGATCGATACTCACAATTTTTGGCACACCTATTTGTGGTCTTACAATACCTCTAGATTTCCAATTTCAGATAAATTGAATAAAAACTGCGGTTTCTATAAGCCCAAGTAGTAAAATCGGGAGATCGGTCTAAATTGGGGCTATACCAAAACATGGACCGATACCCACCATTTTTGACACACCTCTTTATGGTCATAAAATACCTCTAGATTTCAAATTTCAGGCAAATTGGATAAAAACTGCAGTTTCTATAAGCCCAAGAAGTAAAATCGGGAGATCGGTCTATATGGGGGCTATACCAAAATATGGATCGATACTCACAATTTTTGGCACACGTATTTGTGGTCCTACAATACCTCTAGATTTCCAATTTCAGGCAAATTGGATAAAAACTACGATTTCTGTAAGCCCAAGACCCCAAATCGGGAGGTCGGTTTATATGGGGACTATATGAAAACCTGGACCGATATAGCCCATCTTCGAACTTGACCTGCCTGCAGACAAAAGACGAGTTTGAGCAAAATTTCAGCACGATTGCTTCATTATTGAAGACTGTAGCGTGATTACAACAGACAGACAGACAGACAGACGGACAGACGGACATCGTTATATCGTCTTAGAATTTCTCCCTGATACTTTATATAGTCGGAAATCGATATTTCGATGTGTTACAAACGGAATGACAAACTTATTATACCCCCGTCACCATTCTATGGTGGTGGGTATAAAAATTATCAATAAAAATACAATTTTAGAAAATTTTTTATGTAGTAAATAAAATTCTGCAAAATATTCTACAGAAACAAAATGTTGACTAAATTTTCTATAGAAATAAAATTTTGACAAAATTTTCTATAGAAATAAAATTTTGACCAAATTTTCTAATAAAAAAATTTATTACTATAAAATTTTGGCAACATTTTCTATTGAAATAAAATTTTGCAAAATATTCTATAGAAACAAAATTTTGCAAAATATTCTATAGAAACAAAATTTTGACTCAATTTTCTATAGAAAAAAATATTTCTATAGTAATAAAATTTTGAATAAATGTTTTATAGAAATAAAATTTTGACAAAATTTGCTATAGAAATAAAATTTTTAAAAAAATTTTGATAGAAATAACATTTTGACAAACTTTTCTATAAAAATCAACTTTGAAAAAATTTTCTGTCAATATTCCACATATGTATATGGCCTTAAAATAAAACTACAAAAAATAATTTCGATTGTTCGAAATATTTCATATAAATTGATATAAATTGAGTCTAACATTCTAGGAAACATGAAAAGATAGCCGTAATTGGAAGTTGATTTTCATTTACAATCATGCTGTACATTGATCGAATGAATATCGCAATGGAAACTAATTTGCGTAAAAACTTGCTTAGTTACAAAAATGTGTAACTAAGCAAAATCGATTATCGATTTTTGGCCGAATGCCGAAACCGATGCTTCGGTCGAGCTCTAGTTGTCACTACCTACACTGAACAAAACGCATATCGTATTCCAAAGATTTTGTCTTTACAATAACAATTTTGGTATTGCTTCCGGGCTAAAGAAGGGGAGAATTGAAACATGTATATACAGCAGTAAGTTCGGCCGGGCCGAATCTTAAATACCCACCACCATGAATCAAATATAATAGTTTACTTTGAAAACTCTTCGTCGTAGCGGTTTATTTGATAATATATAGAATTTTAGGGGGTTTGATGACACATCTTCTCCCAAGCAAATCAGTTCAACGAGTACGCTTCCCGAAAAAAAATTTAAAGATTCTATCTATGAAGACTAGATCAGATTCTGGATTTATGAGAACCAATTTTGTTTGTTTTTTGGAGAAATCATAAACATATCGTGTATATGATGAAATAACGCCTTGATTTGAAATCTTAAATCTGTAGATTTTTTCGCCATTATTTAAATGAATACGATGAGTAAAATCTGGAAATTTTACTTTCAGTTTCGAGCAATTTTCATTCACAGTGCGCCTGCTATACCCTGAAAGAAGTGTTTTCTTTTCTGAGGAACGAAATTTTAGACAAGCAAAGTTTTCTTTTGATACAGATTTTAGAGACAATCGTTGAATCGCTTATCAAAAATTCGGATTAGTTTGCTCTAAACGAAAATACTTTATACGAAAGGGGAATTTCGTTTGTCGAAAAATTCCTTCCGGAGGAAAATATTTTTTCTTTTGGTGTATTCTCGAGAAGTGAATTCGGTCTATATCAATTCCTTACCAAAAAGACCGGTAAAATAAATGCGATACATATTTTTGAGGGTCTAATATTCCAGTATATTTACATTTTTTTGCAAATCGGATAAAAACTAACTAGAAGCCCAAGAAGTTAAATCCTGAGATCGGTCTAAAACATGGGTCAACACACACTATATTCGGCTGACCTATTTGTGGTCAGCCGGATTCCAGAAGTCCTAGAAATAAAGTCGGGAGTAAGGTCAATATGGGGGCTATACCAAAACATGGAACCATTTTCGACACACCTCTTTATGGTCCTAAGATACCTCTAGATTTCTAATTTCCGGCAAATTGGATAAAAACTACGGATTCTGGAAGCCCAAGAAATAAAGTCGGGAGATCGGTCTATATGTGGGCTATACCAAAACATGGACCAATAGGCACCATTTGCGACACACCTATTTGTGATCTTAAAATACCTCTAGAATTCCAATTTCAAGCAATTCGGCTAGAAAATATATTTTCTAGACGCCCAAGGAGTAAAATCGGGAGATCGGTCTATATGGGGGTTATACCAAAAAATGGACCGATACACCTCAATTTCGACACACCTATTTGAGGTCCCAAAATACCTCTAGATTTCCAATTTCAGGCAAATCGGATAGTAAATACAGTTTCTAGAAGCCCAAGAAGTAAAATCGGGAGTTCGGTCTATATGGAGGCTATACCAAAATATAGACCGCTACGGACCATTTTCGACACACCTCTTTATGGTCCCAAAATACGTCTAGATTTCGAATTTCAGGTAAATCGGATAGTAAATACAGTTTCTAGAAGCCCAAGCAGTAAAATCGAGAGTTCGGTCTATATGGGGGCTATACCAAAACATGGACCGATACACCCCATTTTCGATACAGCTCTTTCAGGTCCAAAAATACTTCCAGATTTTCTATTTCAGGCAAATTGGATAGAAAAATACAGTTTCTAGACGCTCAAGAAGCAAAATCGGGAGATCGGTCCATATGAGGGCTATACCATAACATGGACCGATAGGCATCATTTTCGGCACACCTTTTTACGGTCCTAAAATAACTCTAGATTTTCAATTTCAGGCAAATTGGATAAAAAAACAAGGTTTTTTATAAGCTCAAGACCCCAAATCGGGAAGTCGGTTTATATGGGGACTATATCACAACTTGGACCGATTTAGCCCATCTTCGAACTTGACCTGCCTGCAAACAAAAAACGAATCTGTGCCAAATTGCAGGACGATAGCGCCATTATTGAAGGCTGTAGCGTGATTACAACAGACAGACGGTCATTTTAGGCGCCAGATCATTCCCATAAAGAAAAAATCGTCGGGCTGAGAAAATTTTCTTACAAAATTTTAAAAATTAAATTTTTGCAATAAATATTAGTTCATTTTGGCATTAGTTTTACAACAAACTTATTTTTTCTATGCAGACTTGAGTTTTGCGTACTTGTCTTAAGGAAACAAATATTAATTTATTCGTTTTCGAACTTTTTTTCACGTGATCAAAGTTCTTTAAAAATTCAGACTCGACTTCAAGTAAAAATTATGATATGGTTCAAGTAAAAAAATGTCTTTAAAATAAACCTTTTGAAAAACATATCGTCATTTTGAACGCTTTTTTGTTTTATAGTCAAGATGCAAAAAGACAATTTCATTTTATTAAAGAATTTTTAAATTTCATTATTAAAACCAAGTTGACCTTAGTCTAACAAAATTTTCTTTCATGTTAAGATATCCCATTTTTACGTCCAATCGAATAACTAAAAGGACGAAATGACTTCATTGAAAAATTTTTCGACTTTTCAACAAAGAAAAAACTCTATATGAGAGAATTGTGTCTTCTATTCTATGCAAAATTGACATTCGTATTTTAAGGACATGAAATCTTTGGCCTCATGACATTATGATTATTTTCAGTGTAACCTAACCAAATAATAATAAACCTAAAATTTCAACTTAATATTATTTATTTAACCTATTTTAGTTATATTCATAATTATTAATAATTATTAATTAATTATTTATTTATGTCATTTTAATGGAATTCATATTTAATTAAACTTATTTTACTATTTGTTTATTTACAGCAACGTCATGTCTCAGATTCTCAGGTGAATAATCGAAAATCAAAAGCTTTAAGAAACGGCAAATTAGTCGATGAAAAATGGTCCGGTGTCCAGGTGTGTATTCTCCCCGCAAAAAAAAACAAAATATTTGAAAAAATCAAATTTATTACGATCACATTACCAAATCCATCTAATTTCCTATTTTCCAGGTCGGTGATGTGATACGAATGGAAAATAATCAATTCGTTGCAGCTGACATTCTCCTCTTAAGCACGTCCGAACCAAATGGTTTGTGTTTCATCGAAACAGCCGAATTGGATGGCGAAACGAATCTCAAATGTAAACAATGTCTAACGGAGACCATAGAACTGGGCAATAATCATGATCAGTTGTGGAATTTCAAGGCCGAAATCATCTGTGAAAAGCCCAACAATTTGTTGAATAAATTCGAGGGCACATTGTTGTGGCGCAATCAGCGTTATCCATTGGACAATGAGAAGATCCTTTTGCGAGGATGTGTTCTGCGTAATACTCAATGGTGCTATGGCGTTGTGGTCTTTGCCGGCAAAGACACAAAGCTTATGCAGAATTCCGGCAAAACACAATTCAAGAGTACCGGTGTTGATCGTCTACTGAATTTCATTATTATTGGTGTAAGCCACAAAAAAATAAGAAAATATTTAACGATTATCAAAAACTATAAAAACTAGGCAATTTTTTATGTTTATATTCATTGATTTCTATTTCTTTCCAGATTGTCTTATTTCTTTTATCCATTTGTGCATTCTTTACCCTGGCTTGTGCTATTTGGGAAGGTGTTATCGGTCAACATTTCCAGGTTTGCTTTGCCCCTTTCTTGAAGATGATTCTCTATTCTAATTCCCATTTCTTCATTTGTATAGGTTTATTTGCCATGGGAAAATATCATACCAAAAAATATTGTTCAAGGATCAGCAGTTATAGGACTATTAGTATTTTTCTCTTATGCCATTGTATTAAATACCCTAGTGCCAATATCACTCTACGTTTCAGTAGAGGTAAGTATTCAAATTTAAACCGCAATTATCACAAAATATCACCAATAATTTTTCTGTAACACCCAGAAGGAGACGAGATAGACACTTGGTGTCTTTGGCAATAATACTCAGGCCCCATCCCTGAGTCAATCGAGCCATGTCCGTTTGTCTAGATCACAGTTTTAGTCCAATCGATTTCTAATTGGGCATAAGTACAGTATGTCAAGAAAGTCTTTTGACATTGCCAAATATTTCAAATTCTAGAAATAATTGAAATATTAAATATTTTATTAAATTTTTAATTCTGTGTACGTATGTATACTTTGCAAAATACATAATAAAATATTTTTTAAAATTTCATTATATTTAATTTTGGAACAAAACATAATTTTTATCCCATTGTCAAAACACTTTCTTGACAAACTGTATGTATTTTGGGTCAGAATATAACCCTATTAATTTTGGAAGAAATCGCTTCAGATTTAGATATGTATATATCTATCGCCCGATATACACTTATATGACTCCAGAAGCCAGAATTTTACCCTGATACACATTAAATTTTACACAAGGGGTCGTAATGTTTGTCAAATTTGGTTGAAATCGGTTCAGATTTATATCTAAATCACATATTTACACTCATATGACTCATAGGGACCAAATTTTTCTTCGATTTTTGGCAAATTTTGGTTAAAATCGGTTCAGATTTAGATATAGTTCTCGCATATATTTTTCGCCTGATTTACACCCATATGACCACGGGGGCCTCCACAGTTTTACTTCGATTTACGTGAAAATTTTCACAGAGAATAATATTAACATCTCACTTACTAGGCATGGCAAATTTGGTTAAAATCAGTTCAATTTTAGATATAGCTTCAATATATATCTTTCGACCGATTTACTCCCATATGATCAAAGAACCCATTGTTTACTCCGATATATTTAACTAACATTGTGTATCGTCCCACGGCATTAACAAGTTTTAATTTGTAGAAGTCTAACAATTTGATCAAAAAAAAAAATTTGAACAAACCAAAATAGAGTAAAAAGTCCAATTAACTCAAAGATATTTTCTTACTTTACAATTTTATCCAAAGAAAACTTGTTCATTAATCTTTTGTATGATCATCAACATTTATGTTGATACTGTGATAAGTAGTAAGTACTTTTTATTCTCGGCAATCATATACATGGTATATATACATTAAAAATACCCCATGCTGTAATGATTTAATTGATCCTTATTAAAAAAGTTTTTGTTTTTGTTTATGGCAACCCTATTGATAAAGTTTCTCTCTTTTATAAGAAACAGACTATATCATATTAAGTTTTAGTGCGCACATCTCTTTAAAATTTGGATAAATTTCCTTTTGATTTAGAAAAGTAACTTTTTTTAATACTATTTCAACTATCATTTATGATCCCTGATTTGAATACAATTTGATGATAGAAAGAGAACTAAATATCTCTAGTCGTATACAAAAAATGTCAATGAGTATTAATTTCATACATAAACTGATTTAGCACTTAACTCTCTTGTTATTGCAACTTACAAAAATGAGAGCTTTTTAGGAGAATATCAAAATATATCACTCATAATATAATTTTCTTTATGCGACAGAATAAGAGAGTAATGAAATTACTAATAAACAACACTCGGTTGAGATCAAAATAGAAATGAATACACTTAAGGGAAGATGTGTGTTGAAACCACATTAATTCTGAATAAACGTGTTACCACATAATATAAATCGAGTAACTAATTAAATAAAATTTATGGACAATAGTATCACTCATTTGAATTGCATATAAAATAGGCTCAATCACAAAGCATACATAACTATAACTGTATATATATATAAACATATATAAATATAAATATAGAGGGCAACTGCGGGCATGTACTTAATGCTATTACATTTTTGTTTTTATTTCTAGGTTATACGTTTTGTTCAATCATTTCTAATTAATTGGGATGAACAAATGTATTACGAACCAACCAAAACACATGCCAAAGCCCGCACCACTACCCTTAATGAAGAACTGGGACAAATCCAATATATATTCTCCGATAAGACGGGCACCCTAACACAGAACATCATGACTTTTAATAAATGCAGTATTAATGGACGCACCTATGGCGATATCATCGATTATCGTACCGGCGAAGTCATAGAAATAACAGATGTAAGTACAACGAAAGAAAACAATTTGCGAAAAAATCCTATATTTCTCCTACAATTTGTTACGGATATGGTTAATTTACATTTAATCTTTATTAAAAAAAAACAAATATTTAAACAACATATTAATGAATAATAAACTTGTCTTTTATTTTTAATCAATTTAACCAACATTAAACAACATAAAAAAAACAAAAAGAACCACATTAGCATTGCACTAAAACAAATAAAAACTCAAAATTAAGCATTTTTGCCTTAATTAGTTTTGAACGAAATTAGTTTTTTTAGTGTATTTTCAAATTACCTTTTAATTATTATAGAAGTTTAAAAGAACAAAAATTGAATAAAATAAAAAAATCTGTATTTTCCCTTATTCCCTTCAATTATCCTACCTGAAAGCCGATACTATGTTGGATTTTTGCATGGAAACCAAACCAAAAAGTAAACGCGTAAATAAACTAATTTTCCGCACTAAAATCGAATATAGTAACGGTATTCTTAAAAGACGGTTAGTGTATAGTAGGACCTAAATCCTAACCCCTTCAACTTGCATCTATGTATTAAGAATGTATGTTAATAGACTCTCTTGGATTCGACTTATGTTAGTATTCCTTTCCCCCCTCTTCTCTCATCTTTTTTTACACCGATTCCTTAGAAACTCTTCAATTGTAGTATTTTTCTAATGTATATGTGTGCATTATTCTCCCCTGTATGTCCATAAAACTCTGATGAGTATGTAAATTATTTCTCTTCTTCTTTGCAAATGACGTTTTTTTTTTATTTATGTATATACAATAACCTAATGTATATGTGTGACTTACACAATCTCACTTATATGTTGATTTTTAATTTTTTTTGTGATTTTTCACTAAAGAGATTTTCTCACCAAGTTACCAGTAATATAGGCGGAAATTATAGATTATTCCGGTAATTAGATGAACCATGAGAGAAATCTTGAAATGCTATTGACACTTGTGTTTGAGCAGCATACACAGGGTGACACCAAAGAGAAAAAAATAATGATATTTCTTTCTTAAACTCTTAAATAACAAACAAAACAACGGAGTTGTATATGTGCAATGTGGCTGATATATATTGCAATCAATTCCAGCTCGTTATCATTTCTAAACAGCTATCAGATTTATTTCCGTGACAGTTCACTTTATTGTACAAAGACATTTTCATCTATTGCCTACATAAATAAAGTTATTCGTGTTGGTATGGCTATCGTTAGAGCTCTCCAGCATTTAAATGTAAATAAATCTTTTGTTTCTCGTACCATTGCTGGCAGTGTTACATTGCGATCAAAAAGTGAACTAAAAAACGAGTCTTAGTCACTATAGAGTCTATAGAGATTAAGGCTATTATGAATTTTATACTCGATCCAACCTGATGTTCAAATTAGTCTATTTAATTAATGAAACAAAAAGCCATAATAATAGTTATACCCTGCTCCACACTGTGGAACAGGATAGACTTTGACTTCTAGTTCAAATTCAAGCACTATGTGTTTTCTCTTTAGAGGACAATGCAATTGCGAAAGCAAGGTTACCAAGGTCTGGATTTTTTATTCATAACGTTTGAAACATTTTCACCTAAAATTATTTATATATTTTGGTTTAGTTATTTATATATTAAATTTCTAGTTTTTACCGACTTGTAATACTTTTTCTCATTCTTATGATTGTCCATCTAAGGCCCTACCAATCACACACAATGTAAATTTCCTTTTCCTGTCCACTCACAATCCAACACCCCACAAAAGTAATGACAATATCGAAAATTATTTTTGCAATCATTTAAATAATAATTTTAGAGTGATACTAGTCAAAGTAGCAAGAAGAGTGCTTTAAAGAAACCCAATAACCAAATCAATGGGGATGGGATGTCTTCGTCGAAACGCCTGCACAAAGTCGATGTGCATTTTGTAAATTCACCCACTACGCAAACACCCTGCGGCACATCCTGTCTGTCTTCCAAAGATCTAAAAGAGGAGAATAGCACCAACACTTCGACCACTGCAAGCAGTAATGGTGGCGACAAACATGTAAGCATCGATAGTCCTATCTCGATTGTCTCCATAACTAGGAAAACTCCTATGATAGAGGACACCACCACCTCGTTGGATAATTCGCATTTCAAAGCCGCTGTTACACTTAACACCACCAACACCTCCACCAGCACGCCTTCTTTATTGCTTACACCCGAAAATGGGGAAGATCATTCAGAGCATGCCACCACAACAACCAAGGACTTCAGAGCACAAACAAATCGCTTACGTACAGCGAAAGTGCGCATTGAGTGTCCTTTGCGGGACATTGGGAGGCAAGCTTCAACTCTATCCTCGGCGAGTGAAAAAGTAATGATTCTGGGTGATGTAGACACAAATGAAGAATTTCTGCCATCTACCACAATTCATCATCGAAATAACAAAAAACCACGGTTGCACCACAGTAACACCTTCACCATATTCAGTAAAGTCGATCAAACCGACGACGATACCTCCACCGCCTTCACAAGCACCACCGCATCGTGCTCCACATTACATTTGAATTCTATGTTAACGCAAAACCAGGCTAAATCGAGATGTGGCTACAAACCCAATAATACGGTGTTGGCCATAACTTCACTCTCACCCACATCACCATTGTCGTTGTCGGATAAAACGGGCAGTGTCTCCGTTGTCACTCACATACACAAGACTGAGACTGAAAATCGCAAACAGACCTCATCGACCCGTTTGTGTTTCCCCCCGTTTTCTTCGAGAAAAAATCAAACTTTGATACGAAACTCCAATGACCGTCCAAGACCTTCGAAATTATCTCGACAAACGATACCATCGCCCAAATCGGCACCCAGGTGTTGCCCACAATTTTGTGGACCCTTTTGTCGTAGTTGTTCTTTTGGATATGAAAGCGATGAACGCGATAACGATGACGAAGACGAAGACAACGACGATTATGATCGACCAGTTTGTGGTGGACAATGCGACAATACGTTCTTGAAACCTCCACACCCACACAATGGCTCTGCGCATGGGCATTCGCACGATAAAACTCAGCACACTTTTAACACATTTGCCTCAAGCACTGCTCACAATTGGACCAATAATAGCCAATATCACGACCACCAACACCACCACCAGCACGTATGCATGTGTTTTTTGTTTTGTGTCCTTATTTTCGTGTATCCTTGAAATGTTTCGTCGTATGCTAAACTTTATATATATATGTGTGTGTTTGCACTCCTTTTTAGTTTTTTTTAAGTGTAGGTGAAAAGCTTTGGTGTAGTAGTAATTTTTTTATTTATAATTTAAGAAATGTATTTAAAAACTTTTTTGATTTTTAATGAATCCTAAAAAAAAAACAAGTATATACGCCCGTAAGTTCGGCCAGGCCGACTCTTATGTACCCTCCACCATGGATTGCGTAGAAACTTCTACGAAAGACTGTCATCCACAATCGAATTACTTGGGTTGTGGTATCTTAAAACTTCTTAACATCGTTTTCTAAATTGTGAGTTAGTCCATTCGTGGTATATATTAGACAAACAAGTTATGTATAGTTAAGTCTACAAATAATTACGAATCGATATGGACTTTTTGCACGGTACGTAGAGAGCCAGAATTGAAATATGGGGGTCGCTTATATGGGGGCTATATACGATAGACCTGTCCAGATTTCCAAAGTTCACATTTTTTAATGAGCACTTACAGTTTTAGAATCTCTCAATGATTGTAATAAGAGCTATGAAAAAAGATTTTGAAAAACTTTTGCCAAAAAGTTGCTCAACGCGGTTGAAGTCAGGATTTTGGCAATTTTCGAAAATTTTAAAGGTATACGTACAAACAAAATTTTAAATAATTTATTAATAAATAAAAGAAATATCTAAAAGCGCAATCTTTGAGCTAAATGCTCAAGCAAATAATAAAAAATTCAAATCGTGAAATTTATTGAGCCGTTTGCTTGCTGTAGCCTCTGGAAATCAAAAAATGCAGAAAATTTCCGCATTTTTTTTCAATGCATTATATGTTTTCGAAAAAAAAATTATATACGTTTGTATATTTTTTATATATTCTTGGAACAATAAGGAAAAAAAATGTAGGTTAAGAATTTTTGGATGTGTCATTAGTCGCTAAAAAATTAATTTCTTTATGAAAGGTCTCACTTAACCCATATGTGTTATTGTGAAATATCAGCCTATGAGCTAAAAGTCAAAGCAATAATAAGATAGATTAAAATTTTTAAAAAGTGCCACATATAACTAAAAGTAAAATATTTAAGTGAGACCTTTCATAAAGAAATTAATTTTTTAGCGACTAATGACACATCCAAAAATTCTTAACCTACATTTTTTTATACCTTATTGTTCCAAGAATATATAAAAAATATACAAACGTATATAATTTTTTTTTTCGAAAAAATATAATGCATTGAAAAAAAAATTGCGGAAATTTTCTGCATTTTTTGATTTCCAGAGGCTACAGCAAGCAAACGGCTCAATAAATTTCACGTTTTGAATTTTTTGTTATTTGCTTGAGCATTTAGCTCAAAGATTGCGCTTTTAGATATTTCTTATATTTACTAATAAATTATTTAAAATTTTGTTTGTACGTATACCTTTAAAATTTTCGAAAATTGCCAAAATCCTGACTTCAACCGCGTTGAGCAACTTTTTGGCAAAAGTTTTTCAAAATCTTTTTTCACAGTTTTTATTACAATCATTGAGAGATTCTAAAACTGTAAGTGCTCATTAAAAAATTTGTGTTTTGAAAAATCTCATAAATTTCCTGGACAGGTCTAATATACAATTATGAACTTGATATGGACCAATTTTTGTGTGGTTGGAAATCGATTTATCTGACGGATATATATAACTATAGACCGATATGGACCTAGTTACGCATGGTTGTTAACGACCATATACTAGCACAATGTACCAAATTTCAACTCACTCGGATGAAATTTGCTCCTCCAAGAGGCTCCAAAACCAAATCTCGGGATCGGTTTATATGGGGCTATATATGATTATGGACTGATATGGACCACTTTTGGCATGGTTGTTAAATATCATATACGATCACCACGTACCAAATTTCAAGCAGATCGGATAAATTTTGCTTCTCCAAAAGGCACCGGAGGTTAAATCTGGGGATCGGTTTATATGGGAGCTATATATAATTATGGGCTGATAGGAACCAATTCCTGCATGGTTGTTGGATACCATATACTAACATCACGTACCAAATTTCAACCGAATGGGAAGAAGTTTGCTCTTCCAAGGGGCTCTGGAGGTCAAATCTGGGGATCGGTTTATATGGGGCCTATATATAATTATGGACCGATACCGACCAATTTTTGCATGGGAGTTTGAGGCTATATATTAACACCACGTACCAAATTTCAACTGAATCAGATGAATTTTGGTCTTCCAAGAGGCTCCGGAGGTCAAATCTGGTGATCGGTTTATATGGGTGCTATATATAATTATGGACCGATGTGGACCAATTTTTGCATGGTTGTTAGAGACCATATACTTACACCATGTACCAAATTTCAGCCGGATCGGATGAAATTTGCTTCTCTTAGAGGCCTCGCAAGCCAAATCGGGGGATCGGTTTATATGGGGGCTATATATAATTATGGACCGATGTGGACCAATTTTTGCATGGTTGTTAGAGACCATATACTAACACCATGTACCAAATTTCAGCCAGATCGGATTAAATTTGCTTCTCTTAGAGGCCTTGCAAGCCAAATCGGGTGATCGGTTTATATGGGGGCTATATATAATTATGGACCGATGTGGATCAATTTTTGCATGGTTGTTAGAGACCATATACTAACACCATGTACCAAATTTCAGCCGGATCGGATGAAATTTGCTTCTCTTAGAGGCCTCGCAAGCCAAATCGGGGGATCGGTTTATATGGGGGCTATATATAATTATGGACCGATGTAAACCAATTTTTGCATAGTTGTTAGAGACCATATACTAACACCATGTACCAAATTTCAGCTGGAGCGGATGAAATTTACTTCTCTTAGAGGCCTCGCAAGCCAAATTTGGGGGTCCGTTTATATGGGGGCTATACGTCAAAGTGGACCGATATGGCCCATTTGCAATACCATCTGACCGACATCAATAACAACCACTTGTGCCAAGTTTCAAGTCGATAGCTTGTTTCGTTCGGAAGTTAGCGTGATTTCAACAGACGGACGGACGGACGGACATGCTCAGATCGACTCAGAATTTCACCACGACCCAGAATATATACACTTTATGGGGTCTTAGAGCAATATTTCGATGTGTTACAAACGGAGTGACAAAGTTTATATACCCCCATCCTATGGTGGAGGGTATAAAAACGTATATATCATGGACCAGAGTACGGCTGCGATCTACCGCAACCGACCAGTGTATTTAGTAAACACCAACATTTGCAATCTTAAAACACCAATTGGTAAAAAAATTTCAACCACCAATATCCAATGCAACCGACGACTGTCGGTGTTTGTTAGTATGAGTGTTGGTCTCTCGAAAACACCATAGTAAAGCAATCGCAATGGTTACCCATATCTCAGCAGTTTGGTATTCTCTTATTTGGTACTCTCTCAATTCTCTTGAGCTAATGCCAACTGCTAGTAATTGTTGTTGTTGAGTGCAATCACACTTAAGTGCCAACCTCGTTTTTTGTTTACCGAGCGTTGTTACGATGTCGATTGGTTTAAGATTGCAAGACACTGCATACGAACATTGTTATATACTAGTGGTGTTTTTATTCTCGCATTTGTATCAATGTAAAAGATCGCATGGTAATTGGTGTCTTACTCACTGCCACCGACATTTTGTGGGTAAGATTGCGATACGAGAACTGCCACCGGTTGCAGTACTCTGTCGTGGACTAATCAATTTTGTTAGTATTGTTAGTAAAGAACTCCAACCGCAGAATTTGTGCCTTACAAAGTGCGTTTCGATATTTTTGAGCTAGAAAAAATGGTATGACGATCAAAAAATGTTCGTTTCTCTCTGTCCGATACAAGTCCATTCTCTGATATACCATAAGTTACCATATAGTCTGGCGAATATGGGTCAAATGTTATTATATTGGCCCCATAAAAACCGGCCTCGAAATTATTAACCTAGTTTGGACAACCACGAAATTTAATGATCCAATGAATTTTTAATTGATTCATTCACGAACATGGAAGATATTTCGAGTTCCAGATTTTGTTTAATATTTGGAAATCGACATAACGAATATTCGCAAGATTTTTGAGCTGAGATTAAATTGGCAAGTAATTATTGTGAAATTTCAGCCTAAAAGGAGCTACATCACATATAAACCCCAATATTAAAATTCGATTAGGCTTTTGAAAAAATATAAAAGTGAATTAATCGACTTCGACTTTCCGACATTTTTTTTTTGTGGCAAAAAGTCGATTTTTTGTATCCGTAGTTCATGTTCTCCGTATGCTGTCCAAGGTGCCTGGATCAAGTCAACGTTTATCTTATCTTTTATTATTTTTTTCATCAGAACGGTGACGACCCCAATTCCCATCGGGCCGTTCCAGTTCCGTTGTTTTGGATAATTCTTTGGGTGGATTATCGTCTCCTTGTTCTCCTCTTATCCCCGATTGCTACCTTTCCGACATAGCCCCTCTTGTCCCCTTCTGGTATATTCTTAAACGGTTTCTCTTCTCCCTGATCTGCCATAGGTGTCGAGTCCATGCCCTGCGACTTGGCCTCTGTGCCTTTCTTGGAAGACTCCCTTGTTTTTCCAATCTTGAAAAAGACAGTTGTAGTCATAAGAATGCCCTACCTTTGGTTTTGGTTAGAGTTCCACAGGGAGGCCTGGTCTAGGCCCAAAACAAGAAGGATCTCATCTCTATCATCCTTCTCGTGAAAGATGTCCAATTTTTTTCGAGTCAAGACCCAAGCTCTGTCGAGCCAATACTTCCCCATCATCTTACGTAGCACAAAACCTTTGTCAGTTGTGGGATATCGCCTTTCCTCAGCATTTTCAGATTAACTCCTCCACTATGAGAGGGTACCTCATCCACTATTTACTACAGTTTCTTCGCATATGCCTCAACATGAGGAAGCCCCTTCGAAGTCACAGCTTGTTTTCTGACCTGTCTTCATTATCAATTACATAGCTGATCCGCTAGCTCATCTTTTTATATTTTGGCCAGGTGCGCTATTATAACTGCGTTCCTCCACCTTTCAACATCCCCATTCCTCTTTTGCATAGATGGTTTGGTAATAATTGGCTGTCCTTTCTTCGCGGTTGGCTAGGTGGATTCCCGCGCCTTCATCGTTTTCAAGCCAAACTTTGCGTCCTCCATTAGAGATTCCCCTGGAGATCTTATCCTTTTTCCAATGTGATTGGTAAGAATTTCAAGTTTCCTCTTCGGAGCACCTTGCTTTTCGTTGATCATTTGGTTCATTCTTTCCAACTTTTGTCGCAGTACCCCAGATTAGATCAGGTTAGGTGGCAGATCGATATATCAGGCTCACTATTCAATCCATTGTGATACCACAGTGGTGAACTTCTCTCTTATCAATGATTCTATGTTAAGCTCAATGGCAAGAGACCTCCTTTTTATAGCCGAGTCCGAACGGCGTTCCACATTGCAGTGAAATCACTTAGAGAAGCTTTGAAACACTCAGAAATGTCACCAGCATTACACCGCTGAACAACTTTTTGGTGTTCGGTCGTAGCAGGAATCGAACCCAGGACCTTCTGTATCCAAGACGGGCATGCTAACCATTGCACCATGGTGGCAACGTACGACTTTTCCTCTTTTGCATTGATGGTTTGGTTATAATTGGGTTTCCTTTCTTCGCGGTTGGCTGGGTGGATTCGCTCGCCTTCATCATATTCAAGGCAACCTTTCTGCCCTCCATTAGATTCCGCTTATTTGAGATTCGCTTGGGTCAGTATTTGGTCTTGGTTCTTTCCCGGGGTTTCAGTGTTCTGTTCTCCCGGTGATCTTATCTTTCCAATATGATTGGGAGGAATTTATCATCTGGTTCATTCTTTTCAACTTTCATCGCTGTAGCCAGATAATATCTTCCTTCTCGTGGTCAGTCTCCATCGCTGACCGACGACCCCATCGACCTTCTTAATGACCCCGCCGTATGTTGGGTTCTCCAAGATAGTGATATTGACACCTTAATTTACATCCGAGTCGTAGTCAAAGTCAAATTATATTTTTTCTATGCCTACATTATCGATAAAATTTTTAATTCAATCAATAATTCTTTGGATTGGCTTCATTGATTGATATTAAAATTTCGTGATGAAATTTTGTTGATTTTTATATAGTTCTAAATCTAATTTAAACTACACACAATTTTTTTTTTTTTTTGATTTAATCACGAAATTAATTGATCCAATTAATTTTTTAATCACAATCAATTAAAAAACTAATTGAAACTCAATTAAAAAATTAATTAATCCAATTAAAAAATTAATTGATACTATTAATTTTTGTGATTGATTTTTGTTTCAATTAAAAATTTGAATCAATTAAATTTTTAATTGAATATTTTTTAACAGTCAATTAAAATTTTAATTGGAAAAATTGTCGTGAATTTTTTTTTTGTGTAATCAAAATGGTAATGTTATATTTATATGATTTCGTTGCTTTAAATATTGGATGATATTGATAATTTTTTTAGTTGGGCAATAACATATTCTGTCTTCATTCTTAGTCTAAGTATCTTTTTTTCATAAATTTTTATAAAACATTTAAACTAATTATTTCTAAACGCATGATTGTATATTGACGTAAGCATACTGGCTATTGAAACTCTTTTTTATATTGAAATGCATCTATTTTACAAAATATTTCATAAAATACATATTAAGTAATTCGCATAATAATAAAAAAATATGCTACATTAAAAACACTGCTGTTAAATGGACCATATATTGCTACAAAATATTGCCTTACATAAACGGAAAAAATATTTTTGTATTTATTTTTCTATAAATTACTAAACATTTTTTTTATTTTATCCCATATTTTTGTTTTACATAAAACATAGGATATAACACCGGTAGATTTCTCAGCAAATCCAGAATATGAGCCAGAATTTCGTTGGTACGATACCTCCCTTCTGGACGCAGTTCGTTCGGATGAAGAACATGCCCATAACTTTTTTCGTCTGTTGGCCCTGTGCCATACAGTGATGCCAGAATATGTTGAAGGACGTTTGGAATATCAGGCTCAAAGTCCTGATGAATCCGCTTTGGTATCAGCTGCGAGAAATTTCGGTTTTGTATTTCGTTCAAGAACACCGACTAGTATTACCATTGAAGTTATGGGAAGAACAGAGGTAAGATTTAATTGATTTCCATGGGTAGGGAAATTTTATTTATTTTTTTTTTTATAAATTTTAAGGAATATGAACTTTTACATATTCTGGATTTCAATAATGTCCGTAAACGTATGTCGGTCATTTTACGTCAAGGAAATCGTATATTTCTTTATTGCAAAGGCGCTGATAGCGTCATCTATGATAGACTGAGCTCAAGCCAAAATGAAATGAAAGCACGTACACAAGATCATTTGAATGTAAGTACACACAATTTTTTTTTTCTGATCCAATTAAAAAATTAATTTATACTATTAATTTGTGTGATTGATTTTTGTTTCAATTAAAAAATATGTTGAATCAATTAAATTTTTAATTGAATATTCTTTAAGACTCAATTAAGATTTTAATTGGAAAAGTTTTCGTGAAATTTTTTTCTGTGTATAAGCATAAGGAATAAAAATTAAAATAATTTAATTTATTTATAATATTTTAATTTTGAAAAAAAATAATACATTTCAAAGAGACACGAATTTATTTATGTATTAATAAATTAATTTCATATAACCCATTTTAATTTTTTATTTTTGTGTTCATATCATCTTAGAAATTCGCTGGCGAAGGTTTACGTACGCTTGTTTTGGCTGAAAGAGAATTGTCCATTGATTTCTATGAAGACTGGAGTAAACGCCACATGGATGCCTCGGTATCCATGGATAATCGAGAGGAGAAACTTAATGCCATTTATGAAGAAGTAGAAAGCGAATTGGTACTTGTTGGTGTCACAGCCATAGAGGATAAACTGCAGGATGGTGTTCCTCAAACCATAGCTAATTTACAAATGGCCGGGATTAAAATATGGGTGCTAACGGGTGATAAACAGGGTATGATTCGAGAAATTGATCAAAACCCCTCGGGATCCCTTAACTAATTCGAAATCTCAATTTCATCCACAGAAACCGCTATTAATATTGGTTATTCATGTCAATTACTTACGGATGATTTGGCCGATGTATTCATCGTGGACGGTAGCACGTTAGAGGAAGTTGAAAAGCAGTTAAGACAATTCAAAGAATCCATAAGAATAGTAAATAGATTTAGGCCACCACGTAAGTTTATTAATGTGAATGTTTTTTTTTTTAATTATTTCATTTAATTTGTATGCCTTCACCGGAGGTTAAAAGTTTATTTCAATTGCTACACCCAAAGAAAAAATACTTCCCTCCGGAATGAAACAAACGAAATTCCTCTTTGATATGAAATATTTTCTTTACGATCAAATAAACTCGAATTTATGCTGAAAGGTGCAATGATAATGTCTAATCTTTTTTATTTGATTTTAATAAAAATTCAACAAATTTTACCAACAAATTTTACCAAAAAACTACCAAACAAAAATTATTATTTTGCAAAATTTTATTTCTATAGAAAATTTTTTGAACATTTTATTTCTATAGGAATTTGGCAAAATTTTATTTCTTTAGAATTTATGTCAAAATTGTATTTCCAAATTTTGTCAAAATTTTATTCTATAGAAAATTTTGTCAAAATTTTATTGTATAGAAAATTTTGTCAAAATTTTATTCTATAGAAAATTTTGTCAAAATTTTATTCTATAGAAAATTTTGTCAAAATTTCATTCTATAAAATTCTTTTGTCAAAATTTTATTTCTATAGAAATTTTGCCAATTTTTTGTTTCTAATGAAAATTTTTTCAAAATTTTATTTCCATAGAAAATTTTGTAAAAATTTTAGTTTTATAGAAATTTTGTCAAAATTAAATTTTTATAGAAAATTTGTCAAAATTTTATTCTATAGAATATTTGGTCAAAATTTTATTCAATAGAAAGTTTTTGTCAAAATTTTATTGTATAGAAAATTTTGTCAAAATTTTATTGTATAGAAAATTTTATTCTATAGAAAATGTCAAAATTTTATTCTATAAAATTTTATTTCTATAGAAATTTTGCCAATTTTTTTTTCTAATGAAAATTTTGTCAAAATTTTATTTCCATAGAAAATTTTGTCAAAATTTTAGTTTTATTGAAATTTTGTCAAAATTAAATTTTTATAGAAATTTTGTCAAAATTTTATTCTATAGAATATTTGGTCAAAATTTTATTCTATAGAAAGTTTTTGTCAAAATTTTATTGTATAGAAAATTTTGTCAAAATTTTATTGTATAGAAAATTTTGTCAAAATTTTATTCTATAGAAAATGTCAAAATTTTATTCTATAAAATTTTTTGGTCAAAATTTTATTTCTATAGAAATTTTGGCAATTTTTTTTTCTAATGAAAATTTTGTCAAAATTTTATTTCCATAGAAAATTTTGTAAAAATTTTAGTTTTATAGAAATTTTGTCAAAATTAAATTTTTATAGAAATTTTGTCAAAATTTTATTCTATAGAATATTTGGTCAAAATTTTATTCTATAGAAAGTTTTTGTCAAAATTTTATTGTATAGAAAATTTTGTCAAAATTTTATTGTATAGAAAATTTTGTCAAAATTTTATTGTATAGAAAATTTTGTCAAAATGTTATTGTATAGAAATTTTTTTCAAAATTTTATTCTATAAAATTTTTTGGTCAAAATTTTATTTCTATAGAAATTTTGCCAATTTTTTTTCTAATGAAAATTTTGTCAAAATTTTATTTCCATAGAAAATTTTGTCAAAATTTTAGTTTTATTGAAATTTTGTCAAAATTAAATTTTTATAGAAATTTTGTCAAAATTTTATTCTATAGAATATTTGGTCAAAATTTTATTCTATAGAAAGTTTTTGTCAAAATTTTATTGTATAGAAAATTTTGTCAAAATTTTATTCTATAAAAAATTTTTGTCAAAATTTTATTTGTATTGAAAAAAAAAAAATTTTTTAATTTTATTTCTATTGAAAATTTTGTCAACATTTTATTTCTATTGAAAATTTGTTAAGTAAAAAATTCTATAGCGTCAAAAGAAAACTTCGTGTGTCTAAAATTTCGTTTCTTAGAAAAGAAACCACTACTTTCACTGTATGAAGACTAAATGCAACTCCCTTGGATATGCATATATTCTCAAAAAAAAAACTTGAATCGGAAAAAACAATCTTTGCTATTTCAGCAAACAGTGGCTGCTTTCTTTTTTAGCAGACATTTTTTACTCCCAAATTTCTTTGGGCGTATCAACAGTTCTTCTCAAATGAAATATGAAACATATTAAACAAAAAAACAAAACAGCAGTTGTAAATTTGAGAATCTTGTAAACGAGACTACTTTTCAATAGATAAAAACTGCTGAAACAACAAACTTTTTTGCTTTTATTAAATTTTTTTCTTTTGAGTAGGCTGCAATCACGGTTGCCACTCGAGCCATAAATAATCTACCAAAATTTGGAGAAAATTTTACCAAAAAACTACCAAACAAAATATGTTATTTTGCAAAATTTTATTCTATAGAAAATTTTGCCAAATTTTATTATTCTATAGAAAATTTTGTCAAAATTTTATTCTATAGAAAATTTTGTCAAAATTTTATTTCTATAGAAAATTTTGTCAAAATTTTATTTTTATAGAAAACTTCGCCAAAAGAAAATTTCGTAAGTCTAAAATTCGGGTCCTGAGCTTTCACTCAACCCAAAGTGAACTACACTTGAACCTCCCGAAAAAAGGTTTTTTGATAGTCGATTTTGCAAGCATTTCTCTTTTCCTTTCAAGTGTAGTTCACTTTGGGTTGAGTGAATTACCCGAATTTATTCTGATAATTGGTTGATAGTTTTGTCGCAAGTAGAGGATGCTGATGAGGAATGTGGTAATTCCGCAACAGCTGTACATCCAACCATATTGCAGTCTATAGGGCTTTGCCCAAATAAATTTGACAAGTATACTTTTCCTCTGTTGGTTAAGCTACACTTGTAGTTTAGTGAATGCATGGTTTTAAGCTGAAATCAAAAACAACAATAATGATTGAAGAATAAACGAACAATAGCAAAACAAATTGAAAATTTTATTTCCATAGAAAATGTTTGCAAAATTTTATTCAATAGAAAATTTTGTGAAAATATTATTCTATAGAAAATTTTATCAAAATTTTGTCAAAATTTTATTTTACAGAAATTTTTGTCAAAATTTTGTTTTACAGAAACCTTTGCCAAAATTTTATTCTGTAGAAAATTTTGTCAAAATTTTGTTTTACAGAAACCTTTGCCAAAATTTTATTCTGTAGAAAATTTTGTCAAAATTTTATTTCTATAGAAAAGTTTGTCAAAATTTTATTTCCATAGAAAAGTTCAACAAAATTTTATTTCCATAAAAAATTTTGTTTCTGTAGAAATTTTGTCAAAATTTTATTTCTATAGAAATTTTGTCAAAATTTTATTCTATAGAAAATGTTGTCAAAATTTTATTTCTATAGAAATTTGGCAAAATTTTATTTCTTTGGAAATCTTGTCAAAATTTTTCTGTAGAAAAAAATTGCATTTCTTTAGAAACTTTGTCAAAATTTTATTTCTATAGAAATTTGATTTCTATAGAAAATTTTGTCAAAATTTTATTTCTCTAGATATTATGTCAAAATTATATTTCTCTACAAAATCTTGTCAAAATTTTATTTCTATAGAAAATTTTGTCAATATGTTATTTCCATAGAAAATTTTGTCAAAATTTTATTTCTGTAGAAAAGTTTGCCAAAATTTTATTTCTATAGAAAATTTTGTCAAAAATTTATTCTATAAAGGGTGATACGGTCAAAATTTGGTCAAGGGAAAACGCGTGTAAATCGTTTATTTAAAAAATCAAATTAAATTTCTTTTTCAAGTTCAATTAGTATAAAATTCAGGAAAAATATTCAGTTAGGCTTTCGCTTTTCCAAATCCGAATTGCCGGGCCTCACTCCTGTCCGGAAGCTTTGACGTAGGTTTCGCGGTCCATTACCACGCAGTCAAACTTCGTCAGCATCGTCGTGTACAGCCTCCGGGATCGCGCTTTGGCCGTCGTATTTTGTTTATCATCGCGATTTGGAGTCACTACCTTCTTGTAAGTCGATAGTCCGGCTCGTTTTTTGGCTCGATGCACGGTTGTAGACGATACACCCAGCTTATTTGCGGCATCTCGGAGAGAGAGGTTAGGGTTTCGCTTGAAACTACCGGCAACTCTCTTTGTCGTCTCAGCGGCTTCCGGTTTTCGATTTCCCCCCGATCCAGACTTCCTGGCTGTCGACAAACGTTCCCCAAACACTTTAATTACATTTGTAACGGTTGATTTGGCAACTTTTAGCGATTTTGCCAGCTTTGCGTGCGAGTAGCTCGGATTTTCGCGATGCGCGAGCACAATTTTGATACGCTGCTCTTCTTGCTTGGACGGCATTTTGACAACTGAAGAGTGAATTCCAAAATCAAAATAGGAGCAACATTCTACACACACACACCTTCAAAATGAGGGGTGTTCAGGTTTTTTAAATGCAAAATTGAAAGAAATATGTCAAGTTTATATTGACCAAATTTTGACCGTATCACCCTTTAGAAAATTTTGTCAAAATTTTATTCTATATAAAATTTTGTCAAAATTTAATTTCTATAGAAAATTTTTTCAACATTTTATTCTATAGAAAATTTTAGTTGAAGAGTAATCTACCAAAACATCAAGAATTCTAGCAATCTACCAAACAGTAAAAAAATCTACCATTTTTGGTAGAATTCTACCAACTGTGGCAACCGTGGCTGCAATAACGACTTCTCGGCGAGGGTTATAATCATCAGTCTACCCGACTGATGTGAGATTATTTATTTCATTATAGTGAATTTTACTTATATTTTAATTTTAAATTTAATCTTAAATTCATAGAATTCATTTCAATTTCTTGTTTATTTCAGCACTTAACTCCTCCATCAGTCTGAATTTAAATGGAGCCCACAATAGCCATGACAACAATATGACATCGTTAAAAATGTCGCAGACTTCACCACTACCGCCTCCAGCAATATCGGTTGTCACCTTTAGGTGGGATGATGACATTAATAAGCGTAATAAGGGCGAACCGGACAGGTAGAGGGAAACATATCATCTTTCTTCCTCTTTTTTCTCTCAAAACGATTCCAAAGAGTTTTCAATATTTTTTCAAATTTCTCTAAAATTTATCTTTTTTGTTATTATTTTTTTTTTAATTTGGCAGTAGTTTATTTTTTTCATTTGTTTTTATTTTTGGAAAACACCTTTTAGATATTTGCAATTTTTTTGATTTTTTGGTACCACTGTATATTTTATGTTTCTAGTGTAGTAATTGCGTTGGATTTTCTTTTAATTTTGGTATCTAACACAATTTTATGTTCAGTTCAGTTATGGGTTTTCGAAAAATTTTTAGTTACAAAAATTTTAGTTTTTTTTTCAAATCAGAAATAAAAACGCAAAATAGAATGAAACATTTGTTTTTAAATTTGGAAAAGTTTGCAAAAATCGAATATTTGGAAGTATTCGATTTTTGCAAAAGTTGTCTTTTTCAAATATTCCCAAAAATCTATTTTCGATTTTTTTCAAGTGTTGAGAAAATGAAACGCTATATTCTTCTCATGAATTCAAAGTCGACTTTTTCATTAAAGATCGGTTAACTGATTTTGTTCACTATAAAAAGTGAATTTCGATCAACATAAAAAGTCACTTTGTCGATTTGATTCAAAGTGTTAAAACAGATTACGCAATATTGAAGACTACAAAAGGTCGATTTAGAGTGTTTTGAAAAAAAAATCTCCCAAGCACAATACGAATGCGTGGAGGAACCAAAAGTAATGCTAAGACAATAAATATTAAAATATATATGTGTATATTTTTTAATATATTTTCACATTTTAGTTGTTTTAAAACTTGACCTTAAAAGTAGAGAATACCTTTAGCAATATGTGTAATAGGTATTCAAATTTGTGAAATTTTTGGTCAAATACAAGATATATTTTTAATATAAAAAAGTGATTGTTATCCTTCATCAGCAGTTGTTTTTTTTTTGCTATTTTAGCTGACTTTTATTTATTTATTTTTTTTTTTGGTGTACAATATTAAGTACATATTGAGAGTATATCGAGATATCGGGATTGTATTAGTTTTTGAGAGCATATGAAAACCAAAAAAAGTCTACTTTTCGAATATATTGCAACCCAGCAAAAACTAGGTAACCACATCTCATTACAATTGACATTACCAGGAGTAAAGCTGTCATTACACGTTGCATTACATTGCGGCGAGCTATAATGACTAACTTGTAATGACAAAAATAAATACTTCTCGGTAATTTTCGAATTGTTATTCTCAAATTTTATGCAGTTGTAGTTAACGAATTAATAAAATAGAATAAATGATGGTACCATTAGGTATAATTATTCACATAACCGAGCACTTACATAAAAAATCAAAAAGAATATGTAATGTAACGGTAATTCAGAAAATTTTTCCGTTAAGAAATTTTTATCACAAATATTTCATAATGATTGTGTTTAATGACATTATCATATTATGTTTTAAATAAATGCTTTTTATACCTCATTCATATTACACTTCCGAAATGCGCTTAAACTAAATTTCAAATGCCATTTGCCTTATAAAAAAAGAGACTTAAAATCCACTTTTAGTAGATTTTGAACCTTATGTGAATTGGCTATTGGATATATTATAACGTAATTCACGAATCCAACTCCCTTAAACAACCTACATTTATTTCTATTTTAAGTGTGAAATTAATTTGCATCTTATTTAGATTATTTATTAGATTTTTTGTTTATTTGTACAATATTCGTTTCTATTCAAGTAGTTCTCCTATTACAGCATCACACGCCATATTTTGATCCATTGTAATCGGCGATAGAAATCAATATTTTCGAGATTTGGTTGCCTGAGACAATAAGTGGCTATTTTGCAAGCTTTGGTGTATCTACGAATAAGTCATTACATATTAGGTGATTATATGCTTTAAATGCACTACTTATTTTATGGCTGAAAGTATGCCTGGGTAGAAGTACTTTCCTTCTAGAACATGCGTATGTAAATGTAATCCGAAGCGATGCCAATGAATAAGTGGTTATTAATTTTTAAATAGGCTTACCTACAAGATTACCGGGTAATGAGAGTTTTTGCTGGGAAAATATTCAAAAGTCTACTTTTTAAATTTGAAGATATCCTATTTTTATAACATTTTCATGAATTATTATTATATAGGCATTCTCGAAGAAGTCGAAAATAATTTGTTTAATTATTAATTTTTTTATTAAACCTTATTTTTTTCGCTCTTTTTTTAAGCATAATTTTATATTAAACATTTTCAAAGATTGTCTTTATTATCAGAAATTTATTTCAATTTACTTGAGTACAAAGGATGATTTTTCCCCCTCTATTGGTACCTTGTTTCGCCCGTAAAGTAATAATTTAAAATATACATATATGAACTTTTTAAATATCTATTATATATATAAAATAAGTTTGTGTTGTTGTCCGTTGTTGTTGTAGTTTTTATATTTATTTGTTGCATTTATATTGGAATTGGAGATCAGTGATACTTAAGCCATAAAAAAACGCATTGTACGCTTTCTATCAAAATTTATATATATTTTGGATTTTTTTTAAATAAGAATCCAAAATTTTTCATATTTTTAACTTCCATAGCTAAAGTCGTAGTTTTTTGTAGTTTTCTATTCTATTACTATTCTTCTCTATTCACTCTATTTTTTGTATCTCAATTTCGAAATGCTTTTGTAACACAATTTTCATTAACTCATAAAAGGAAATTAATAAAATTCAAATTTTAATGTTTATATGTATGTATGTATGTGTGATTTGTGTTGTTTTAATTACAATTTTTTTATGAAATTTGTTAATATTTTATTTATTTATTTTTTGTAAATTATTTCTTAAGTGCTGAGACCAATGAGCTATATGACACTTTGGAAAAAGGTGGCAGTGCCGCTCGAAATGCCTTACGTGAGGATGAAATTGTGGAGGAGAATACTGGGTTTGCCATAGTCATAAATGGCCATTCACTGGTGCATTGTCTAGCACCAGAATTGGAAGCCAGGTATGTATTTGGAAAAAAATATAGTCTCTGTTTATAAGTTTTTACTTTTTCTTATCATTTTGTAGATTTCTGGATATTGCCTCCCAATGCAAAGCAGTGATATGCTGCCGTGTGACACCTTTGCAGAAGGCATTGGTTGTGGAATTAATCAAACGTGCCAAGAATGCAGTTACATTAGCTATAGGTGATGGTGCCAATGATGTATCTATGATCAAAGGTTAGTCAAATTAAATTAGGATATACCCAATAAATCTTGGGTAACATATCAGAAAAAAATTTACAAGTTGTGGTCTGCAAAGTAAAAAAAATATATAACAGCAAACATAGACTGCAGACATTTTCCTGTGTGTGGGTGTACAATACGAGGGCAGTTCGGAAACTTCTTAGCCTAGCACAAAAAGTGCGGTATAAACAGAAGAATGTTACGTGGTTTGGAATCTTCCATCTCTGTTATGAACACATGTTAAATTTTGTTTCGATCTGGCAACTTCTTCATATAGAAACAGGTATTCAAAAAAGACGCATCCACATTTTTTTACAATGGAAAAATTAGAAATGCGTGCTGTCATTAAATATTTACATAAAAAAAGGTTTATCGGGACAAAAAAATCATAATGATATGGCTAATGTGTTACGTGAAAGTGCTCCTTCATATGCAACAATAAAAAATTGGGTTGCTGAATTTAAACGTGGTCGTACAAGCATTGAAGATGAACCACGTAGTGGACGTCCAAAAACAGCAACAACATCAGAAATTGTAGCCAAAGTGCATGATATGGTATTAAATGATTGACCAATAAAAGTACGTGAAATTGCTAATATCATGAGCATCTCAAATGATCGAGTCCATTTAATTTTGCATGAAAAAGCTGATGAAAAAGCTTTCTGCAAGATGGGTGCCGCATTTGTTAACAGTCGATCAAAAACGCATAAGAATGAACATTTTCTCAAGCTTGTTTGGAGAAGAAGGTAAAAACAATTCAATCGGCTGGTAAAGTTATGGCTACGGTTTTTTGGGACTTCAAAGGTATTTTATTGATTGCCTATCTGCAAAAGGGTAAAACAAGAGTGTTTTAACAATGGCTAAAATCAACAAATTAAAGTACGAGTTGCTTGACCACCCACCTTATTCTCCTGATTTAGCTCCCAATGACCTTTACTTGCTCCCAAATCTAAAAAAAAATCCTTGCTAGCAGCGTTTTACCTCAAAAAGATGCAATTACTGTAGTAAACCACTATTTTGAAGACCTTGAGGAAAACTATTTTAATCAAGGGATAGAATTGCTAGAAAAGCGTTGGACTATGTGTATTGGAGTTTCAGGAGATTATATTCAAAAATAAAAATATTTTTGAAAAACTAACTATTCTCTTTCATGGATAGGCTAAGAAGTTTCCGAACCGCCCTCGTAGAATATTTTTCTAACAAATTTAAAAATATAATATATGCATGGAAAGATAAAATGCCTTGGCAATTACTTAAATTTTTTTTACTTACTTCGTATTCTCTATTTAATTTCAGCCGCCCACATTGGTGTTGGTATATCCGGTCAGGAGGGTTTACAGGCTGTATTAGCAAGCGATTATTCGATTGCCCAATTTCGTTACTTAGAAAGACTTTTATTAGTGCATGGACGATGGTCCTACTATCGCATGTGCAAATTCCTGCGTTATTTTTTCTATAAAAATTTTGCATTTACCCTATGCCATTGTTGGTATTCATTTTTTTGTGGTTTTAGCGCACAGGTAAGCAATAATGAATGCCAAATACAATAAACGTTATTTCAAATTTCTAATCTTATCTTTTTAATTTTCCTCCTCCTTAGACTGTTTTCGATCCCATGTTCATTTCGGTTTATAATCTCTTTTATACATCATTACCCGTTTTGGCACTGGGCGTATTCGAACAGGATGTGTCGGATAAACACAGTTTGGAGTATCCAAAATTGTATACACCCGGCTTGAAAAGTCAATTGTTTAATACCAAAGAATTTGTGTATAGTGTATTACATGGTGCCTTTAGTTCATTAATATTATTTTTAATACCTTATGGTGAGTTATACAAATTATGAAATTATTATTAAGACGCTCATAGTAATTGGTCGTATTTTTTTGTGTAGGTACTTATCACAAAGGCGTTTCGCCCAATGGTTATATTTTAAGTGATCATATGACTCTGGGAGCTGTGGTGGCAACTATTTTAATAATTGATAATACAGCACAGGTAATTAAAAAAAGTAACAATCGAAAAATCGTTAAAAATGTAGGTCTTGAAAACGCAAGCCTGGTGTACGAGTAATAATAAAATGACAAAAATGATCTCAGAAATTTTCAAAAGTTCACCCAAACAACAAAGTTAATGCCCCAGCAAAACAATTTGGAAGTTCTTTCTTAGTCATTACATTTAAAGTACTTCCGAAAATGCTCTTCTAGAAATGGACTTCATTTTCACTTCACAAGACGTTGTTTTGAGGTGATATATAAAAAAATACTTTTATTTACGTAATTTTCGCAATAAATTTAAAATTTCTGAATTAATTATTAAATTAATGGAAATTTCCAAAAAATATTTGAAAAGTGTTCCAATTCATTTCTCGGCAAATGTGAAATTTGTGATAAAATATTTGCAAGTAATATTCAAATGTCTTTAAATAGAAATAAAAATCGAAAAGTCGGGTCTACGGCCCGGGGCGGACACAGGGGTTTCAACCCTGTCCAAGGACTGCAAACCCCCATTTGGAGTATGCTTATTTCCCGAAAAACTCGAAAATACCAACTCCAAAGGGCTACAACAACAAAAATTTATTTTTTACGTTTACCATAATTGTTTTTTAATGAAATCGGAAATACTAAAATAGCATCACATCTGAAGAACTGATGGGAAATAAATGAATCGGACTTTACCAAGTCCATGTAAAATTCATCGCTTCTGAGCCAATTTTGCACCACTTCCGCTTTTTCCTGAGATGTGGTTACTATTTAACGCCACGATACACAGAAAAAAATTTCACCAACATTTTTCCAATTAAAATCTTAATTGATACCCTGTTCCTGTATATCGAACGAAAGCTTTCTTTCGTATTCCAAACGAAAGAAAATTGATTTTTGTTCTTTTATTTCGAAAAGCAAGTCACCTCATATTTTGTTGTCGTGTAATAAACGAACATATACAATAAGTGTCAAGAAAAAAGTAAAAACATTGTTAACATTTGAATGAATTCACAGGCCAAAAATTTAAAAATACTCATTTTTAATAATCAATGTATTCTCATACAAACGAATCGAACTTTCAAAAATAGAAAAACCCAAATTCATTCGAATTCGAGTGACTGCCTTTCTTTCGAACTGGTTTTCGTTCGATATACAGGAACAGGGCATGAGTTTTAAAAAATATTCAAACAAAAATCAATCATAAACAAGTATGGAAAGTCGGGCGGGGCCGACTATATTATACCCTGCACCACTTTGTAGATCAAAATTTTCGATACCATATCACATCCGTTAAATGTGTTGGGGGCTATATATAAAGGTTTGTCCCAAATACATACATTTAAATATCACTCGATCTGGACAGAATTTGATAGACTTCTACAAAATCTATAGACTCAAAATTTAAGTCGGCTAATGCACTAGGGTGGAACACAATTTTTGTAAAAAATAAATATGGGAAACATTTAAATCTGAAGCAATTTTAAGGAAACTTCGCAAAAGTTTATTTATGATTTATCGCTCGATATATATGTATTAGAAGTTTAGGAAAATTCGAGTCATTTTTACAACTTTTCGACTAAGCAGTGGCGATTTTGCAAGGAAAATGTTGGTATTTTGACCATTTTTGTCGAAATCAGAAAAACATATATATGGGAGCTATATCTAAATCTGAACCGATTTCAACCAAATTTGGCACGCAAGCTACCATGCTAATTCTACTCCCTGTGCAAAATTTCAACTAAATCGGAGTTAAAAATTGGTCTCTGTGGGCACATGAGTGTAAATCGGGCGAAAGCTATATATGGGAGATATATCTAAATCTGAACCGATTTCAACCAAATTTGGCACGCATAGCTACAATGCCAATTCTACTCCCTGTGCAAAATTTCAATTAAATCGGAGCAAAAAATTGGTCTATGTGGTCATATGAGTGTAAATCGGGCGAAAGCTATATATGGGACCTATATCTAAATCTGAACCGATTTCAACCAAATTTGGCACGCATAGCTACAATGCCAATTCTACTCCCTGTGCAAAATTTCAATTAAATCGGAGTAAAAGATTGGCCATTGTGGTCATATGAGTGTAAATCGGGCGAACGTTATATATGGGAGCTATATCTAAATCTGAACCGATTTCAATAAAATTTGTCACACTTGACTACACTACTAATTGCACTCCTAGTGCAAAATTTCAACCAAATTGGGGTAAACTCTGGCTTTTGGGACCGTATTAGTCCATATAGGGCGAAAGATATATATGGGAGCTATATCTAAATCTGAACCGATTTCAATAAAATTTGGCACACTTGACTATAGTACTAATTGTTCTTCTTGTGCAAAATTTTAAGCAAATTAGGGTAAAACTCTGGCTTCTGGGCCCATATAAGTCCATATCGTGCGAAATATATATATATATGGGAGCATATCTAAATCTGAACCGATTTCTTCCAAAATCAATAGGGTTCTATTCTGAGCCAAAACACATACTTGTGCCAAATTTGAAGTCGATTGGACTTAGACTTTGATTACAAAAATGTGTTCACGGACAGACGGACATGGCTAGATCGACTCAGGGGCCCATCCTGAGCATTTTTGCAAAAGACACCATGTGTCTATCTCGTCTCCTTCTGGGTGTTGCAAACATATGCACTAACTTATAATACCCTGTTCCACAGTGTGGGGCAGGGTATAAAAAAATAATATCAGTTAATTTTTTGATTGGATCAACTAATTTTTTAATTGAAATGTTTTCATTTCAATTAATCAATCACAGTTTTAATTGGGCATAAAAAATATACTTGATTAAAACATTAATTGATTTTATTTTCAATTAATTTTTTAATTTATTCAATTAAAAATTTATGGTCTGTTCCTGTATATCGAACGAAAGGTTTCTTTCTTTCTTTCGAATGAGTTTTCGTTCGATATACAGGAACAGGCCATTAACTAATGTTGATTACAAAACTCAGACAATTTTTTTAATTCAAAAAGGTTACTATTACATATAACAATTATATATATAACAATTACTTTCTGAATTGTATTTTTTTTTAGTTTGATTAAAAAAATTGGTTGTTTGAAAAAAAATTTTAGTTAAAAAAAAACTTCCGTCATTAAACGACTTAGTCTTCTGAGTTTAATTAAAAATCTAATAGTATCAATTATTTTTTTTAAATTGTCAATCATTGACTTGATCTTGATTAAAAAGTTAATTGTATGAATTAATTTGTTAATTGAAAAATTTTTCGACTTCAATAAATATTTTAATTTGAAATATTTTGGTGATATACAGAAAAAAATTTTTTTTTTCTGATTCAATCACGAAATTAATTGATCCAATTATGATAGTATCAATTAAAACATTAATTGACAGTCAATTAAAAATTTATTTGATACTATTAATTTGTGTGATTGATTTTTATTTCAATTAAAAAATTTGATTCATTTATTTGATACAATTAAATTTTTAATTTAATATTTTTTAAAACTTAATTAAGATTTTAATTGGAAAATTTTTCGTGAATTTTTTTTCTGTGTATTTATGTGTCAAGACATTACAGTTGTCGGTAATCAAATGAAGATCATTCGAATTCAGAAAGTTTTCAAATATTTCGGGGGTTTTCAACCTCCGATTAGAATTTAATGGTAGATATTCCACTGGTTGCACAGAAAAAAATTTCACCAAAATAGTTACAATTAAAAATTTATTTGAATTTTTAAAAATATTCAATTATATAATTGAATATAATTGATTCAACAATTTTTTTTTTAATTAAAACAAAAATAATTCACAGGTATTAATAATATCAATTAATTTGTTAATTGAATCAATTACTTTTTTAATTGATTTTGGTAATAGATACTATCATTTCTGTGATTGAAGACATTTCAATTAAAAATTAATTGTATCAATTAATTTCGTGATTGAATCCAAGAATTATTTTTTTGTGTGTAGTAATAGTTTTCTATGTTATCTAGTTTATACAATCTGATAATTTTAAAGTTGTAACTGAGAAAACGGCCATTAACATACGAAAAATAAAAAAACATTGGTATTCACCATGTTTTCAAACATATTAATTTTAGAACTATCTGAAATCATATGCTAAGAATTATTGAATTAAATTAAAAAGTTCATTTAATTACAATTTGAAAATAACTTTTTGCAAGTTCTTTTATATTTGTAACTGAGAAAACGGCCATTAACATACGAAGAAAAACATTGGAATTCAACATGTTTTCAAATATATTCCTTTTTAAAATATTTTAAATCATATGGTAATAATTGTTGAATTAAATTTAAAAAATAATTTTTTCAAGCTCTTTTAAACTCAATTTTGCATTATTTTTGCACTTTTTTGCGGTTTCTGAGGAACTAGTTCCTTCATTTTATTTTATATGAACTTTTTTTTTATTGAAATCTTTTACAGATAGCCTTATATACATCGTATTGGACCATTGCCAACCACATTACCATTTGGGGCAGTCTTATATGGTATTTTGTTCTGGATTACTTTTACAATTATGTGATTGGTGGACCCTATGTGGGTTCACTCACGATGGCCATGAAAGATTTAACCTTCTGGACCACAATGTTTATTACGGTGGTGCTGATAATGATACCAGTATTAGCGTATAAATTCTATTTAATAGATGTACATCCTAGTTTGGCTGATATGGTAAGTATACAAAAAAAACTATTTTCTTATAAACAATTATACACCCAAAGAAATTTGTTAGAAGACACATCAGAAAAGTCTGTCAAAACACCAAAAAGTCTACTGAATAAGAGAAAGTAGTCGCTTTTTGTTGAAATAGCAGACATTGTCTGCTAAAATCTCACATGTCACAGTCTTCGGTAGTCACATATATTGCTGCTCTGCCAAAGTCTGATTTTACTACTCCAAAAAAAAAAAATACAAAAATGCCAGGACATAAAATGTCTGCTATTTTAACTAATGCAGTGTGACATTTCAGCAGAGATGTTTTTCAAAAATATTTAGCAAACAACACGTTTGCTGAATTAGCACGTTATTTGCTAGTTCAACTAACGGATGATTGTTGAAACAAATAATTTGACTGCTTTGCCTTTTCCAGCAGACAAAAACGGTTTCAGCAAACGTATTTGCTGTTATGAATACGGCTAAAGTAATACAATATAAACAAACAGCAAATAATATGGAAAATAGATAATTCGAGACACCCAAAGAAATTTCTTAGTGTTGATGGTCGCTAGAGCCTGAAGTACAAAAATATAATCGCAGACACCGACTTTTTTCTTTGAGTGTAAATTTTCTGATGTACGGTGATAATATGAATTTTTCTTTCTTATCTTCCCCTAGATTCGCATGCGAAGACGCCACGCTAGTCATAAGGCACGTCATACTAGTAGTGTTATGAGAGCTCCTTCCTCAAGAAGATCAAGGAGATCTTTAAGATCTGGCTATGCTTTTGCCCACCAGGTAATGTCCATGCGAAATCCACAAAAATTTGCAAAATATTTCTTTTTTCCGCTCATTTATCATTTACAGGAGGGCTTTGGTCGTCTTATTACATCGGGTAAAATTATGCGTAAATTACCACAAGAATTTGCTTTCCCTCTGGGTTTGGGTAGCAAAAAGTTACAAAGTTCCGGCGATGCCAAGACCAATAACAATAACAGTGTACGTGATAATAATAAGAATTCGGGCGATATGGATGAGTCAACGACATCCGCTCTTAACGATGCCTTAACCAATCAAGATCATAACAATAGTAGTGATGGAATAAGTCCACGTGCTCCTTGCCAAGATTTAGATACAATAAATCTCTAAAACCAAAACGAAATCACAACAAAAACAGCAACAGCAACATTGAATTATACCAAATCTTCAATTATTTTCATTGAGTATAGGAATTAAAATTTAACAACAACAACAATTATGTAGACTTAACAACATTTTTTTAGATTTAATTTTTAAATGTTAATTTTTAAGTTTGTAATAAACAAGAAGAAGAAGAACAACAACAAAACTAAATGATTTAGATGAAAATTTATATCAATTTTTTTTGATATATGAATTCACACACATAAACACTCTTAGAAAACACTCTGTACCCTATAAACCCATACATTTGAATATGATTTGAATTCAAGGCGCTTTCAAAGAATCTTCAAATGTTTGTGTTTAAAGGGGAAATTACACGAATGACTAACGACAAAACCCATAACGACATAGTACATCCAAGAATATATTGAAGAATCTAAAATAAAACGCATTAGCTTTAATTATTACCAGAGATGATCTACATACTTAAAATAATTTAATAAAAATTATAATAATAATATTTTTTTAGGGTATTCAATACATGAAAATAAAAAGAAAACACAAAAAAAATATTATATTTATTACACTCATACAATGAAACATTCATACCGGCATGCCTCCATATGTAGATTGTGACAAAACATTACCAAAAAACAAAAACGAATAAATTAATTAAAAACAAATAAATCATGAGAAACAAAATAGTTATATATCTACCACAAAATTTATCTTACAAATTTGTTGGCTATTAGAACAATTTATAATTCATATTTGAAATCAAATCTAAGTCAAAGTTAAACCGTTAAACAAACAAATTAAATTTTCACACAATCCCACACTTAAACATAGAACATAGAACACTACTCGTACAACAAATAACAAAACGTAAACTTTGGTTGTTTCACATACACATAATTACATATACATTATAAACAATAGTAAATGAAAATAGTCAATAGTTAATAAGATGATAACAAATCACTTTGAAATATTGAAATAGCCTTGAAAAAAGTCACCAGGCTATGGCAATTTTTTTAAATGAATCAAAGAGCATAAAAAATTTCTCACACAAATAAACATGCAGACCTACATAAATATTTATTATGATTTTCTTATGATGTAGTTTAACGCAATTAAATATTTGCTGTGTTTACTATATGTTTTGTTTATTATTTTCCTTATTTATAAATAAATGTGCATATTGTATTGTTTGTTTTGTATGTTTGTTTTACGATTTGTTTTTTTTTTATGTTATTATATTTAATTTTCTTATGGGTTTCTATTTTTTTAATATATGTTGTATAGGGTATTTCTCACATTTGGTTAGTATTAATTTGCTTTTATTATTTTTTAATTAAATCAATCCCAACGTTTGAATATTAAGACATTTCAATACGCTTCTTTCAAACGTTTGTGCAATGTCTCCAAATCCAAAACGAACTTTTACCCCCCAACCAGCTAAAAATGTGTTCTTTGCTAAAATAGTGTTAAACTTTTCAAAGAAATATCTTAAAAGAGATCATGTAAAATATTTTTAGCTTTTTTGTCATTTTGTTTTTTAATGGAAAATTTTTGTAAAGATGAAATTTGTTAAAATTTCAAATTTATGGCTGGAATTAAAAAAAAAAAATCAGATTACTTACTGTTTCAGCAAAAAATACATATGTTAAAATATAAAGATCTTGTTTTCTGAAAATCATAAACATCTATGTATTTAAATTAACCTCCCTTAGAAAAGCGCAATTTTTATTATTTCTACCGAACGAAGCGTTTCGACATTGAGATACTGGCAATTATTATCTACGATTTCCAAAAGTTTTTTTCTATTTATATTTCACAAATTCAATCTCAGTAAAAATCTAGAAGATAATTTGATTTTTAGTCTCTAGTGATTTGATTTATTTTCGGGTTTATTTATTACTTATCTATGTACTTTTTTATTATTGATTGCTATTTTATTAAACTGCGTTATACGTGAAAATATGTGATTTAAGTTTTAAGTTCAATAATAAAAAAAAAAATATGAATAAAATGTAATCGAATAAAATATACAAATGAATTTTTAATTACTGTCTGTGGTTTGATGGAAAACATAGGCCAAGAATTTAATGCAAAAAAGAAAAAAAAACAAGTCGTAAGTTCAGCCAGGCCGAGTCTTAAGTACCCCGCACCATGGATTGCGTAGAAAGTTCTACTAAAGACTGTCATCCACAATCGAATTGATGGAGTTGTGGCAGCACTTCTTAAAACTTAACATGCGAGTTTGTTCTGGGTTTCACATGAACGACTTATTCTCGTCGGGATTGTTGTAAGCTACTTTTCCCCTCACAGACGGGAATACTTTTCACAGAGTTTTGTTAGTGGAATCTTCCTTATTTGCAAAAAGAAGAATTTTTAACCGAAGCAAATCCCTTATTTTCAATCTTCCATATGTTTTCTATCGATTGTGTTTTGAGTTTCACATGATAGTTCTTGTTGAGAATTGTTCCCGTAGGGGTTGTTCTGTACATATGTTATAGCCACCTTAAAAACCGACCCCAAAATTTGACTTCTGGAGGCTCATGGAGTAACAAATTTCATCCGATCTGGTTACAAGTGGACTCTCTAATTCGGTTTGGAGATAAGTCCCCGGTCTAACAAAGAAAAAGACATTTTTTTCAAAATTTGTTTTTATTATTCAACATAGTTCCCTTCAAGAGCGATACAACGCTTATAACGTCCTTCCAATTTTTTGATACCATTTTGGTAGTACTCCTTCGGTTTTGCCTCAAAATAGGCCTCAGTTTCGGCGATCATCTCTTCATTGCAGCCAAATTTTTTCCCTGCGATCATGCTTTTGAGGTCTGAGAACAAGAAAAAGTCGCTGGAGGCCAGATCTGGAGAATACGGTGGGTGGGGAAGCAATTCGAAGCCCAATTCATGAATTTTTGCCATCGTTCTCAATGACTTGTGGCACGGTGCGTTGTCTTGGTGGAACAACACTTTTTTCTTCTTCATATGGGGCCGTTTTGCTGCGATTTCGACCTTCAAACGCTCCAATAACGCCATATATTAGTCACCTTCTCAAGATAATCGATAAAAATTATTCCATGCGCATCCCAAAAAACAGAGGCCATTACTTTGCCAGCGGACTTTTGAGTCTTTACACGCTTCGGAGTCGGTTCACCGGTCGCTGTCCACTCAGCCTACTGTCGATTGGACTCAAGAGTGTAGTGATGGAGTCATGTTTCATCCATTGTCACATATCGACGGAAAAACTCTGGTGTATTGCGAGTTAACAGCTCCAAACACCGCTCAGAATCATCAACACGTTGTTGTTTTTGGTCAAATGTGAGCTCGCGCGGCACCCATTTTGCACAAAGCTTCCGCATATCCAAATATTGATGAATGATATGACCAACACGTTCCTTTGATATCTTTAAGGCCTCTGCTATCTCGATCAACTTCATTTTACGGTCATTCAAAATCATTTTGTGGATTTTTTTTTATGTTGTCGTCGGTAACCACCTCTTTCGGGCGTCCACTGCGTTCACCGTCCTACGTGCTCATTTCACCACGCTTGCATTTTGCATACCAATAAATTATTGTTGATTTCCCTGGGGCAGAGTCCGGAAACTCATTATCAAACCAAGTTTTTGCTTCCACCGTATTTTTTCCCTTCAGAAAATACTATTTTATCAAAACACGAAATTGCTTTTTTCCATTTTTTCACAATAACAAAAGTTGCTTCACAAAGGACTCTCTATCTCGCAAACAAATTGACTTACAGTCGTCAAATTTGAACACGAATCATTTGAAGGTTGGTACTATATAAAAATAATATGCATTTAATACTAGCGACGCCATCTATGTGTCAGACCGGGGACTTATCAGTCAACCTGTTAATTATAGACCGATATGGACTAATTTTCGGATGATTAGTAGAAAGCATATACTGACATCATGTACCTAATTCCAACTCGATCGGATGAATTTTGCTTTTCCAGGACACTAAAGAAGTAATTTTTGCACGGTTCTTAAATGAAATTTGTCCGTCTCAGACGCTTCGCAATTCAAATCTGGGAATACGTTTGTATGGGGGCTATACTTAAAAATGGTCCGATATGGTATATATGCAATATCATCCGCCCTACATTAATTACAACTTGTTGTGCCAAGTTTCAAGTCACACTAACTTCATTTGGAAGTTGGCGTGATTTCAACAGAGGACTGAAGGACGGGCATCACTAGATCGACTCAGAATTTCACTACGATCCAGAGTATATATACTTTATGGGGTTTGAGACCAATACTATGCACCCCATCCTATGGTGAAGGTAATAAAATAGAAAAACCAGTAAAGCTAATTGATTTGCGTTACACCTAAAATTTTTTGTTATTCATAAAGCAAAAAAGTTTTACAAAAACATAATAGAAAAAATACTACTAATAATAGCAAACACTGTCTGCTATTTTAGCAGTATATTTGCTATTTTGGAACAAAAGACATACTGCTGATCCGAATAAAAATATAAATTCACACCGGTCTATCGGATAAGATAATTATTTTGACAGTAAGCCCGTAACAGTCGCATAGAACACATTGGAGCTCTTTTCATATTCTTGAAAAACGACTAATTGACTTTTGCCGTTGGCATAAATCGACTTTTTGGCTCTATCAAGTCTTTTTCGAAATTTTCAACTTTCTAATTGAGTAAGAAAGTTGAAAATTTCAAGATAAAAAACATTTTTTGGTAAGTTTAGTCTATATTTGAGTTTTTTTCTTTTTATTTAACAAACACATAATTGAAACATAAACATTAGTTATTTGAGGGGAATGGTAACATTTTCAAGAATTACAAATGTATAAAAATAGAGGGAGACAAATCTCCCTATTTAAAGTATATCATTTCAGAGTACGAAAATTTAGTTTGATGCATGTGACTCAAAATATCAATTTCTTGGGATTACCCACCCCCTCCATTGCATCTAATATTTTACGCTTAAGATTTGGTTTTTCATCGACGTTTTGTTTATTCGAGCTTGGCAAAGGTAGCTTATGGCCCAATGTAGGAGCTGGTTTATTTGTAAAATATTTCATTTCCAATGCTTCAGTACATGTGCAACGCTTTGAGGGATCTAAAGCTAACAACTTTTCCGCCAATTCAATTAGATCATCTGGAGCTGCGGTGAAATAGTGAGAAAGTGGAGCACCAGGAAACTGAACAAATTGCATAAAATCTGGTAGTTTACTTAAATTCGGCCATGTTTCATCGTTTGGTGTGCCAAGGGCCTGGAAAATTTTTGTTAGTTGATTTAGATCGGAGTCACCCGCCAAGAAAGGCACTCTTAGTAAAAGTTCCGCTAAAATGCAACCCACAGCCCATATATCAATCCCAGTTCCATAATGGCGAGCCCCAAACAGCAACTCTGGGGCACGATACCAACGTGTCACAACCTGATGTGTATAAATGCGTGATGGTGATCCAAAGAATTTCGCCAAACCAAAATCGCCAATCTTCAATATGCCTTCAGAGTTTACCAGTAAATTGTTTGGCTTCAAATCACGATGTAGAATCCAATTCATATGTAAGTATTCCAAGCCTTTGAGAGTCATAACCATATACGCCTTAATGTCGCCTTGTGTGAGTATGATTTTGGGATCTTTGATTATTATCTCCAGATCGGTGTCCATAAAATCAAATACCAGGGAAACATTCGATTTGTGGCCGAAAACATCAAGCAAACCAATGCAATTTTCATGTTGCAGCTCGTGTAAAAGTTTAATTTCTCTCAATGCTGTGCGATTGATACCGTCCTGGGCTTCCTCTCGGCTACCTATTTTAATCTTCTTCACAGCCACAATTTGTTCAGTCAAAGTGTCACGGGCTTTATAAACAGTGGCAAACTTTAAAAAATACAAAGTATTCCTTAACTAATTGTGATTTTAAAATATAATGGTTTATCACATTACCTGGCCTTCACCCAGGAAGGCAATTTTTTCATAACGTGCTAGTTTGTTATCCATATTATGCCGGAATTATATTTTTGAAATAATAAACAGCAGACCAGAGAAATGTAAACAAAAATTGGCAAAGAGGCAATTTGCAATTGACAGCTGCGAAGCTGGGATATGATGTCGTTCTAAATTATGGCGGCGTGTCTCACGTATACTCAAACGCGTACTATACACGCAAAAGACTCGTTCACACATGACGTTCACACTGGCTCGATATGGCGATTTGTAGCACCAAAATTTCTTTATAATGCGCTTTACAGACTATCAGTTATTCCGGACGGAATGTCGGTGTTTGTAAAGAATCTTACAGTGTGTCGGATCGATACGACTTGTCGGCGATGACTAAATAATCGGTAAATGTGTTATCGATCCCATAAACATGCAGCAGTATCGATTATGCCTTCGGACTTAACTTATAATGTGCACAATATATGGGATATGTTCGACACGAGCACTGTCGTCCGGAATAACTGATAGTCTGAAAAGCGCATAATGCGCTTTACAGATTATCAGTTATTCCGGACGGAATGTTGATATTTGTAAAGAATCTTACAGTGTGTCGGATGGATACGATTTGTCGGCGATGACTACATGATCGGTAAATGTGTTATCGATCCCATAAACATGCAGCAGTATCGATTATGCCTTCGGATTTAACTTATAATGTGCACAATATATGGGATATGTTCGACACGAGCACTCTCGTCCGGAATAACTGATAGTCTGTAAAGCGCATAAAGCCCAAGTGTTCATCATGGAAAAATATAGGGATGAGAATGGTCCAAAGCAACGAATTAAAAAGTATATTTTCTTTCAAATTAAGTATTAAAGAAAATTAACCATGGGAGGATGATCATTCGATGGTGGTAAAATCCATGACATTGAAGATATTACCCTGCCAGCATTTCAAAGTTCCATTTCATCTTCATCGCTACCACAGACTCGTAAATGTCACTACAACCATCCTACTGTGATGGGGGGCAGCATATCATAAAGTACAAAATGTACTTCATACATGAATTTTGCCATCACTACTTTTACAAAAGCCATTTTATTTTTTGTGAAACGCCAAGCGCAACCAGCTTGTTATATTTTATTTAAATAAAAACGAAAATAAAGTTCTGAAAACATAGATTTTACGCTTAAAATTGTGAAAGGTATATTGGTGAACAATTTTTGATTTTCCAAATGGAATAAAGTGATTGTTTTTCAAATATTTTACAGACACGCTGCCTCCATCGAATAAAAACACTGGCTGATAGACGCTGTAACATGTAACTCGCTACTTGTAATTCTACATCATCATTAATGCAAAAAATTATGTTAAATGTGATGTGAAAGTGGTATAAATGTTATATTTTTAAGAATTTGTAAATGATTAATCAAATTAATAAATATCTAAACAAACGTGTTTTACTCGACCACAATGATTCTTTTACCACTATCTTAAAATGTGCTTTTTCTGATTGTTTGGAGGGTCTCTTATTGGCGTCGTTCTAAATTGATCTATAAAGGCACCTAATAATTGCACTCATGCGAAACATTTTTGTAGTAACTTGGCGTGGTACAACTTCTCAATAGTGACGGCGCTTTTCCGACGAGTTTTTGATGTCGTATATGATTGTTTTCGACGTAGTAGGGATTCTCAAAAGAGTCCCCAAATTCAAAAAATGTTGGCAGGGTACTGGCAAAGATTTATTATTTGCTTCTTTGAATGATCTAGAAAATTAAATTATTTTTGTGTACCCTGTTATATTTTTGTTTAGTTATATTAATTGTAAGTACCCTGTGGTTGTTGTACTAGCTAACTTCTAGCTAACTGTGATGCGAAACTGCGTCAGTAGGTGGCCGTCATGAGGAAAATATCTCTAATGCGCTTTACAGAATATCAGTTATTCCGGACGGAATGTCGGTGTTTGTTAAGAATCTTAAGGGGACCTTAGACGGTCAGATAAACACTCCGACAGAGGTTCGTCTATTTGTTGTGTGTTCGTTCAAGTTTTGCCCTTACACTGCACGAATAAATGTGATGACAACATGAAAAAATAAGAAGAATCATAAACAAACAATGAAGTTGTATGGAGATTTATGGGTGAAACATGTTTATGGCATCGATAACATATTTACCGATTATTTAGTCATCGCCGACAAGTCGTATCGATCCGACACACTGTAAGATTATTTACAAACACCGACATTCCGTCCGGAATAACTGATATTCTGTAAAGCGCATAATATCATGCAGTTTTTGTCGGCGCTTCTCTCAAATATCATACAGTTTGCGTTGACGTCACCCAGCGGATTTACGAAACGTAAGGAAAATAGGATTTAGAACCTACTTTGTAACAACAAATGTTCTTTTACATAAATCTTTTCATTCTATAAAATTTTTTGGCAGAGAATTTGAAATTATAACTGCCGACGCCTTTATAAACTACAGTATAATTCATTTATAGCGACTTCGGTTATAACGACCATCCGTTTATAACGACGGATTTTCAAAGCAAGTTTGGGTCTTAATAGTTTGTACATGCGTAAGCATTCGCTTAGAACGACTCCGGTTTTAGCGACCATCTGCTTTTAACGACCACGTCTGCTTTGGAATGGACATTCGGTTATAACGACGATGTAAGTTCTGTGTACGAATTTTTATTTTTTTCATTCCATTTTTTGTCGTCAGCCAATACTAAATAAATAAACATATACTGCGGGGAATCACAGAATTTGTTTGAGACTATCCCAAACAGAGGTGCAAATGACAATGAAGAAATATTCAAACCAGTTTGGGATGAGTTCGAGTTCAAACCAGTTTGGGATGAGTTCGAGTTCAAACCAGGACTGGGATGAGTTTGTAAATGTCGATGACAACGTCGTGACATCAGAGAAATAGTGGAGAACACAAAAGAAAATGTTGAAACTCACAGCTATAATGAACCAGATGACGAAGATGAGCCAATCAAAATTCCAACTAGGACAGAAACCTTGAGTGCGGTGCACACATTAAAACAGTATTTACGATTTGGGGGTTCTGATATATAAAAAAAACTTAAAAATATTGTGTACACTTATTTGGATACAACGACGTTCGGTTAGAACGACGTATAATTTCGGTCCCTTGGCGGTCGCTATAACCGAATTCTACTGTATTTATCAAAACAGTGCTTCGACCACATCGTCGGTAAATACGTAAGCTGCAGGCATTGTGCGACATCTATACGGTTGACATTTGTTGTTTTTGTAGAAGAGAAATTTTCGTCCTCTTGTTTCTCTGTGCAAGCGTTGGTAATCATTGCCACATCTGACTTCCGATAGTTAGGAAAACACGTTTATATAAAGATGTCGCTTTTGCATTGCCACCTTTGTCCAATAGACGTCGCTATTGCATTACTCCAAGGCCGTTGTTATTTTATTCATTCATTGGAAAATTTATCAGCCCAATAAACACAGGATGAACGTTTTTCAAATGCAACAACTTTTCAGTTTGGGGGTAAATATAATTTTCAACATAAATTCAACCTGACTTGAAATAGCTCATCTTCAATACATCTTCAAATTGTTTGCGAATTACTTCCAATTTGCCAAAATGTTGACGAAATCTTTGAAAAGGTGTTGAAGATAATATGAGAAAACTTTGACAAAACACTACCCTAAAATGCAACGAAAAACCCAAGTGGTTTTCAATACTTATTTGTGCAACGAAGTTAATGGTCAATTGCAAGAAATAAAAAAAAATGGAAAATTTTAGACAAATAACCAAATAGTTTATAAAAATAGGTAAGTGAATATAAGAAATGAAATAAAACTTTAAGTCACTAAGTGTATATGCAGAAAACTAAAATTATAGATTCTATGTTCTTGAAAACAATAAAAAGCTGACCAATGAAAAAATGGTGGACAATTAACTGGAACTGCTTCAAATAGTTTATAATAATTGGTACGTCAATATGAAAAATTAAATCAACACTTTAAAGAAGTCATTAAATTTAAATCTCTTTGCAGAAAACTAAAACCTTTGGATGCTACATTCTTGCAAACAATAAGAAATGAGTGGCTTATCGACAAGAAAAAGTTTCCAGAAACATTACAAGTGCAACCAATTAAAATTGTTAAAAACAACAAATTGTTGAAATCAACAACTTCTTGATGAAAATGTGCATCACATCGTCAGTTTAATTCATATACTATTATCAGTTTAAAATTGATATTTTGTGAATTCCTTCTGCTGGAAATCAATTCTAACCCGCGGTCCAGTACGTTCCTAATTTCAAATTGCCCGCATGTTAATAAAAGGAAGGAACCAAAAGGAAGGAAATCGAATTATCAATGCAAAAGTGTTTACTAATAATGTTTAAGATATTTAAAGTTTTGTTGTTCTTATTTGTTGATATGTTTAATAAGATTATTATTTATCAATTGGTATTGTAGTGTATTATGTAGTGTAGTGTATTATTATATATTTTATTTTGATGAAAATGAATAATTTATACAAAATTCATAGAATTTTGGCTTTGACTTTCAATTTGAAGTGGGGATATCATTCATACAAATTTAGGTTGAAAAGTATTTGGAACGATGTTAATTTTGAATTTGACTCGCATCGAAAATTGTTTGACAAATTATTGAGTGCATCGCTACTCAATTTGAGGATAACACTTGAGATATTATTGCTAATGTGTTGAATTTCACTGTTGAGGGTAATGTCTGTTTTTTGTTGAGAACGCGATTTTCTCAACAATTTATCAACTTGAATATTACCCTAATCCTTTGAAAAAATGTTTGAAAAATTGTTGAAATTTAGCATTTTTCAAACGTTTGTGTTTATTGGGAGGCCTGTTCTGGGTTTCACATATTGGCGCGTAATTGAGACGATTTGAAATCGTCCGTATTAGATTTGTGCGTTCGCACAATCGCAAGATTTCAAATGCAATTTATGTTCACAGAATGCAACGCAAAATAGGTGATGGGTTTATTTTGAACACAGAGTAGTTTTCAGGGTTGCCAAACGTTTTATTACTTTAGTGGGTAGAATCAATCTTGACATACAGATATAACATTTTGAGAAAATTTTCTACAGAAAGAAAATTTTGACAAAATTTTCTATAGAAATAAAATTTTGACAAAATTTTCTACAGAAATAACATTTTTCAAAAATTGTTATAGAAATAAAATGTTGTCAAAATTTTCTATAGAAATAAAATTATGTCAAAATTTTCTATAGAAATACAATTTTGGCAAAATTTTCTATAGACAACATTTTCTATAGAAATAAAATTTTAACAAAATTTTCCAGAAGTTCAATAAAAAAAATTTCTTTCGAATAAAACTAAATTTTTTTTAAACGAACCACAAAAACTTCGAAATAAGATTTTCTTAATTCGGTAGATTTTTGGTAAAATTTTCTTCAAATGTTGGTAGATTATTTTTGGGACGATTGGAAACCGTGTTCGAGTACGTGATAATATTTGATAATTATCACAAGTTTTTATTGGAAGTTGTTAATTTGCCCTAAAAGGCCAGCAAAAGATAGCCGGGGAGAGATGAAATTTGACATTTGAAAATCATAGAAGTTGCAAAAGTGCTTGCAAGGGTTACCACATATTACCACCTGAAATTTACTTACCTTCTCTATTGTATCATGGTCTTTACAGTAGAATGAAATCATGTTTTTGTTTTTTTAATATCTGTTTGTTTATTTCAAGTACTATTATCTTAATAAGTTGGTTTTCGTTTTAGTCATCATTTCTTCTTGGATTTTTAACACTTTTTAATTTAGACAAAAAAACAGGAAAACTATAATTATTTATAGATAAAAATGTCAAATAGCATTTTGTTAAAAAGTATAAATGGAAAAAATATAATAAATAAATACATACAGATAGATAGAATTAGAAAAAAAAATTGTAGATAAAATTTCACATTTCAATGGTAATTTTTTGGTTTTTATTTTGGGGGATTTTTTGTTCTCAACATTTTCAAAACAAATAATTTATTAAATTTAAAAGATTCAAGATAAAAATGTCTTGGGGGGTTTTAGTAAAATAGTGGCAATGTCTTGTCCGTCTGTCAGTGTTTTGGTAATGTGTTTTTGTCTTCTTTTGTGTTTGGTTTTCATTTTGTTTTTGTTTTATTTTATTTTCTTTTTTCATTTACAAGGAATAAGGCAGCAATATTTAACGTATTACTATCGTGTTTCTTTCGGTTCATTTTAATTAACTTGGCTACATCGATCGATCCGTTCGTAGTCTCTATGCATCCTGGATGGAGAGGATACATTTCACAATTTGATTTATTCTAAAATAATAAAAGAAAACTGTCAGCTAATTAAAGTAGAATTTGATTATAATCATTTGCACGTTTGCACATCTTTCGTTCGTTTCGTTTCGCTTCACTTTGTTTTACATTCGAATCCACATACGATTCAATAGGTTTTATAGATTTTGTTTTTGTATTTTAACTAGGCTAGAATTTTGTTTTTTGTTTTGTTTTTGTTTTCAGTGTTAGTTGTTTAAAAGCGTATATTAGAGTCTAACTTTTTTACAATAAAGTTGGTTTGTTTGTTTTGTTTTTTTTGAATGGTTGTTTTAAGCGTTTACAAATAAATTAATTTTAAAATTTCTTTTTTTTTGTATTAATATATATATTTATTTATAATTCGTTTACTTATTTAAAATCTTATTTATGTATCAAGTAATAAATTAAATTTAGTTTTATTTTTCTCTTACATTTTAATTAAATTTTAATCCAATTGGAAATTTTGGCTTACAAAGTTCATTTATTTTCACTTTTTTTGTTTGTAATCAGATTTGTTTGTTTTGCTAGGGATTTCAGGGGGATGGGGTAGGGTTTGTTTGTTTTGCTTCTTAGTAGGTAGTTAGGTAAGTAGTACAATGTATATGTATAAGTATATATGTAAGTAGTTTGAATTTATGTGTATATATGAGTATGTACTAGATATGTATATGTATGTATATAATTTACATGAAAAAGAACTAACTACAGGCGACGACTTAGGCTTAGATTGGATGTAAGGATGTCTTATGGATGTATGTATATAAGTACATATTATAAATACATATATGCATACTCGACAATTACATGAACATGCTTAAACATGCAAGTTGACGATGGAGACTATGACTATGACGGAAAGTACTTGCACATATTAGGAGACAACAACAACGAAAAAAAAAACACAAATCTCATAACAATGCATTTGGGGTTAAGGGTCATTATTGCATGTAGGATGGCTAGAATTCTTCTCAATTTTTTCATAATTTACGAGAACAAAAAAAAAAAAAAATGTGGAACAATAAAACATACAGAAAAGAGGGTGCTGTTAGAGAACTTACGTTGCAAATATACATATGTACGCAAAAGTGTCTGTCTCATCTCATCGTTTTTTGTCTTCTTAATTTTACTAACAGTAATGATTCTAATAAAAAAATTTTAATTTCCAAAAACCACAATTGCTTCCTGCCGGCCTACAATACAGATGATATACAATAGATAGAACATTGTCAAAATGGTTTCCAATGGGTTATTGATTAAATTTTAAAAATTCCAATTCATTCAAATTTCTTTCCCTTCAAGTTATAGATAATTTTCTCAAAAAAATAAAAACTATAATTTTATTGATTTAGTTCTGATTTTATCCGCTTACCTTGATCCGTTACTTTAATGTTTTTGAATAAATTGTTTCAATAGTGGGAAGAGACTATAAAAAACGAACAATCGATTAATTTTCGCGGCAAAAAATCTTGATCGAATAAAAGAGGAGTGTCGTATTTACAAAAACAAGATTTTTATTCTCTAATGACCATTTTCATGTAGCTCCGTTGGGCTTTTACTGCCAGTTAACAGAAAATAAATTGTCAATATCTTTTTTCTGGTTTACTTTAACTGAAACAATTTCAGCAGTTAAGTTCTTAACTGATATAGGCAAGGTGACAGATATATCCAAAGTGTTAAATTATATTAAATTATGAGCACTTCATGGGTCTAATGGTTATTTTCATGTAGCTCCGTTAGGCTTTAACTGCCAGTTAACAGAAAATAAATTGTCAATATCTTCTCTCTGGTTTACTTTAACTGAAACAATTTCAGCAGTTAAGTTCTTAACTGATATAGGCAAGGTGACAGATTTATCCAAAGTGTTAAATTATATTAAATTATGAGCACTTCATAATTTAAGATTTCACTTGTTTTCTGCTATTATTTTAAACAGCTGATGTCAGTGCTGCACATTTTTGAACATGTCCTGGATAAACGAGTACTCTGTTTCTTCCCTACGGGAAACGGATCAATCTGAGAACCGTTACAGAACTAGTTCCTGGTGTGTATGGACCAGTCCTAGTTCTGGTCAAAACGTATGGAAGGGACCGGTCACTTTAACATGGGTTTGTCATTGACGGAGTAAATTTACATTTTAAGACGCGTCTTGGACTCATCCCAAAAGACACGTCCTGGGACAATTTAGCAGGAGCACCGCATAGACAGGTCCTCAGGAAATACTTAAACTTTTGAAATATGTCGAGCAATGGGTTATTCTGATAATTTTATTTCACTAAATGTGAAAATGCTTGATATTAAAATCTTAATGAATCTAGGATTTTAATATCAAGCGAGTATGGAAATTAATAAATTACGACTATTTAAAAATTGCAATTAACTGGAGCACAGGTACCAGTTCTGTGATAGGTCCGTCAGTGGCAATTTGCACTAATTTCCCATAGGGTTTTAATCCGTCACGGCTTGGGCATCCAAATTGTGTTGTAATAGAAACGATTCGAATATAGAAACGTGCGTATTCGATTTGTGTATTCGCATATTCGAAAGATTGAAAATGAGATTTTTGTTCACAGTGTGGTAACGCACAGGTTAGTTATCGAGGTTGCCAAATGTTTCATTAATTTCGTGGGTAGAATCAATCTTGGTATAGAGAGTATTTGGAAATAATTAATTTTAAATAAAATAAATTTCGTATAAAGGCCGGTACTATGTTATGTTCATGCTTTTATAGAAAACATTATTTCGCCCATAGAAAGCGGTGTTTTTTTAGGTATGTTATCGATCCCATAAACATGCACCAGTATCGATTATGCCTTTGGGCTTAACTTATAATGTTGGCCAATATATGGGATATGTTCGACACGACCACTTTCGTCCGGATAAACTTATAGTCTGCATGGCGCATTAGTCATCGCCGACAATTCGTATCGATTGGCCACACTGTAAGATTCTTTACAAACACAGACATTCCGTCCGGAAAAACTTCTAGTCAGTACGACTGGGTGGCCAGACTACGTCAAAATGTCAATTCGCAAAATCTTTGCAAATGCGTTTGCCAGAACAGGCTTGATTGTATGCCTTCTGGAGGATAATTTCATAAAAAAGGTGCATTTCTGTAACAGAAAAGGCTCCTTGTTATTACGTCATTATCCACGAAAAGCCCAGTATGTACTTCTAGCGGCACATACTCCATCCAAAAATAACATGTGGCTCTAGGAGGTGATCATATTCCTTCTCTTAACTTAAATTCAACTCTTTAAGCTCGGTATACAGCTCCTACGGTAATTTTGTCATATGTCTATATCAAGACCTAGGGAGTAGAAAAAACTTTTGTCTTCAAATATGATTAGGATCTAAGGGTTTTCTATCTATCGTAGTTAATATAGCAGCCCATATGGAAAGTTTTATTACGATTAGTAGCCTTAGTCCCCATACTATTCGCTTTGTTTCTCTTGTATAATCTTCTAGTCCTTTGGTAGTAGGCCGGGAGAATTATTGTGGCTTTGGATCGAATTTTTGTTTTTCCTATTTGTTATGGTTTTGCGCTTAGAGTTGCCATAGGTAAATAATTAACACTAAAAATCACAATATGTTTTTCTCTCTCTCTCACACGTTCCCTCTCTCATTCTCAATGAATAATTCAATAGATAAAACGCCTTCAGTCTGCTTTACGCTATATTGGCGTGACATCTTCTAATTTCCTTTGAGTTTGTGTCCTTTGTCTTCTTAGACATGCGTTGCCAATGCACCCTTTTTGGTCACATTACCATTTGAGGGCAATATAAATTGACCCGAAGGACTTTGGGCTGTTGTGGGTCCCGTTGATGCTGTCACAGCAACACCCGAAGGTGTGCCTACCGCAGATTGTTGGGCTGCCAATGGTGTAGCCGCCAGGGTGTTACTGCTCGCCGTTAAATTTGAACTGCTACCACTGACACTGGCTGGTCCATTGTGACCACCTCCCAGTATGCTGGTTGGTGTGCCAAAGTTCTTTAGACTACCCATAACACCACCATTGGCCAGGGCATTGGAATTGATATGATTTCGAGGTGCATGATAAGGCGGTGGTGCTGGTGTTGCCGCTGGATTTGCCGTACTGGGAGGCGGCAGAGGTGGGAGTATGGAGGAATTGGTACGTAGATAAGGATTACCATATATGGCACTAAAGCGACTATCTATGCCGTTCTGTAATAATGGTTGTCCTGTAACGAAAGATAAATGATAATGAAGAATTCCATTATACGATGAGGTTGCATATGCGCCATTTACCTAGGAATCCATTATTCAATGGCTGGGGCTGTTGCATATCACTGCGATTCCTGGGCAAACTCATATTGCCCGTTGTTGTGGCAGGATTTGAATAATGCGGCAAGGTAGCCGAACTTATAGTAGTCGAGTTGCTCTTCGGTACTGAGCCTCCCAATGATGCCTTGCTATCATTGGGTGGACTGTAATCTAAGGCATACTCAAAATATGGAGCATAGCCATTCACTGACTCTTTGTAGTCTTGATTTTTCATGTTCTTTATATTACAGGAGCGATTATAGCGATCACCAAAATCTCCGGAAAATCTAAAATATTTAAGAAAAATGTTGTAGAGAATAGAATAGGTGGTTTTTTTAACCTCGTACCTTTCATCCAATTTAACGGGCCCCGCTAGTGGCACACCTAATGTGGCACCCTTCATTTGCACATCGGGCATGGGGGAATGCGTGAGATTAATGGCCAAACCATCCGAAGTTGATTCCGAGTATTCAGCTGCTTCATAGGCTTTGGCACGCATTTCATGCTTGAGATCACTTAATTTATCGCCTCCCCTCGACGCCTCGGGAATAACATCGGCTGGCATGGGCTTTTTCTTGCTACGCTTCATGTAAACAATAACAAGCATCACAACCATTATGATAATGGCCACTGAGGACATAGAGCCCATGACCACTAAAAGGACGGGTACAGAACCAGCTGCAAGGAAACAAAGGAAACCAAAACGAAAATGTTAAGCCATCCAAGATGATATCATCATCATCGCAGAGCCTCCGCATGGAGCACTCACTACGTTCACTTACGTTCTGGTATTAGAGTGATTAACAGTGAATCACTGCCATAGGAGTTAACAACTGTACAATTGTATTTGCCAAAGTGATTTGAGCGACTCTCTTTTATAATTAGAGCAGCTCTTACACCCTCGGGCAAGTGGTGTTCTTCGAAGATATACAAGTCCGGATCGGCAGTGGACATATTGATGATTTTACCCTCGTAAGACCAAAGTATCCTATCGGCCTTTGGTATACTAAAGGCCAAACAATCGATTTTGGCCCGATTTCCCACTGCTCCAAATTGGACTTTGTGCGATGTGATAATGGGGGCTCGTTTAACATAAATTGTGGCCTCAGATCCAATTTCGGGAAATCCTTCGACTATAGCTTTGCAATAATAACGGCCTGCAGTCTCTGTGGATACTTTCAAAGTTAGATTGGCCGATGTACCCACCACACGGTCGGAATTTTCATTTATCCATTCAATTTCGGGTGGTGGATTTCCATCAACATCACATTTCAATGTGACACTAGCCCCAATATCGGCTTCCACAGAATTAGGTCTCTGACGAAATGCAGGTCCATCTGGAATTCAAGATAAAGACAATTTACCTTAGCGAGTTCAAAATGTGATTTAGTTGAGTCAAGAATACTTACAGCTTATGTCCAAGGTTTCACTCTCTTCACTTTTGCCCACAGCATTTACTACCTCGCATTTGACAATGGCGTCGTGATATTGGCGTGAAACATTGTGGATAATCATACGCGTGGTGTAGTCTCCCGTAACAAGTTCGTCATTGATGAACCATCGATATGATTGGACTGGAGGGTTTGCATCTGCCTGACAGGAGAGTATAACCTCAGCACCTTCAGGGATGCGTCCACCTGCCAAGGCTCCTCCTACTACAGACACTGTGACCTTTGGGGCATATTTGACCTCCAATAATATTTTCGCCGAACGATATGTACGGTCTGCGGTATTTTGGGCCTGACATGTGAATGTGGTGTTGTGATGCTCTTTCTTGGGTGTTAATTTCAAAATGGATTTCGCTGTAACACGCCTGCTATCAGCCAAAGGTTCCTTGACATCCTCTATGCCCTTGGTGAGAACATTGCCGAGGCCATCAATCCAAGTGATCTAATGTGTGACACAAAATTAAAATAAGTAAAGGTCTATATGGAACTGGTCAAAATATTTGTCAACAAATTGCAATACTCTCTGGGACAGAAATGTACTATTTAAAGCCGATAATACAGTTTTCCTAGTTATTTTTTTTTATTGAAAATAATTATAACCTTTTTTTATGCGATTTGGTTTGAAATTTCTTACCTCTGCCGCCGGTTTTCCTCCCACCGAAACACATTCCAGTTCGATTTCTCGATCCTCTGTGGTAACCAAATGATCACCTTGTAGTATTTTCGGTGCTTCTGGGGGTACTAAAATCGTAATCTTAGCAAATCTCGATCTTATTCCCGCTTCACCATTAGGACCTGGTCCCACCTGGCACTGATAGCGAGCATCATCATCCAACATCACGGGAAAGATGTCCAGGGAAAAATCACCCTCTTCATCACTACCCACCATGGAATAGCGTTCAAAACCGCTTAGATTACGATGTTGACCCAGACCAAAATCATCTTTAGTCCATTGTAGAGCACCAACTTTTTCCATGACGCGACAAGGCAATGTAACTCTAGAACCCACCACTGCTGTTTGGTCTTGTGGTTCCATGGCAAAATGTTGACCCTCTGTGGGTGATTTTAGATTATCCTCATTGCTGAAGTGTATGTTGGAATTCTTTTTCGTCTTTACTTTGGCCACGGCGTTGGGCACTTCAAGGCTGACAATAAGGAACATAATGAGTAGACCATAATGGATTGGAATGTTGCGCGATTGATGCTGGCTGGAGTGGCCAAGTAATAGGGAACTTTTCGATGTCATATTGTGTGTTTTTATTGGTGTTGTGGGAACTATGTCAAGATGAAAACGCCTGTAAATAAAGAAAGACAAGACAAAGGATATTTAGTTATGAGAAATTCAATTTGTGTAATGAAAGTTTAAATCTAATACGAAAATACTAAGTGGGGATTAGCAAACCAAAAAACTTTCGCATCCAGTATTAAGAGAAAACAGCCCTATTGATGATGATCTGAATCTTCCAGGATTCTAACAGATTTTCGTCCGGTGGACTAACGAAACAGTTTCCGATAATGCCCGGTATGGTCCTCTATATGTGCGTGCCAATAACAAAGTTTCGCCATGTATATCTTATGGGGGAATTGTAAACAATCGATAACAACGTCTCGTTGAACTTTCGTTAGTAAATACAGTTGTAATTTATATAAATTGGCCGCTAAGTGGCTTCAAATTACATGATGAAAATAAAAAATAAATAAATGCATGTCTTATGGGTAGCGGAAATTTCCGCTAGAAATGCATTTGCAAACATGGTGTCGATAACTCTGTTTATCGTTACCCCTACAATATACATTGCTCTTCCTGCTATCGTTTGTGTGATGAAGAAGCTATCGACTGTTTACATTAACATAACTGGATTAAAAAGCACAAAAGCAAGTTTGAACCTTTATTCCATTTTTTGTGTTTTTGGTGTTAAGTACTCGATTAAATCTAAAACATACTTAACATGTTTTACTTAATGTGTTAACATAGCAAATAAATGTTATGAAAATGGCATCATTTTCCAAAAAAAAAAAAAATCAAGTGTAAACCTTCCTTAGGAAAATATATTCCACTTATAACATCAAACAATATTGGCGGCTTTCTTCATTTTCTCTTAAATATCGACATACTCTACATAGGATAACGGTTAAAGGCCGGTACTCTGTTCGGTTTTCGCGTTGAAACTCCATACAAAACCAAAAAATGCGAAAAATTTGCGAAATTTTTTCCATTTGTGATACTTTGTTTTTTCGTGTTGAAAAACTGACGTTTATAGCACGGCGCCATTTGCAATGTGAATTAAGAAATAATTTATTTATTAAAAACTATTTGTGCGGGTTTATAAATCAAACACGGACCATATTTTTGTTCCGAAACTATACAAAGGATCAAAGGAATAGCAGATCAATTGCCCAAGGAAAAATAAAATGTTATTTTGTAAAAACAAGCAACAACCACCAACTTAATCCAATATCGCTCCCTGTAAAATAGCGCTCCAAGCTACCTAAAAAAACGCCGCTTTCTATGTGCGAAATAATGGTTTCCATAAACATTTTTCGCAAGAATGAACATAGTACCGGCCTTAAATCGTTAACATTTCCCCCTAAAGCATCAAGCATTAGGGGCAATCAAAACAAATCTACAACAATAACAATGACAACTTAACGGTTCATTCATTCAAAGTGTTTGTGGGTCTTCTTGAAGAGACGCATTAGTTTTCAAGTTTTCTTCACCTTCTTCAGAAAAAGAGAGAGGGGCAGATAACAAAGAGAGAGAACCCTTATATGGCCTTAAATACCAAAGGGCAACACAAAGCTAGAGAGTGAGTAGGCGTATGGTGTGTGTGTGCATGCAATATTGTTAAGACCTGTTTGGAAAGTGTGAATAAGGTAAGTGAGAGAGCATGAGTGCATAAACAAACATTTTAGAAATCTCAAGGTCGCCAAAGCAAATCATCTCACACCCAGCAAGCGTTACCCTCCCTCATATGCATATTCTTCAATAGTCTTGATTTTAGGCTTTTGCATCAGCCTCATCCCCGGTATTTAGGGTCAAGTTTGTTTCAATTCATATTTCTTTTGTTCTGATGAGAATGCAAACGAAAGTTTACCACCCCATCCCCCTCATTTGCAAAGCAAGCAAATTAAATATGCACTACGTGTGTGTGTTTATGTGTGCGTGAGTGTGGGCGTGTATTTCGATGTACGTTTTCACTCGAATTTACGTAAATTGTGTTAGATCTTGGTGTAGGTAGAGCTTTTGGGATAAGCAACAAGAATAAAAGTCAGTCAAAGATATTTGCATGCAAAGAGTGTTGGAGTAGTTGAAAAGTTCATAGCACCAATAGCAGCAGATGTGTACCTTACGGCCTCTCATCAACCATCCATTTTGCCAAAAACAAATCAAGAGTATTTTTATATGAATTTCCAAGAATTCTTTTCGATGGTATGAAAGGCCAAAAGCCAAACCAGTTAATATCCGCTTGGTGGGTTAGCAGTTGGTTGGAGGGTGTGTACTTGTGTATGTCTAGGACAAATGAATAAATTATAAAAAAAAACCAAGAACGGACAAAACGAACCCTTGTTAAAATTTACGTTTTATTTAAAAGGTCGCCCTTGCTTTGTTTTGCATTCGCCCCGTTTGCGCTAGCAATTAGGGATTGTAAAAGTCGTTTGTTTTAAGGATTCAAATCGACTGTTGACTTTGGTTCTCACGATGAAGTCATATATTTGTAGGGCTTCAATCAAGAAATTAATTGTTTCAATACATTTTTAATTTAAATTGAAATCATAGAATTTGTATTTTATCAGTCACCAACATTAATTAAGAATATAATTCATTCAATTAAAAATAGAATTGATGTGGTTATTTTGTGTAATTGATATCTGTTTTGATTAAAAACTTAATTTAATCAATAAATATTTTGTTAATTTAATTATTTTTTTTTTGAAAATAAATTAATAATGAAAGTATTTTGACTTTTGTTTTTAATAAAAAATAAGTAAATAAAACAAAAATTAATTGAGACAATTTGTTTTTTAATTGAACATTAAGATATACAACAAACAATGTTTTTATGTTATACTACTTCTCTCGGCGCCTCTCTCTCTCTTTCTCATTTATTTTTAAATTTCTCCCACAAAATATTTTTCCCTTAAAAAGAGTCGTATACGGCACCCCTACATGTACAATCTACATATGGATGTGATCAAACAAAGATTGGAGCATGAGTTATGCCGCTTTGGGGCTGTTCTAAATATTTGCAAAAATCCTAATTAGAATAAAGAAAGTACATAAAACAAATGACCAAAGAGAAGGAAATAAGTTGAAGAACAGAAAGACAAATGGAGTATTGGGAGCAGTACGGGTTGTATTTTACACATAGAGGGACCATAAGCTAAATGTTCCACAAAGCATACGCATTGCCATCATAACTGAAGAAAATGTTTCCTACAAGACCCCCTCCCCCTTCTTCTATTCACCCATCATGAATTATGCGATAAATTTTGCGAGAACAACCAACGAAACTTTGAAGTGTATTGATGTATGCTTTCGTGGGTAAGGGGGGTTGGTGTAAAGGGCTTATTTTACAGCTGCTGGCGGCAGGATAGCCTTAAATTTCGTTTTATTTTTGTTTGATGGTTTGTTACTTACAATGGGAGCGTAGCTTTTCCACGGCAACAGTTGGGTGAGCCGAATTGTCGATTTTGGCATCCGTTGACTGTTGCCAGTAGGGCCATATTCTACTGTCTCGCTAATGTGTTAATGGCCCCTATATAAACTTTACATTGCTCCTAATAGCGTTTCAGAAACAGAGGAAAGAGCAAAAAAATAAAAACGCTCAACACGCACACAGACAATTACTTAACAACTCATGACACGCGTTACATCGTACTTTCGTCGAGGGCAATATGACACCTAATGGTTATAAATTTTGAGACCTTTCATTAGAAATTATTTGTTTAAAAGTTGACAGTACAAGGTTTTGGAGAATAGGATAGATGAAGGATTTCCAACGAAAATTAGCTATGCATTGCTGAACTCGGATTTGGTTCGTTGAGTACCTATGTATCGTTTATTAAATCCACGCGCAAACATTTTTTTGTTTAGATTTACTATAAAAATTAATTAGATTTTAAGATCCAATTAATTTTGTTATTAAAATATTTTATTTAAATTGCTTCAATCATTATTAATTGGATTATTATTTTTTAATAAGATAACAAGTTCTCTATGTTTGTTTAATATTTAATTATATTAAATAAATTTTTCAATTTTAACTAAATTTGGTCGCTTACACACAAAAAAGGTATTTTTTGGATTCAATCACGAAATTAATTGATTCAGTTATTTTTTAATTGAAACGCCTTCAATCACAGAAATTATAGTATGCATCACCAAAGTCATTAAAAATTAATTGATCCAATTGAACAATTAATTGATACTATTAATTTTTATGAACGAATTTTGTTTTAATTAAAAAATTTGTTGAATCAATAAAATTTTTAATTGAATATTAATTAGAAATATTTTCTATGTAAATAAAACATGGAGATCAAAACATCTGTCGTTCTATGGGCGTAATACCTGGCGCTCTTCAAGCACAATAACACAGAAATTACAATCCTTCATCAATAGATGCCTACGTATCATTTGCGGCATCTTTTGACCAAATAAAATTTAAAATTCAAAATTATGGAATAGAACAAATGGAAAACTCATAAAAAGACAGATAACCAGACGGAAATGGATGTGAATGGGACACACAATAAACAAACCCATATAAGCAGGACCCCCAGAACCCCCATATAAGCAGTGCCGTCCAGAAGCACGTGGCGAAGATCTGTATCCATTGAACTAAAAATATTGAATAAGTCGTGGGAAGAAATTAAATTTATTTGTCATAATGGAAGAAAATGGAATTTTATTGGAAATGTCCTATGTCCCCAAGTGGAAATAATAAAAAAGAAAAAAAAAATCAGGACGCTAAATTTAGACAAAATTCTTTTCAGTAAAGAAATTTTTATTAATAATCTCAGTTTTATTTTTTTTTAATTAGGATGCTCATTTTGGAAATTTTCATTCTTTCCGTTTAAGATATAAATCTTTGAAGTAAGAACATTTTTGATCTACAAAAATTAATTAGGAAAATTCGATAAATGTGATTTATATCCTAGATGGGAAATTGGATTGTATTCTTAGAAGAGCTTTATTTCTTATTTGACTCGGAATACAAAAATCCTTGGATATAGGTCAAATTCCTTGAATCCTAAAACATATTTTTTAAGTTTTTGAGGAGGTTTTATAAGTTTAGGTTCAATTCTTAAAAATCTACCATAATTTGCTAAAAAACATTTCCTTTGACCTGAACATACCACCCCTCCAAACATGACAACCTTTTTACTTTATTCAATTAAACATTAGTAAATTTAAGTATGTTAAGAAAAGTAAATAAAATATTTGCCAACAACTCATACAATTCACACAAGTGTACTCAACCGGCCGTCCACCAGCAACAATAAAAGGAAACGGAAACCGAAAAAAAACACACACAGAGAAAACGTTAAAAGCCTCATAATATACGCATACGACGAGTAATTCTAATGAATCGCCAAAACGAATTGCCTTTTTGCACACACACACAAACATGCGCCCTCATACTATTCAATAGAAGCGCGCCCATATGACCAAGGATAAAGGATGTGTGCTGAGAATATCAAAAAAACACAAAAAAAAAATTAAAGCAGGAAGAAAAATTGCCGAGAAAAACAAACAAAACCAACAAAACTTTTAAATACAATACAAGTGAGTTCGTTTTGGGAATGGAGGCAGCCGCTGCCGCCACGGCATGGCATGTATTAAAGTACGTAATTTTTTGTTTGTTTTATTTTGTAGGGCAAGGGTACTAGGGTGTGAGTAGATGTGTGTGTGTGTCATAAAATTACTATGAAGGGGTCAACCACTAACTACCCACATGAAAATGTACAAGTACACATCACACACACACTTATGTATGTCCATGCAAATCCTCGTAGTTGTTGTCGTTTACACTTGACTCTGTACGACATTTAAGGACGAGGTGTAGTACAACGTATGTCTAAGAGAGTATGTTCGTATGACTATGGCGGTAGTGGTCTTTCCTACAATCAAACTGAAAACGTTAAAGGAGACACACATATCCTCACACACAAAAACACATGTCCAACAAAATTCTATCCCTCTGTAGGACACTGTAAAATGCCCACATTAAACATAAGTCAGACAAACGCAGTAGCCGTACTTGAATGGTCCAATAAGCACCAAAGTTCTCACCACACTTGCTTGTTGTGTCTGGTCCAAAAACTGAATTCAGCAACCAAACTAACCAAGCAACAGACATAGTGTCAATATTGTAGCCGCGGTTTTTAAAAGCTCTGTTCTTTTTTTTGTAGAAAATAACGCGGCCAAAAATACGCAAGCAACAACAAAGAAAGAATGACAATAATAGCGGCGCCCTAAAACAAAACTAGGATTGTCAATGCATCCTTGCCACACTTACTTACTTACACACAAACACGTATGGACAGACAACCGAAAAAACAACATTGTATACGCGGGTGCTTCTCAAATAAGTTTATTGTTGTTGTTATAGCAATTTTTCCATGGTAAGCCCCGAGTCCGTTTTGTCTGTCATAGTCATATAATTTAAGAGCAAACAACAGCAACAACAACGCTCTCTAGCAAACGAGCAATTGTTTACTACTGTATATACAGAGAGGACTAGATGTGTGCACGTGTGTGTGTGTGTATGTGTGGGTTTCTTGGGTATTCCATGTAGTTGAATTGACCACACACATGTACATTTATTGGTTTCCTTTCAACGTTGTTTTGTTTTTTTTTTGGTAAATCTGTTGTTGTTGCTTGAGCTCGTATGCTTCAAAAGCCAAACAACTGGCCATGGTATGGCATAAGGCCAAGAATGAATTTCTAGGTGGCCATGTGTTTACTGTGCTATTCAATATTGTATGGGGCGCATGTATAAAGGCACGTTTCTGATTTTTGTTTTGGAGATTGGTGTTTATTTGCAAACGAAATTTTAGATTTCGTTTTATTTTCTAAAACAAGATTTTGTGTGTGTGTGTTTTTTTTTTCAAAAATATTCCCAATATTTGATAGTTCCACATCCGAATTAAAATAAAAAAACAAACACCCAATAATTTATTTCAGGGCTTCATAAATTCATTAGTTTTTATGGTAAAATATAAAAATAAGAAAGTTATGAAATTTAACATAAGATTTTATTTAACTGCAACAGGACTTGATACACACACATACTTCCATATGGTGGGCGAAGTGCCACAGGCGGTATGAATGATATTATTTCCAACATATTTGGTATGAGTAATTTGTATTGATATTACTCATACTCTCTACCCACATAAGCCTGTACTTACTTATTGATAATCTTATTTTTTTCTTTGTTTAAGTTAAATATAGAATTGCAAACATACAGAATGAAACAATAAGAGAAAGAAAAAAAAAACAACAAATCAATTAAAAGTATTAAAAATGTATGCAAATATTTGCAAATGCAAAAGTAAATCAATCTATGGAATTATTTTGTTGTCGTTTTTTTTTTTGAAAGTATGGGTATGTATGTATGTGTGTGTGTGAATAGGAGCTTAAGGAAATAACTTTCTGATCTATATATGAGTATATATGATAGTATATTATGAGTATAGTAGATACTATATTTTCATAAAGTTTTGTGGAAATATAAAATAAAGATTTGATGAAGGAATTAAAAAAGTTTGTATTTTTAATTTATTTTAGGGAAATATAAATATTCTTTCAATACACTCAATTTGGTCATATGTATGATGATTGTATTAAAGAATATCTAAGAAGGTGCTGTGGTTCCTACATAAATGCGAATTATTTCAATTGGGAATAAGTTTGAAATATATTTAAACTTTTTAGAGATCTCTCATTGTATCCACATACTCACACAAAACATATACCATAAATTTTTGATGTAAAAATTTTCATACATTTCAATTAAAGACCCTTTTTGGGGAGAACATTTTAAATTTCTAGAGTTCTTTCACTAATTCATTGTACACACACAAACAGATACATACAAAATAAATTATATTAAGAGACGTATCTCCTTGTGTGAACATTTTATCATCTCCATTGTTCCTCTTAGTTAGAATGAGAGAGTAAGAGAATGTGAGAGAATAGACACGAACACTTTGGTCCATGATGTTAAATAAAACTATCAATAAAATGAATAAATAGCAGATGTCTCCCAATGGAAGCCAAATGCAGATTCACAAAAAATGGAAAATTTACAATTGGTCAGTGATTCTATTAAAGGTTTTTTGAAGGCAAATCGTATATCGAAACCAAAGAGCATTTTTATGTTATGTACGGAGATTCTTCTCCTTCGATGGCTACATCAAAAAATTGCTCTAAGGAGTGTCAACATGATAGCCTATCGGTTCTTAATAGGCCATGCTCAGATACACTGAAAATGGAACACACAGAAATGATAGTATCAATTAAAAAATTAATTGACAGTCAATTAAAAAATTAATTGACAGTCAATTAAAAAATTAATTGATACTATTAATTTGTGTGATTGATTTTTATTTCAATTAAAAAATTTGTTGAATCAATTAAATTTTTAATTGAATATTTTTTAAAACCCAATTAAGATTTTAATTGGAAAAATTTGCGCGAAATTTTTTTCTGTGTAGGCAGATACTAAGGATGATTATCTTCTCAATATTGATCATAACATTCTAGCATTCACTCTCATTTCTTGCTCTCATTATACCCTGCGCCACACTGTGGAACAGGGTATTATAAGTTAGTGCATATGTTTGTAACACCCAGAAGGAGACGAGATAGACACATGGTGTCTTTGGCAATAATGCTCAGGGTCGGTCCCTGAGTCGATATAACCATGTCCGTCTGTCCGTCCGTCTGTCCGTCCGTCCGTTCGTCCATCCGTCCGTCTGTCTGTGAACACATTTTTGTGATAAAAGTCTAGGTCGCAATTTAAGTCCAATCGCCTTCAAATTTGGCACATGTTCCTAATTTGGGTCAGAATAGAACCCTATTGATTTTGGAAGAAATCGGTTCAGATTTAGATATAGCTCCCATATATATCTTTCGCCCGATATGCACTAATATGGACCCAGCTGCCAGAGTTTTATACCGATTTGCTTGAAATTTTGTACAAACACTTAGTCGTATAGTCATGTGTGCCAAATTTGATTGAAATCGGTTTTGATTTAGATATAGCTTCCATATATATTTTTCGCCCGATATGGACTTATATGGCCCCAGAAGCCAGAGTTTTGGCCCAAATTGGTTGAAATTTTGCACTAGGAGTACAATTAGTAATATAGTCATGTGTGCCAAATTTGATTGAAATCGGTTCAGATTTAGATATAGCTCCCATATATATGTTTTTCTGATTTCGACAAAAATGGTCAAAATACCAACATTTTTCTTGTTAAATCGCCACTGTTTAGTCGAAAAGTTGCAAAAATTACTCTAATTTTCCTAAACTTCTAATACATATATATATCGAGCGATAAACCATAAATAAACTTATGTTTCCCATATTTTTTAGTAACATTGTGTTCCACCCTAGTGCATTAGCCGACTCAAATTTTGAGTCTATAGATTTTGTAAAAGTTTATCAAATTCTGTCCAAATCGAGTGATATTTAAATGTATGTATTTGGGACAAACCTTTATATATAGCACCCAACACATTTGACAGATGTGATATGGTATCGAAAATTTAGATCTACAAAGTGGTGCAGGGTATAATATAGTCGGCCCGACCGACTTTAGACTTTCCTTACTTGTTTAAAGTTAATGTTTTGATGTCTATCCATGCCAACATTTCGGTGTTTGTTTTATCGTCTTTCGCTAAGATGTCACTATTTCGGATCGCCAGGAAGTTTTCTGGTAGTAAAATCTGAAGCAAAGCAACAATTAAAACAACTATCGCGTGGGGTGTTACCGTTTCGAAACAAATTCGACTCATACAACGATCCAAAATCTAAATATAAATTCCATACATCGACATAATTAATTTTTCAATAGCACCTCTCTGAAAATACATGTGTGTAAAAGGCCACTATCAACCAACGAGCGTGGGTGGCACAGAGGGAGACTTCTGACTTGAAAATGAAAGGTTCCGAGTTCAAGGCTCGGTGCATCCGATCATAATTTTTTTTTAAATGGCTATCGCTTTTTTGACTTCTTTTAGCCACTGGTTCGATTCCCCGAAAGTTGAAAGTTTTATCTTCCAGGGCGAAACTACTTCGATACAATTTCGATAGCAAATGTTTGCAGGGATGGGGAACATAGACACTAACACTCACACAATTGGTAATTCACATATGTGGTTTTGCACTAACATTTCATCGTTGGTTATTCCACTTATAGGTCAGTAGGTATTAGCATATTTGCAAAGCCACTTGTATTTATTTCGAATTTTGAATATATTACAATAAGGACTACAAAACTTCTTGATTTTATTAATTCGGTCATATTTTCTATGCAAAACAGAAAAACTTGCTCTTCTTTGATATGCTAAATTTCTTGCAAAAATATTAATGCAACCATAAAGTATTCCAAAACATCACTCACCAAAAGACTTTTGTGGTGGAAAATAAAAAGATCATCCTAATGTTTGTAATTACTTGATGTAAATTAAAGGATTATTGTACAATGTTGGGACTATGAATAATCCGATTATGAATAATTCATAACAAACCATAGCGCTCACACATACACTCAGCCGCACACACACACACACTCATACAATATAATTTAAATTAGATTTACTTAAACCATTGCTTGGGGTCTATGTATTGCTGCGAGAGAGTGAGAGTAAAAAAATTAAAACGTATAACAAACCGCTTAAAGATTTAAGAAGTGATCAATTAATAAATTTGTAATGGCTAAATGACAAAATGAGAACTATATAAAGGGTGTTAAGATTTGTGACATTTTCATTATCATAAAGTATTTTCGAATTTTTAAATTAAAGAAAACTTAAGAAAAATTCTGTTCTATTAAGTAAAAGTATATTTGTTTTTGTAAGCACTCGAAAAGATTGTTACCATAAGCGTTCATTCAGCTCAAATGGTCCTGCCTCCTTATAGTAAATTGCCGACACAATAACACAGCCTATGGAACAACTCAGATTGGGGAGTATGAGCAATTGTATGGCTCTTAGAGGTAGACCTGCAACTTTTGACTATACTAATGTTCTCTTATTTTCTTCGAACTTTTATTTACATAGAAAAATAGTTCACCAACATCTTCCTGAGTCTTAGCGAGTATTTTTTTATATTATTTGTGTTTATTTTTATACTTCTGAAAAGACAAGGGAAAAAAAGTAAACTGTTTTATAGGAAGAATAAACTAACTCGTACGAAAATTGAACTAAGTTTTGGTACACATTTGGAGATTTCCCCAAAGCGTTGTTAAAACCAGGAATATTTAATGCCCTGTTGTACTTTTTAACTACAGTTCACGAAATTACACCCTATAATAGAAGAAAATATTAACTAAAAGTTAAGAAGAAAATCATTGGCGCCAAATAATGACCATTTTAACCATGCAGTAGTTCATTCTTAGTTCATATTGAACTTATGTGTACGGTTATCGAACTTTATACTCAGGTTTAGTTCATAAAATATTTGAGACGTACTTAAAAAAACGAAAATTTCATTGGACTGTGAAAAATTTCGCAAAAAGTAATAAAATTTAACTGCTAACAAATAATTTTTCTACAATAAAAATAAGTTAAGTTTAGCGTTAGTTTAACTACGGAAATTTTTTCTGTGTAGTTCCTATCATTGAGCTTTTCGACAAATTAAAGTATATGTCTTATCTCATAATTAAATAGATCGATCTATCAGTGCATCGTGCATAGTGAGTGGTTAAAACTCGGGTGTTTATTTGAGAACGATTTGAGAAGAATATTATTGAGAGAAAGAGGCAGATTGTTATAAATTGAGTTTACGAGAGATTAGCCTAATTGAGTTGACATAACAGTAAAGAGAGCCCTTGATAATGTTATTGTAAATGATCACTAGCATAGCAATGACAACTTAACATGGATGATTTCTGATAAATGCAATTTAACCTTAGAAACAAGTTAACATAAATGTATTGAAAAAGATAGTTGGTATTAATTTGTTTCTAAATTACGTTAGTTATTGAATAAGCTTATTTCCATAATTGCAGCAATTATAATTAAAATTTAAGCAATTCGAAATAATATCTTGATAGCACTCTGAATATATATTGTTTTCTATGTAGATATGTATATTTAAAGTTATAACAAATTCCCATAAATAAAATATTAGATATAATTATAACTGTTATTAATATATAGTTTAATACAATTGACCCTTGCGTCTCCAGTATTTTTTCCCTTCATCTACCAAACTCAGTTAAATGTCAATAGAAAATGAAGTAATATTTGAAAAACCATGACCATCCTCCATGTTTACTACATTAACTCTCTCACTCTCTCACTATGAGCACAGGGTATACCTATACAGATGCTCGTTGCTATAAATACGTATGACTTATGCGTTTGTAAACAAACTGTAAAATGAAAATGCATTTAATGCATTTAAGTTATATTGTTAGTTTATTTAATTTGTTTTTTTTTTTACTAGTATGTTAGAAACAACAAGCATGGCCATCCAGCAAATCTAGCAACGTGGTGGAGTAATAGAAAATGCAATGGGAGAAAGTTCTGAGACCACATAATACTCTGGTGGAAATAAGAACAAGAGATATTCAAGCAATTCAAACCTACACATTTACCAATACCAACAAATGTTTGTTTTAGTGGATGCAAGTTTTACACTACGTATGTCCGTATGTACGCAGACAACTCAAAGCAAAAAGGTCCTTACAAAATGTATTTCATGAGTATTCAATTTACTTTCAACACCTTAAGCTCGTAAACAATCTAGGAGTAACAACATCAACTGCCAACTGTTCAGATGGTTGTGCGTAGCACCCTTAATGTGTGTGTGTGTGTGTTTGAAATAAGAAAACAACGTTATACAACTAAAAGTTGACTCCAGAAAATATATAACAAAAAACGAATTTAAAAAAATTATGTGTTCTACGTTAACATTTTGGCACATTACTAAAATGTAATACAAAATAGAGGTCACAGCCGACTTTATAATTCAAGAAATACTCTGTAGCGTATTTCATGAAAATCGGTCGTTATAGTGTCCAGTAAAATCAATGATCCTTCGATGTCCACTTTATGGGTCATCAACATTACACACAAGAGAAAAACGATCAACAAAATTGAAACACACGACCATAAATACTTATTCAAAAATTTTTGTTGGATTATTTTTCACAGTGTCTGATAACATCCGTTTGAGACAAAGACAAAAAAATTATGAAAAAAAGTTGGCCATAAACAAACGAATTTTCACACAAAAATAACATTTACACATAGTTTGATATACATGCGTTTTATTCGTTGGTTTATTTAAGCAACTTTGTTTAATTATTAAGGCGGGTTGATTTGTATTTGCAAATGTTTTTTTTTTTTTTGTAACACACATAGAATTAATATGGTCACTCCAAACCTGTTTCAAGAGCATAATGTAACTTTTTCGCAAACAATGCAAGCTTGCCGAAATCAGATACAAATTTCCGATAAAATAAAATGGTTGCGACAAACATCTTTTCCGCAAAAAAGTAGCATTTTGAAACATGTTTGGATTGATAATATTCCTTCTCTGCGTGAATTGACACTTTGCAATATTTTGTTTGCTTTCATCGCCTTAGTGTAAATCATACAGGTATCCTCATGATCAACGGATTATAGTTTTGGAAGCACTGATGTAGGACATGAGTAATGTTATATGAACCTTAGTCCCTATACAGTTCAAATATTTTTATAATAATTTTTTTTAGTAGAATTAAATCGTACCCATTATCATTTTCGGCCCACCTTAATATGCCTATAAATCTGTCTGCATTTGGTCTATTTGTGTTTTTTCACTTCTGCTTTTTTTTCTCGAGTGAAATAACGCCCATAATTTATTATAGCAAATACCATATCACTACGACTTTACTTTGCTGCCACACAGTTTTGCACTTTTCGGTTGTCGGCAACTGACTCCGGGACTCTCAAAAGGTAGTTGTGTATGCCCGATTTTCTTCAAACTTGAGATGATGATGATGTATGAGAAAGCTGGTGTATATGGTGTGTTGTATGTGTGTGGGTGATATTGTATGTCTGTTACATTTACAATTGTTTACACTTTGTTTGCACAGCTTAAATAGAATTTTGAGAAAATCCACACTTGGCGCGCTAAATCTTCTTGGAAAAGTCGCCTCCATTGCCATCATAGTAATCGGTGATGTTCTTCTTCTTTTAGTCCCTATACAAAAACCTCTTCACATGTAAACGAATCTCACAGTCACTTGAGTGGGTGAAGGCTGCTTACATGTTGTTGATGTTGGTTGTGTGACTTTTTTCTTTCCGTGTGAGTAATAACCGTTCGTACAAATTTATCTCTGTTACTCTGTTATGTATACGAGTGTTTTTGGGGCCTTTACTGAGAGAGTTATAAGGTGTGTGTGTGTGTGTGTGTATGACAAGTGAGTGGGAGTGCGTATAAATGAAAATAAACTGTTCACTATGAGTTCTCCGCTTGTCAATTCATCTAAAGCACTCACACTCTAACATACAGAGAAACAGACAGGAATATACTTTAATTTATAGCATTGCCCGTTTCGAATGTTGACAGATACGAGAGCAATACTACAATATCGTTGGTTATGGGACCCATTCGCCTGCTATGATGTCTTATTTGTCGCACAGCTGCGGTATCTATGGTTATGTTCAATGGCAATCAACAATGTTGTTATGATATTGAATTGTAAATATTTACTGTATCTAATTTAAGAAAAATAAATTTTTGGAGGGTTTTAGTATTAGGCAAATAAGATTTTGATTTAGCAAATATTTTTTTTTTGTTGGGTAACTTTTATTGGCAAAATGTTAAGGAGATTTGGTATTTAAGATGATTAAACATAAAATACCAAAAAATACAATATCAGGTGTATACACATTTATAAACTCTGAAATGAGATTAGCCATGTCATACCATTCATTTGAGCATACATCGCTTGGTTTGGATATAAGGTTATCATTGTGTTTTGATATGTGCTTCACTAAATAGTTCATAGTTTCTTGTGCCTATGATGTATTTACTTAACATAACATAACATTAAATGATAATCTTAACATTATTTATGAGAGTACTTCTAACATTACTCTCAGCACACTTAACATATCTTATAAATACATTAAATTTCTTATCTCTTGAAAAAAAAAAACTAGCTTTTAAGTTATTTCATCATTTAAATGAGGATACAAATCTTTGCATCTCGATTACCATTATTTTCAGTGTATGCCTATGTTTCCACTCCACTATGTTTCAATAATTGCACCATACTATTTCAATTATATAGGTGAGGCTTTACTCATTTTTGTATATTTTTGGATATTCTCTACCTCTATCTCTTTCTCTTCACTGTATTCCCAGAAGCATTAGTTAATGGCCTTATATGCCTGTGAGACTGGCTTTGAGGTTTCGATGCATGCTTCCATCCATGCAACATTTCTGTCGATGGCAGGCGGTAATGTAAAGAGGCTTTGAATAAGAAATTCATTTAAATTGGAAACCTTGAGTTGATTGAACATCCATTCATTCATTCAGCCATCCATCCATCTATCCACTTGAGTAAATGTGTTAATGTAAATGTGAATTGTTTAGAGGTTCAATGTTTTTCCCCCTGTGTTGTTTCATGGTTGTTCAGTTTATGTTGAGAACATAACATAACCATTACCACCACCCCCTCATATATAGGCCGCATACCACATACAACCGATTATGCGTTCATCCATCCATCCATCGACACCCAAAACCAATACGAAAATGTTTGTGGGATCATTGCTGTTGTGGTTATGTTCTGCTCCTGTCGTTTAAGGTGGCATTGTGATGAAATGTTATTCCTTGCCACATGGTATACAATTGGAGGGGCTACCGCTATAGCTACCATTGATGATAACAACGGCATTTGGTGGTGATGTTGCCGATGCCGTTGTCGATTTCGATGATGACGATGATGATGTTATAAACTTCCGTTGTAGAAGGATAATAAACAAACCCAACATCTATCGCATACACTCATCCATCCATCTAAGACCCAATATATTGAAGCATCCAAGCATTTAATATCTGTGAATATTATGTGCAGATGTGTCTGTGGTAGTAGCTCCCTTGTTATAGATCGACAACAAGGTGCTTGACAACCAACCTCCCCCCAGCAAAGAGTGAATTTCATTCATTGTTGATATTAAATTGAAGCAAGTACCCAAAACAACAACAAACTACAATGCTGAGAACATATGTTAAACGTATGTGTGTGTATGAGGTGAGGGTGAGTATGTTGTATAAGTGAGAATTCTTCAAATCTACTCAAATTGCAAATGGTGTGAGAAAGGGGTAAAGGTTGTTTGTTATTGACGCTGAAAATAATTTTCCTTAAAAATAAGGAAATAAACATCAGAGAATAAAATTCAAATACCAATAAAAATAGAAATGCAATGTAGCAACATCATCAACAAGAAATTTCAACAAAGAGACGTGTGGCGTTAGCTTGGAAATAAACAACTAGCAAAGGAAGAACGGAAGGAATGGGGTCCATGTACTTTTAATAATGCGGCATTTGTGAAATATTTTGCCATTTTAAGATTCAACTCAGCACATATCACCCCCTCCTCCCATCCCCTCGCATATCGGATAATTTAAAAATACATAGTATATGCGTAGGTGGATGACTGGATGGATGATTCTTTGTTTTATTTTTATAGTTCATGTCCCTCTCTCTCTGTTTATTTATTTTTCCCATTTCAATGTAAGAAGTTCCTCTGTGTGCAGAGATAACAATGTAGCAACACCAGTAGCTCCAATAAATAAACATGTTGTCGTAATATTGTTACAGTTTGTATCAGGAAGTGCCTCTGTCCATCCTGGACTTTGGTACACAAAACACCATAGGGGGACAAAAGAAATGTTAAGTGCAAATATATCAGCATGAAACTGCACAGTGTTTTAAGAGATGACGTAAAAAAAGACATAGCCGTTATTAGCCATAATTGCGACTAGAGGTTTAAACTAAAAATGTATTTGTTTTACTTTACTTGAAAGGAAAGTTTGACTTACTTAAAAGAAAGACCTATGACTTGGAGGGAGTTCCGCAACATTCAAAAATGAGTGTCTTAGATTTCATGGAAAAAAATTAAAGTAACATTTCTTTTTTTCAAGAAATTTTTTCTTCATAATGTTTAAATTGTGTGCCAATATTTTCTCAGTTTACTTAAATGAAGTTTTTTCTTATCCTTCATGACAGTTTTTTTTGGTATAAAGGTAAGTAAGCTGTGTTTTAACATCTAAACTTTCACATGTTTCAAATGAACTCCATTCCATTCAGTGTCACATGTGTATAAAAATTGTCATTATTCATCGTAGCTAATTATTGATGTTCTTGTTAAACCACAGTGCATCTGGGGACATTGGGGGCCAGATATCTCCAAAAGAAAAACATATGGATGACAAGACCAAAATATATAAAAAAAATTATTTAGTTTATTTGTGCCATGTACATACATATTTATCGCATACGTATATGCATTTGGACAACCTTAGGGTGTAATGAAAATCATGTTTATCTTAAATATGCCCAAAGACATTAATAATGTAACCATACAAAAAAATAAAGTTAATTTAAATCATAGTATTGTTGCTTAAAGCTTTAATTGATAACATCAGATAACAACAATGCAATTTAGCCCCATAAAATATAACGTAATATTTATTTTACAATAAGCAGGTTATATTGATGATACCCGAGAGTACTCTATTCCCTAACTTATGGTTGATTGTCACCATGGGCCTGTGGGATGGTTGGTTGAAGTGTTGCCAGTAGTGCTATATTTTTCAATTTTCCATATCGATATGAAGAGGATTCCATTTTTTTATCAAATCTTGCCAAATTATGGATGGATGAGATCACATAACAGTAAGTGCAAATGTTGAGTCATACCTAACATATCATAACTAACATAACATTACATGAAAATCTTAACATTATTTATGAGAGTGTCTCTTAGTATGATTAACATCTCTTCTAAATATACCTCATTCTTTTTAAAATGAAGTTTAACTATCTTAGATGTGGCATAAACCTATGCTGAGTGGCAGATATGAAATGCAACGAAGCGCTATAATTTTCAATTTTTAATATCGATATGAAGAGGATTTTATTTTTATCAAATGTTACCAAATCATGGATGGATGAGATCAAATACCTGTTTTAGGCTAATGAAATAACTAACCTTGTTAAGAGTAAATGTTAAGGTTGAGTCATACATAACATAGCATACCATAACCTAACATAACATGACAATATTAACATTATTTAAGAGATTATATCTATCATTACTCTTAGTACAATTAAGATCTCTTACAAATATGCTACATTCCTTTTCCTTTTCAAAATAAAGTTTAACTTACTTAGATTTGCAATAGACCTACATATATAGGGCGGCATATATGTAATGCAAAAAAACTCTATATTTTTCCAATTTCAGTATCGATTTAAAGAAAATTCTATTTTTTTTTTTTCAAGGGCATTAATTGTGTAAAATTGCATATTTCTAAATTCAATAATTTCGAAAAGTAAACTTGAAAACGAATGTAGTACCCAAATTGTTTTCTTTCAAATGATTTTTTAAGAAAATTAACCGATAAAATTAATCTATTCGTGCACTAATTAGAACTTACTACCAAGGATATGGATAAATGTGTGGAATTGTTTGAAAAATCCCACTCATTTCTGGAATTTTCCCAAATTTGCCGAAAAGTCCCTAATACTGGCAATACTGGTTGGTTGGCTTGGTGGCTGGCTTACAGCTTGTTTGGTCTACCATGGTTTGCTTGTTGTAAACACACTGATATTTGAATATTCAGATTCCTTTGAGAGTACAACATATATTTGTGTTTTGTATATGCCAACCAAAAAAACAAAATTAAAATAAAAAACTGAAAGGGAACAAAAACATAACGAGGTCGATGACATCAATTATGGGAAAAATAACAAACGAACACACGTACATATCTAACCAAACACTCACACACACACACGACTATTCTACGATCCCATATGAAAATTAAACAAACTCATGTAGCCTTGTATTCCCTCAATGCTTGAGGAAAACCACAAATGTTTGTGACAGAACTGTCATCGGCAGCATCTTGTGCCTTCCTTTAGCCTCTCCTTATGCAAAATAATATCTCCTCTGTGCCTTTTACGAATGTGGAACAATAAAAGAATAATGAAACGGAACGGAAAATATATACAAAAATAAATTTTAATTGGAGGTGTTAAGCATGTTTAGAAAGGGATTTGTCCCTGCAAAACACCTCCCAAACCACAACCTAACTTAAGTATGTGGTGATTAGAGGAAGTAGGAAGACGCAATAGTGAACTCTTATTGCCCTTGTTTGAAGAATGAATTTTTCGTGTTTTTTCTTTGTCTTCCTGTTCCCCGACCCACACCTAATTATCTTCACTTAGTTATTGTTTTGAATATTTCATAGGATGTCGCTTAAATTTTCTCTTCCACTTTGGTTTCTTCGAAGTTTTTCCAGCCCACTGTGGAGTGAGACAAGAAAATCAATATCTCTCGTACATTCATTACCAAAAGTAATGTTGAACCTTAGAGTTTAAGGTCGTTGTGGTTTTATTCTGTTTTTCCAGAAGCCATTTCAATCGCTTGTCCTTGTTCATTCAAATGTAAATTTTTTAATGGTTTTTTCTCATTTGACAGCAATAAGGAGGACTTCCTTACGTATTTAGAGGGCGGGATAATGAATTCTAAACAACGATATGCTTTAGCTATGAATGTTCATTTTTTTGTACTTGTCGTTGCAAAATTTATTTGAGTACAATTTTCTTGTGGCAAAGAAAGAAATAAATTACTTACAAATTACTTTTGTTTAATCAAATTGGGGAAAACTATTGTCGCAAACGATTTACTTAAATAAAATTGTGAAGTATACTTTTAGGAGGTGGGAGAGGAAAAGTTTTTTAGTATAAGAAATCTCCAAAGTGGTAATAGTTGTTTCCTACAAAACTTTGGAAATACTTGAAGATGTGATGGAAATATTTCAAAGTGTGTTTTTTAAGGACTATGGCTATTTGTTTTAAGGAAAACCTTTATGGTTTTCCACAAATATAGATTCGACCGAATCTGAAATTTATTCGGTCTGTCATATTTTTTTCTGTGGATATACAGTTTTGGTCGATCTCAAAATTGGTTTGTATGGTTTATCTTTTCTCATTAATTTTAGTAACAGTTTTTAGTGCTCCAAAGACTCTCTCCGAATAGTGTAACACAGAGTAATATGTTATTTATCGTTTAGACTAGATTGTCACAAACCTTTACCTAAGAAGAGAAAGGATGATTAGAGCGAGAGAGAGAGAGAGAGAGAGGGAGAGTAAGGAAGCAATATTTCAACACATTTGGTATTTGCAGTGGACTGCATTAGTGTCGTTGATAATTATTATAATATTAATATCTACTGGAAGTCGTTCGTTTACTCCAAAAAGCCAGTAAAAGAAACCCATAGAGAGATCCAATTTGACGTTTAAGAAATAGAAAATTTGAATTTTCTGGAGATTTTTTCCCAGTAAAAACTTGCAAGTGTTAGTATATTTCACAGTGTCTATTCGCAGTGTAATAAAAAATATGAATATGTTTATTGTTTTAATTGGTAGAAAAGATTAAAATTATTTTATGGTAAATTGGTACTGGAAGTCGTTCGCGTATATTTCTGCTAATTTTACCATTTTACTCGTTTGCAAGTTTTTACTGGATAATTTTTAATGGCAAAGTAAGCAAGAAGACCTTATGTCTCTGCAACTGGAGAAAAGAAAATGGTACAAAAAGTTAGTGGGAGGACATCTGAATTGTCATTAAAACTCGATAATGACCTCCTTATTTAAATATAATAGAACACTATTACCATACTCTTAAAATAGTTTTTTCACGATATTTCATGTAAGTAGGATACCTATGCCATAAAGTTCATTGTTCAAATACCACGCAATATTCACATATATAAAAATAATTAATACTTTTACTTTTTATAACATATCAAAACTAAAGTGTTGATGCTGTAATGTATCAAATATTCTGCAACGCTTAACATCTTTAAGTCTTACGAATATTTATTTATTCTGTTATCAGTGATGTTTTTTGAAAAGCTTCAAGGCATTTCGTTACATACAATTTTATCGCATACACAACCACTTAGAATTCAATAAAGCCTAAGGATCATTTTCATATCACACCACCTTTGGCAAATCCTTTATGAAAATTCATCATCATCGTAGTCATCACCATTATCAATTGATTGTAGCATTGAGTTGATATTAAGGCCAGTGCCAATGGCACTCACTCTCTGTCAAGCCAACATCAGTTGACATTACAAAAGTTATATGCTGTTTTTTTCTCTACAATTAATTTACCTACTGTTATGCAAATCAGTAGCAAACATTCTCTTTGCTCTTCTCTCCCTCACACTCAAAACTCAATTAACGGGTGTTTGCGAAGAGCTTCTTTTTCGTTGCAACCTTGCCAGCCAAACAGGTCTCTGCCATAAACAAACAAAGAGCAAAAAGAGAAGAGAAACTAGAAATTAATTACACGTTTAATTAACGCTCATTAGCACAACATCAAACGTATTAATAACCAAATCGAAAAAGGATTCATCTTCAATTTTAACAATGGCAAACCAAAAATTCTCTTTCTTTGCCATCCTCCCCCAAAAGACATGGTGAAAAATTTCACCGCTATTAAAATATACATAGAATGCCAGAAAAATATAACAAAGCCCCCCTATCCCCCCGTTTATATAAAAAGGGCCATCCAAATATTGAGAAACTGAAGCAAGCAGAACGGCAAGGTGAAAAATAACTTCAATAACAAGTAATTATTATGGTTGTTGTTGTTATTTTTTGAAGAGCCGTTTTCCGAAAATCCCCCTTCTATGTTACACCTGCCATCCATGCTAGTTAGGTGACGACAACCCAGTGTGGGAGTAAAGGTGAGGTCACACCAACAACACAAACAAAAAAAAGGGTCAGTAGACATAAGAATTAAAATTATTGCGATTAAACTCATTAAGCAGCAATGTTCTCTACAAAAAACAAACCCCCCGCCTTGGTTCATAGAGCACACAGAAAAAACCAAACCAAAAAAACCATAAATGTTGAAACAACACAGAAACCCCTTGAAACAGCGTGCTAGAGGCCCCATAAAATAAATGTGTTTTTTTGTAAAAAAACACAAACTTTGCGTCGCCTTTGGCTACTAACCTCGAAGCCTCACCACATCACCTCGCCCCAAGCTAGCTTTGAGAAGAAAAAAAGAGAAAACCGTTGTTTGAAAAAAGGAAAAAATCACCTGTAACAAAGGTAATGGCTATTGAACTCTTCCCTCCCCCCGTTACAAAACCAACACCTGTTCCTTAGCCACCATGGTTGGACATTTCCATTACCGCGAATACAAAAAGTGGCCATAACGAAATTAAAAAAGCCAACCTCCCCCCTCGCATAAGAAGCATTGAGTACTAAAGAACAATGGAACTGTGGGTGGAAAGGGGTGACGAGAGAGAGAGAGAGGATAAAAAGGAAAGAATCACGGGTCACACTGAGATATTGGCTCCGAATTCATCTAACAAATATGGCTAAACAACACGCTATATAGATTGAATGTAGCATCGGAGATGGAGATGTTAAGAGATGGTAATTAGGAAAAAGTTTAATTTAAAAATCACCCTAGAGGCAGTTATATTCGAGGAAATTGTGGGAGAACTAAAATCAAAACATTTTAGGAATATTTTATTAACAGATACCTGAGGTTATGTCAGTTGCCAACTCATAATATGGTGGTTCAACATTTGGGAATAAAACGAATGTGTGAGAATTAACCTAAGTGAGGACTTATTGACCAGCTACGAAGGTAGGTTGGTAAAAAAGGATTGGAATCAGATAAATTTTATGATATATTTTTTATTATAATTTTAATAGCGTTCACCCATTTAGTTCTACTGGATTTAAGTTAGTAACATTCACCTAAAGCGAGGATCAAAGTAAAAATACATTCTTCTTGCGCTCTCTAAATAAGTATTAGATCAATGCTTTGATAATTTTTCTCAGTGAGTATATTTATTTATCATCTCTCCAATCTGGCAAATATCTAGTGTTGCCAAATATGACCATTTATCATGTATTGACCGTTTTTAGTTCAACTGTTGATTTTTATGCATTAAATTACGATTTTTAACAAAAACTGACCAGGAAGTTTTTTATATGAAATGTTCTTATACCCGTCCCACATTGACTTTTGGGATTCATAGCTGAGAAAGAATATGATCACCTCCTAGAGTAAACATTAGTTTTGAATGAGGAGAAAACAAAATGTTTATCACTAAAACGTTGCTATCTCTCCAAATAACATTTTGTTCTACACCATTAATAAAATCATTTGCAGCTTAATAACATAGTCTTCCGTAATAATTCCAGAGGATTCCTTCACTACAAAGGTAAGCCATTCACCAACACAAAGGTAAAAACAAAGTTTCATGAAAAATTCAACACTTCTCTTTGCTTATCGATCGTAGCAGTAGTCATGGGCTCTGTCTGTCCATATATATAGGGTAATGAATTTATGTTTCTCTGAGACTACGTAAGTGTGTTGGGTATATGTGTTGAGTTGTGTGTACATATGAGCATGGCATGTTCTTATGAAATACATAAATTCATATGCATATATGTATGAAGGTATGCATGCGAAATGTTATGTATTTTGCTGATATTTGCTATAGGTGGCCATGGATAAAAATAAAAGTAAATCACCAATCCAAATACATACACACATTCAAAGTCACACAATCAAATACACTAACGATAGCTAGTGATGGTCACTGGAGGAATAAAAAGGAAATATAACATTTCGGATACTTTAATGTATATACCATACATACCCAGCGGCGTAAATCGAGACCACTGTCGATTTAAAGCATTCACGGAGCCCTTATTTTAGAGGCAATACTCATACGATTAGGTCTTATAAAATAATCCCTTTTGTATAACCTCTTCCTCCTTTACAAAAAAAGTTGATACTCATTCATCATTCATTGCAAAAACCAGGCCTTAAAAACGATCGCTATCCCTTTTCTCATAGCATATTTGTCGAGGCCTTTTGAAATGGCTTATCTGGTACATGTGTTTAAAGACATATTTTAAAGAACTCCTAATAGGCCTTGTTTGGTATTGTGAATTACAATGTGTTCTTGCAACGAGGCAAAATAAAACGATGTTTAAAAATCAACTCATATTCTAATAGCGAGCTCTTATAATTTACCTTTGAGAAGCCCTTATGCCGTAAGCCAATTTATAAGTTTTTCGAAGACGAGTCACAAACAATATAACGGCTTCAAAAAAAAAAAAAAAAAAGACTTCTTTAATCTGAGAGACCTTCGATAAGCCCTTATGCCGTAAGTTTATAGTAACCGAAAGTTAAGAATAAAAATAATTTTGCACAATTTAAAGCAACACGTGTTTCTTCATTCGGGTTTGTGATTTCGTTGGAGCAAGTCGCGGTGTTTGTTTTTTTTTTTTTTTAAGTAGCTGAAGTATCACTTATGCGGTAAGTATATATTTTTTGATGAATATTATACTATATTGAATTACATTATAATAATAATTTTATAATAATTTTACTTATTTATTTATGTGGAAATCAGACGTCCAATACGAAATCAGTTCCTATGAAGAAGGTGATTTATTTTTTATAGTACAATTTTACATACACTGAAAAAAGCATACTCGGTTCCAAAGATTTTGTCTTTACTTTAAAAAATTTGGTATTGCTTCCGAGCCAAAGAAGCGGAGAATACAAGTAAGGATACTTTTAAGACACAATTCTCTTTTAAATTTAGGTTTTGTGTACTTGCTTCTAGGAAGCAAATTTTAATTCTTCGCTTTCTCAGCTTTTTTTCATCATATGCTATCAAAGTTCTTTAAAAACGAGTTAACGGCAACTTTATTTTCCAAATTAAGTAGAAATTATGCTATGTTTGAAGTAAAAAACTTCTTTAAAATAAAGTTTTGAAAAACATGTCCTATATTTGAACGATTTTTTGCTTCGTAGTCAAGATGCAAAAAGACAACACATTTAAAGACAATTTCATTAAATTTAAAGAATTTTTCTGAATTATTAAAGTCAAGTTGACCTTAGCCTATACATTTTTTCTTTCATGTTAAGATACCCATTTTTAAGTCAAATCACTTAATAATAACGACAATACGACTGCATTGAAAAGTTTATCGACTTTTGGACAAGGAAAATAACTTTATTTTAGAGAAATGAGTCTTCTATGCTAAGCAAAATTTGTATTCATATTTTAAAGACATGGAATCTTTGACCTCACGACAATATTTTTTTCAGTGTAGTACAAAATAAAATAAAAAGAATTCTGCACAAATTTTGGACAAATTCTTATTTATATATGAAATTTTGAGTAGGTCCTTTATAAGGTATGTAAACAAGGCCTTTTAAATAGCCTTCCTATTAAGAGGCCTCTATTTATAAAAGGTCTTATTTTATCACACATTTTAAAGAACTCATTTGAGGCAATTTCTAAAGGGCCTTAAAATAATGACCTTATATTAGCCCTTATGCTGTAGTTTGAAGTCGGAGCCCTTGGTCGGCTATGACACCCTGTGTAAAAAATCAATGAATATGTAATGGGAAGTCAATGCCTTGTGTCTGCAAATAAATGCCTTTTAAAAGGCCTTATGAAGAGCGATTTCCGCCGCTGGGTATATGTATGCATGGATGCTTGTTTTTATAAGGTATAATTTTAGTTGAATATGGTCAGAATTTAGGCGGGAACGAATATTAAATACTCTTCGTCATGAATATAGAATTTTTTGGAATGCTTTTGGAAAGACAATTTATCAATAAATTCGGACTAAACTTTGTTTCCAAAATACTTTAAATGACACATGTGTTTCATATAGGGTTAATATTCCTAAATATTGTTTGAGGGTTGCCATTTACACTTCGGAATTGGAAGACCCTAGTGTTTCAATCTGCCAAATGTATCGTAAAGATAAAATCTTTGGAACCGGGTAAGTTTGTTTTTCCGATGTACAATTCCATTCCAATTGCTGATGTCTGGATTGGACATTTTGGCACTTGATCTTGATATAGTGATTTTATATAATCTTTTTAATCGTCGTGACATGCTTTAAGTTCTTAAAAAACAAAAATCTGTTTATCATAATAAAACTTTAAATTATTAAGTTGTTTCAATCTAACGATTAAAAAAACTATGTTTGGAAAATTACTTTTTCAATCTTTTCTAATGATAATAGTGCTCATCCATCTTATGTGTGTAGATTTATTGAAATCGAAGAAATGAAAACTATAAAATAACCTTAATACTTTTGTCATCATCTATTTTCTTTGGGAGTCCTTCCATACTGAGAGATGATGCTATGAATAACTTGGAAAATCTCTTGCTTTAGATGTGTATTTAAATTGGGAATTATGATGTCTTTATCCTTTGTAGTTTTAGCACAAAAAAGAGTATCTCCTTTCTCTCTTGTGTTATACAGCATGGTAACTTGTATCACAATTCAATTTATTTCGTTTGTTTGACTTGGGTTTGGGGTTTTTTTATTTTGCATTATTTGGAATTTTGTTTTTCTTATATGGATGAATGATTGCTTAAGGTATAAATGTTTACGCATAAGCAATGCAACATTTCAATAATAAAGCAATTCAATTATAACAAAAAAAATGGATTCTATGGAAAATCTTCCCTTTTGTTTTTTTTGCTGCATACTCTATGTAACATTTGAAGAAAACTAATCAAATGGGATTGCTAACATATAACGGGGGGCTAGATATCAAGTGTTTCATAGAGAATCAAGAGATTTACACAAGATTGATCGAAATATATGTTTAATCATAATTCAGTTGATATTTTACATTACAAATAATATTTGTTGTTTTTATTTTTGGTTTTGGAAAAGGTTGGATTTATTCCAGAGCTCATAACACTAAAAAAATTAAACCCAGGGCCATAAAGCACGGTTGACACTCGTGCCAAAAGATCTTATTTTTTAGTTATTGATCACATTTTTGTGGTTAGTATAAACAATGTTGTTGAATTTCCAATTGTTGAAATTCCAAAGAAAATGTTGCCAAAATTTAATTTTTTTTTACAATTTTCTATATAAAATTATGTCAAAATTTTATTTCTTAGAAAATTATGTCAAAATTTTATTTCTATAGAAAAATTTTGCAATTTTTTTTTCTATAGAAAATTATGTCAAAATTTTATTTCTATAGAAAAATATTGCAACATTTTATTTCTATAGAAAATTTTTGCAAAATATAGTTTTATAGAATTTTTTTTTGCAAAATTTAGATTTATATGTACAAATTGTATTTCTATAGAATATTTTTTGAAAATTATATTTCTATAGAACACTTTGTCAAAATTGTATTTCTACAGAAAATTTTTACAAAATTTAGTCCTATAGAATATTTTGTCAAAACTTTATTTCTGTAGAATATTTTTGGAAAATCTTTATTTTTTATAGAACACAACATTTTATTTCTATAGAAAATCTTTGGAAACTTTTATTCTTTAAAAAAATGTCTTAAAATTTTTATTTCTATAGAAAATTTTTGCAAAATTGTATTTCTTTAGAAAATTTTGCCAAAATTTAGTTCCATAGAAAGTTTTTGCAAAATTTAGTTCTATGGAATATTTTGTACAAATTTTATTTCTATAGAAAAATGTTGTAAAATTTTATTTCTATAGAAAAATTTTGTAAAATTTTATTTATAAAGAAAATTTTTCCAAAATTTTATTTCCATAGAAAACTGAAGTACCTCTTAATTGGAGAGGAAAATAATTATATTTCTATAGAAAATGTTGGCAAAATTTATTTCTATAGAAAATGTTTGCAAAATTTAGTTTTATAGAATATTTTTGCAAAATTTAGTTTTATAGAATATTTTTGCAAAATTTTATATGTACAAATTTTATTTCTATAGAATATTTTTTGAAAATTATATTTCTACAGAACACTTTGTCATAATTTTATTTCTATAAAAAATTCTTACAAAATTTAGTTCTATATAATATTTTGTCAAAACTTTATTTATGTAGAATATTTTTGGAAAATTTTTAATTTCTATAGAACACAACATTTTATTTCTATAGAAAATCTTTGGAAACTTTTATTGTTTAGAAAAATGTTTTAACATTTTTATTTGTATATAAAAATTTGCCAAAATTTAGTTCCAGAGAAAGTTTTTCCAAAATTTAGTTCTATGGAATATTTTGTACAAATTTTATTTCTATAGAAAAATTTTGGCAAAATTTAGTTCCATAGAAAATTTTTGCAAAATTTATTTCTATGGAATATTTTGTCAAAATTTTATTTTTATAGAAAAATTTTGTAAAATTTTATTTATATAGAAAATTTTTCCAAAATGTTATTTCCATAGAAAACTGAAGTACCTCTTAATTGGAGAGGAACATTTTGCAAAATCTAACGAACATCAAGAATTCTTCCAATCTACACGCAGAGAAGGAATATGATCACCTCAAACATGTTTCAAGAGCAAAATTTTATTTTTATATGGTGACCATGTAACATGTTTGTCACTAAAATGTTATTTTCTCGTCAAATATAACTTGCTTGCCGAAATAAGATACATGATTTCCGAGAAAATAACATGGTTGCGAAAACCATGTTACATGGTCACTACCTAAAAATATCATTTTGCTCTTAAAACATGTTTGAGGTGATCATATTCCTTCTCTGGGTGTACCAAACAGTAAAAAAATCTACTATTTTTGTTAGATTTCTACCAACTGTGGCAACCATGCACTAAAGCCAATTTAACTCTATTTTAATTAAGAGACATTTTGTTCGAAGTTAATAATTTTTTGTATACGTTATTGATACTATAAAGTTATTGAAAAGAAATAGCCATATAGCAATCTACACAAGCCTAACTAAAAGTCCTTAGGCGACTTTGCCTTCATAAGTTTGCACAAACATATCACTTTTCCCTTGCCAAAGTCAAATTATCGATTTGAGTGCAGTTGAGGAAAGTGACAGTTTAGAAACGATCGTCCATCCAACCTTCTTGTAGTCGAGAAGGCTTTGCCCAAATAAATTTGATAAACATCAACTAAGCTGAAATCAAAACAATAATAATGGTTGAAGAAGAACCCAACAATAACAAAACAACATTTCTTAAAATTTGTAAAATTTGCCACAAATGATACTTCGTAGGTTAAAGTGGCAGCCCGATTAAGATTCAGGCTCACTTAGACTATTCAGTCCATTGTGATAAAAAAAAATGAAACTTCGTAATTTTGAATTTTCGTCTTTAACAAGTGAAAAACAAAATAATTATGTGTAATAAATTTTCTGAATTTAACCAAAATTTTCTGAAATTTCCAAAAAAAATTTTCCTGGTGGGTTCACATTTACACTTTTCAGTGTATCTCTATTTTTATACCCTCCACCATAGGATGGGGGTATATTAACTTTGTCATTCCGTTTGTAACACATCGAAATATTGCTCTAAGACCCCATAAAGTATATATATTCTGGGTCGTGGTGAAATTCTGAGTCGATCTAAGCATGTCCGTCCGTCCGTCCGTCTGTCCGTCTGTCCGGCTGTCCGTCCGTCTGTGGAAATCACGCTAACTTCCGAACGAAACAAGCTATCGACTTGAAACTTGGCACAAGTAGTTGTTATTGATGTAGGTCGGATGGTATTGAAAATGGGCCACATCGGACCACGTTTACGTATAGCCCCCATATAAACCGATCCCCAAATTTGGCTTGGGGAGCCTCCCGGAGCAGCAAAATTCATCCGATCCGGTTGAAATTTGGTACGTGGTCTTAGTATACGGTCTCTAACAACCATGCAAAAATTGGTCCATATCGGTCCATAATTATATATAGCCCCCATATAAACCGATCCCCAGATTTGACCTCCGGAGCCTCTTGGAGGGGCAAAATTCATCCGATTCGATTGATATTTGGTACCTGATGTTAGTATATGGTCTCTAACAACCATGCAAAAATTGGTCCATATCGGTCCATAATTATATATAGCCCCCATATAAACCGATCCCCAGATTTGACCTCCGGAGACTTTTGGAGGGGCAAAATTCATCCGATCCGGTTGAAATTTGGTACCTGATGTTAGTATACGGCCTCTAACAACCATGCAAAAATTGGTCCATATCGGTCCATAATTATATATAGCTCCCATATAAACCGATCCCCAGATTTGACCACCGGAGCCTCTTGGAGGAGCAAAATTCATCCGATCCGGTTGAAATTTAGTACATGGTCTTAGTATACGGTTTTTAACAACCATGCAAAAATTGGTCCATATCGGTCCATAATTATATATAGCCCCCATATAAACCGATCCCCAGATTTGACCTCCGGAGCCTCTTGGAGGGGCAAAATTCATCCGATCCGGTTGAAATTTGGTACCTGATGTTAGTTTACGGCCTCTCATAACCATGCAAAAATTGGTCTATATCGGTCCATAATTATATATAGCCCCCATATAAACTGATCCCCAGATTTGAACTCCGGAGCCCCTTGGAAGAGCAAAATTCATCCGATCCAGTTGAAATTTGGTACATGGTGTTAGTATATGGTCTCTAACAACCATGCAAAAATTGGTCCATATCGGTCCATAATTATATATAGTTCCCATATAAACCGTCCCCAGATTTGACGTCCGGAACCTCTTGGAGGAGCAAAAGTCATCCGATACGGTTGAAATTTGGTACATTTTGTCAGCCATGTAAAAATTGGTCCATATCGGTCTTTAGTTATATATAGCCGATGACTTATTACACAAAAATTGGTCCATATCGCCAAAAATAATCTACCAAAACTTTATTTCCATAGAAAATTTTGTCAAATTTTATTACTATAGAAAGTTTTGTCAAAGTTTCATTTCTATAGAAAGTTTTGTCAATAGTTTATTTCTATACAAATGTTTGTCAAAATTTTATTTCCATAGAAAATTTTGTCAAAATTTTATTTCTATAGAAAATTTTGTAATCTACCTAAACTTTATTTCCATAGAAAATTTTGTCAAATTTTATTACTATAGAAAGTTTTGTTAAAATTTCATTTCTATAGAAAGTTTTGTCAAAAGTTTATTTCTATAGACATGTTTGTCAAATTTTTATTTCTATAGAAAATTTTGTAAAAAATTTATTTCTGTAGAAAATTTTGTCAACATTTTATTTCTATACAAAATTTTGTCAAAATTTTATTTCTATACAATATTTTGTCAACATTTTATTTCTATAGAAATTTTTGTCAAAATTGTATTGCTATAGAAAATTTTGTCAACATTTTACTTCCATAGAAAATTTTGTCAACATTTTATTTCTATAGAACATTTTGTCAAGTTTTTATTTCTATAGAAAATTTTGTCAAATTTTTATTTCTATAGAAAATTTTGTCAAAATTTTATTTCTATAGAAAATTTTGTCAAGGTTTCATTTCTATAGAAAATTTTGTCAAAATTTTATTTCTATAGAAAATTTTGTCAAACTAGATTATATACGTATTTAATCGGCCTTTTTTTGTTTAATATATACCCCGTATGGGCTAACTTACAATTTAGAAGACAGTGTTAAAAAGTTTTACGATACCTTGCCATCGGCAAGTGTTATTGCAACCCAAGTAATTCGATTGTGGATGACAGCCTTTAGTAGAAGTTCCTACGCAATCCATGGTGGAGGGTACATAAGATTCGGCCTGGCCGAACTTACGGCCGTATATACTTGTTTTTCGTTGGTTTTAGTACTGCGCTGCGTTGGCCAGCAAATCTTTTGCTTCTCTCTTCATCAATAATTTTGTGTCTTTCATGGGTTCAAAGCTTCTAGATTGAAGCATCTAAGCCCATTCATATATTAAACCAAGAAGGAAAGAAACTACCCAGTGTAGCTATAGAAATGACTCATTTAAATTCTCTTGTTCTTTTGCAGTTATTTTTGGTACCTTATTGAGATTTTGTTTATTGTAAATATTACAAAAGATCTACATTTAACCTTCCCGTTTTTTTTCTATATCATATCCAAAGAAAAAAAGCATGCTACGTAAGCTTTTAAATTCCTTTTGATTGATTTCCATTCACCTGCCAACCAAGCCATGTGATTTTACAAAAACAAAACAAAAAGAACTCAAGCCCATTGTTTGTAAGGCTATTTTGATATGCTCAAAGAGAGATTTCCAAAAACAAAAAAAGGATATACATACTACAATAGAAGCCGCCAGCTTTGTTTGCTTGCTAACCATTACCAATATATATGGAAGGTTTGTGATTTTCGTTTACTTATAAATCAATTACATTTAAACATTTGCTGTTGGTAAAACAACAACAACATGGATGTAACACAATAATACTAAAAGGAAAAAACAAACGGAACATAAACAAAGCTAAATACAAAACAAAATAGAACTAAACGTTTATACAAAAGGTTGCATGCATGCAATAATAGAGAATTAAAAACAAAAAAACTCTCACACACACACATACAAACACCATCAAAGATAGGATAAGAGAAGAGTTAAAGACAATAACATTAGGCTATTCATGCAACACTGTATGTAAAGGGACAAAACCATTGGGTGAAGGGATATAGAGAATAAGAGTCAGAGAAAGCAATGCCACTTTCATTTCAGATGTAATAGAAGAGTGGCTGAGAGTTTTGTATTGATAACAAAAACAGAATAGAGTAAATATGTTATGAGTAACGAGTCATTCGTTGGAGTTGGAACTATGCTTGGTTTGGTGTTTGGCTTGAATGGCCTATGTTCTACATTAAGTTTAACACGTAACACTCACGAATGGAAGCCACCGTGGTGCAATGGTTAGCATGCCCGCATTGCATACACAAGGTCGTGGGTTCGATTCCTGCTTCGACCGAACACCAAATAGTTTTTCAGCGGTGGATTATCCCACCTCAGTAATTCTGGTGACATTTCTGAGGGTTTCAAAGCTTCTCTAAGTGGTTTCACTGGTCCCTTGTCATTGAGCTTAACATGGAATCGGGCAGCACTCAGTGATAAGAGAGACAGTCTAAGTGAGCCTGATATATCGGGCTGCCACCCAACCTAAATCTAAACCTAAACACTCACGAATAGTACACCCCCACAACCATGTAAAATTGAACTCTTTTGTAAATCATACACATACATATGTATGTATTTACTTTATGGTGTTGTTCTTGTGTATCATTTTAAATATTGAAATTCTGGAGACTTGTAGGCACAAATCTAATACTAGTTGGATATTTGTAATCACTGTGGGAATCTGTTGTAGCAAATTTTACTCTTATTACATGGAAATGTTATTACCTACAATAAAAATAAAAAAACAAGGTGAACCAACCACGATGGAAAATGTAGGTTAATTTTAGAAAATTTTAACTAAACTGTATTACAAGCGATATTATGCCGATATCACCAAAATAAGTAAAGTCAAGAAAAAATTAGACATAATTCAGTTTTTTCACTTGTTAAAAACTCGTATTTTGAAAGAAACAATTGGAGTTCTAAATTGCAAAAATGTCTTTAGCGACATATAAAGTTCAAGAGCGTATTTGTGACAAACATACGTATTGACACACCAAGCCGTGTTGATAATAACGCCATGTTAAAAGTGATATGAAGCTATTTTAAGTTAAAAAAATATTTTAATTTGGATTGTAACTGCATTAAGCATCTAGATCACTTTTTATTTTAACAATTTTTTTTTGGTTCATTAAATTTTTAAATTATAAAAAATGATAAAATGTAAAATTTTTTATGAATAAATTTATTGGCACAGGTAGTACTAAATTAGTTTTTTTTGTACAGTTATTACTTGGTAAGAATTCCTTTTTTGCTTGATAACATCATCAAGTCGTCCAGACATTGAATGGACTATTTTTTATGTTATTTGTACGTACATTCCCCATCCCATCAACATTGTACCAATTTTCATAAAGATCATCGAACAACAATTTCGAATTACATTCGAAATTCATACAATAGCTTATATTTGTCTAATCAGTATATTTTATTTAAATTGTGTTCATAATGTTCTATAATGAACATTTTTTAAATTTTATCTGGCTGTCTTTGTCTGAAATAAACCTACGTTTTCTTTCATGGTGGATTCATTTTTTACTTGGGTATATAGACCCCCTCTGTGGGGCCATCTTGCATACAAAGAGTCATAAATTAAATCCTAGTTTTTGCTGAAAATCAAAACTATATTCACTACTATCTTTATCCTCTCTCTCAGTAATGCAGGTGATATTTCTCAGTTTTTCAAAGTTTCTCTGAGTGGTTTCACCCTAATATGAAATGCCAATGTCTTACCATATTCGTTTTAAACAGAAGTTTTTACATCCATTATGTATCCAACTTACCTAAAAAGAAGAAGAGAAAAAAAAAATACTGAATTTAATATAATTGTGTATAATATTGTCAAGAGAGATAGAGAGTATAAAATAATTAAGAAACTAAGGAAGCATTTCTTTTATTTCGAAGAAGAGTGCTTTCTTATTTTCAATTAAATTGGAGAACATGAGTTGATCTTTTAAAGAGTGTGAGTTTCTCTTGCAAATATAATAAAATTTATATACCGAATTACGAAGCTATCTAGAAATGGAGTGGGATATAAAGATGATTGAAAGATTTAAGTGTAGAGTAATCAACCCTATGAAAGCAAACATAGATTGTTTGAAGGATTGAACCACTTTTAGACTGCATAAATATTTTTATTTGCTAATTCGATTTTTCTCCTAACACAACCCACTGTTCTTGAGTACTCAAAGATATGATTAAGGGAAAATTGTATTCCAATATTCGAGCATTGTTACGTTTTTCATTTTGTTAAATGCATATGTTGATGTGTTGTATTTGTTACACACTTCTTGTTGTTGTTGTTGGACTGTTGCTGTTGAAGTAGTTGTTGTTGCTTTTTGTTATACTCGAAAACATTGCCTGTTGTTGTGGTGTTGTAAACAATTTCGTGTCATCCGCAATTAGGCAGGCAAGTTCTCGCGTAATATCGATTTTATTGCACGAAAAATAGACGCAGAACACTTTTAATGTTACTCATCCATAGAAGGACAATGGTATTAGTCCTGGAGGTGGTATACTCGTAGCAGGTGGTGTTGGTAGTGTTTCTTGTTTTAAGCCGTACCGAGATAAATTAGCAAAAGCATATACATATGTACAACTCCCAACAAGTCTCTAATGCATTTGATTTTGTTAGTGCTGTATTTTCCTTTCGTCGAATTTTTTGTTTTTTTTGGTTTTGTAGAAAGGAAAAAGTAGACAGGCTGAAAGATCAGAGCAGACACACATGGTCTTAGTGGAATACTACCACCATCACATAACCGCAAACGAACAGAGGGAAATGAGTTCGTACATATTACGTCGTTCACTGAACAAGCAAACGCACACACCCGCACAAACGCATACATTTTGAATTGTGGTTGTGTGAGCATGGATATGGCAGGTGTGCCCAGGTGCCAAAGGCCCAAAGGCAAAAATCCCCACAGTTGTTTTTCACAGGATTTTTAAAGTTTTCTTTTGTGTGTATGCATGGGATTTTTGTTTGTAGTTTTTGTTATTCTCCTTTTGTTCGCTTGTTTGTGTTTGTTGTTGGCTTTGTGTGGCAGTTTTTCAACTTTTTTTTGTTTTTGTAGGTCCTCTCACTTTTTTTGGTTCTCCACTTTCAATAGTTTTAATGCACCGATTTATTAAATGCATTTATGCTACATTTACTCGTCGTCGTCGTCTCTTTGTGAGTACTTCTACATGTATGTCTATAACATGTGAGAGCATGGGAGATTTTAAAGTGTGAGAGTATGTGTGTGTGTGTGCATGCATATTCACCTTTGTGCTAGAGGGAGTTGGTGGTTTTGTGTGTATGTGTGTAACTATGTAAATTTGAATAAAAGTTCAAAAGTTTTTAAAGCCTTCAATATACAACAAAATGGGACAGGATGTTTTCGTTTGAGGACCAACCCCTTGAGGATGTGGAATATCCTTTAATGGGAATATCGAAAGTGTTTTTTTTTGTTGTCATTAAAAAATAAGCAACAATGGACAATTGGCCTATATTTGTATGTATGATCGAATTGCTTTGAGGAAAATTAATTTAAATTTTTCATAAAGTTTTAATGCTTATCCGTAAAAATCGTGTGGATTTGTAGCACATTAACACTTCTTTTATCGATTAATTAAAGTTACGTGATGAGCTGAACAATTTTAATGGCTTGATATGGACAAATTGATAATTGTAAAAAAATTTCGCAATACCCTAGTGGCACAAAGTTCGTTGTCATTTTTTTTTGGTTTACAAATATGAGAACATTTTATTGAGGGAAACGAAATTTTCTGCAGATATTCAGAAAAATCAAATCACTATAAAGAGAATTTGTTGGATTCTTTTTTCGGAGAAAGTTTGTTTTTATTCATTAAAAAAAAAAATCAAATTTTCAGGATACTGAAATAATATTTCAGAGAAATTTTTGAATACATTTGATTGAAAATTCTTTAAAATAAAGAATTTGTAATTAAAATAAAGATCATAATCTATGCTTTAAATATTGTTTTCTTCAAATTTAAGACACGAATCTTTGAAATTTGCTTCCCTCTATTAAATTCAAAAAGTAAGACAATTTTTCCTTAAAGTAGGTTCGGTTCGGTTAAGTTGGGTATAACGGTAGCCCGATATTTCAGACTCATTTAGAAGTATTGACTCTTTGAAATAAGGATAAAAAACATTAAATATAGGCTATGAGTTATTTATATTTTGTTGGTTTATTTTTATACCCTGCGCCACACTGTGGAACAGGGTATTATAAGTTAGTGCATATGTTTGCAACACCCAGAAGGTGTCTTTGGCAAAAATGCTCAGGGTAGGCTCCTGAGTCGATATAGCCATGTCCGTCTGTCGCAGTTTTAGTTCAATCGACTTCAAATTTGGCACAAGTATGTGTTTTGGGTCAGAATAGAACCTGCTTAGTCGAAAAGTTGTAAAAATGACTCTAATTTTCCTAAACTTCTAATACATATATATGGAGCGATAAATTACAAATAAACTTTAGCGAAGTTTCTTTAAAATTGCTTCAGATTTAAATGTTTCCCATACACTGAAAAAACAGTGAACCCTTTTCCATTGCAAAATGAACTAAACTGTAGTAATATTGACCATGATTTAGCCCTTAAGATTTTTTTCAACTTGTCTAGTTTATAATTCTCTTAAATTTTAGTTCATCTATAACATTGTATTTTAGTTCATTTTTACAATGCCATAAGATTTATATACCCCTACCAAGTTAAAAAGTCAGTATTATTTTGGTTTCTTGCTTATTTTTTGGGAAACCCGATAATAAAAATTGGTTAAGAGTCTCTTTAAAATGTCGACGACTAAACTATTTTTAAATCAGTCATTCCGTAGTACAGAGAAATTAAATAATTAAAGGAACAACAAACCGTTTTAATTAAAATTAAACTTTCTTTAAGCAAAAGTACTTTATTATAAAAACTTATGATGAAACATACAATGTTTTTTGTGAATAAAAATGATGACCTCGTGGAACAGAGAGTAGTTCATTTGAACTCGCTGTTTGGACATTTTGACTTATCCTTTTTTATTCATCGTTGGTAATTTTTTCACATATCTTGCTGGAAAAAAATGGAAACAATAATGAAAATTGTTAAAAATGAACATCGTGTAATGAAATATAATTTTTAATTCTTCATTTTAGCTTGAAACTTACCATATTTAGGGGCATTTTATCAAATGGTGGAAGAAATTCAACTTTTCTTTGGAAAACGTATCTCATAAAATTTGTACCTGAAACAATTAGAGAAATAATGAAGTATTCTAAATAAACTCATAAAACTGTGTTGCTATCGATGTGAAGGATATAATAAAATAAATATTCTTGTTGAAAGAAAGCCAAAGTTTTAATATAAAACTTACCAATTCTCTATTAAATTGTACGCTGAGGGGAAATATAAAAATTTGGGTTACTCTGAAATTAAATATTTATTTTTTACATTAAATAAAATTATTAAATAGGTTTTCAAAAAATCTAATGAAAAAAATAATAATATGCATAAAAAACCAAATATTCTTGATAACCCTAGACAGTCATCATTCGTCAAAATGACGACACGTAATTTCATTATCGATTTAAAATGCATTTTAGTCTATTGGGAAATGGTAAATTTAAGTTATACTAATTAGACTGTTTTATGAATTTTTGTTTTGTACTAATTAAAACCAAATTGAATAAGAAAATAAATTCAAGTTTGGTTCACTTTTTCGCTCACGATGAAAATTATAGCGTCTTGAAATCAGCCGTAGTCAAAATGACGAAGGATGACGTTAATGTACAAAAAAAGGATGACTGTCCAGGGTTAAAAGAAAGTCAAAGAATCCTTACCAATTCACTATTAAATTACAAGCAAAGGAGTACTAAAAATTTGTCCAAATTTTTATGGGGTTATTCTGAAATTAAATATTTGTTTTTTACATTAAAAATATTACATTGGTTTTAAAAAAAATTGTTTAAAGAAATACTAAAATAAGGTATTAAAAACCTGTAATTTTGACGATAAAAATGTAAATATTCTAGTTGAAAGAAAGCCAATTTGTAAAAGAAAACTTACCAATTCTCTATTTTTTTAAATTTGTTCGAATCCATCTGGAGTTGCTCTGAAATTAAATATTGCTTTTACAACAAAGAAAAACATTAAACTGGTTTCCAAGAAAATTAATTAACATATAATAATATACATAAAAAATATTCTTTTTAAAAGAAAGCCATATTAAAAAAACACTTACCAATTTATGACTAAACTGTACGCTGAGATATAACAAAAATTTTCCAAATTCATCTGGAATTGAATATTAATTTTTTCATTGAATAATGACAATTTCAATACACCTTCAATTTCAACATTTTTACTAAATATTCTTAATAACTTTTTTCTAAACTACCGATAAAATATTAATAACTTTCATTTAAAAGGTTTAATAAACAAACACCAATATATGTCTCAAAAATCCAAAATATTCCATGCCTTTATATTCCCTTGTTGCATACCTACTCAAGAGATGCAACAGCCCACGCCAACGCCAACTATACAACTGAAGCATGCCAAACAAAACCAAGCAAAGCCAAAACATTCCTACAACAACAAAAACACATGTGCCTTTATTGAAAACAACACCTCATCCAGCCAAAAACCATCAACGAATAACAAACACACGCACACACAAACCACTAAATGAACAAAAATAAAAACAACCCCACGCTCATGTATACACAACAAAACTCAAGTAACATCATCTTTACATTAATCACATTCCGCTATTCCGATAAAGATCTCTGTACTGTGCATTAGTTCATCGCATCTGCTGACAATTTACTCTAAGAATAATATTCGTAAAGGCACACCAGTTTATGAACGATGAAACGTTTAACTTAAAATTTGCAAAAATTTCATGAAATGTTATCTACCATTTTTGACGAAAATGTCTATAAATTTAATTACATGTGAACTAAAAATATTTCATTGGGTAAATTTTTACCAACAATTATTGACTATAGGAATTGTCAGTAAGAAATTGCTATCCACTTTCAAGTTCATTTTTCGTAAAAGAATATTTTCTCATACAAAAAAATCTTATAGTAAATTGCACTTATTATTTAGAAAGTACTTTACATTTCACAAGTAGTTTTATAGCATGACAAACGAATTTTTAGCTACCAGTTAAGAAAATTTTTAAGGAAATTTCCATCGTATTTTGTAGGCCATGAACTAAACGATTGCTACTTAGAATTTGTAAAATTTCCTTTCCAGTAGTTAATTTTCGTTGAATATACGAAAAATGAACTAAAATTCTGGAAAATTCTTGTAATAAATTATTGTAAAAATCTTCTTAAATTTACGAGACACTTTTTTTTCTGTGTATTTTTTACTAACATTGTGTTCCACCCTAGTACATTAGCCGATTTAAATTTTGAGTCTATAGATTTTGTAGAAGTCTATCAAATTCTGTCCAGATCGAGTGATATTTAAATGTATGTATTTGGGACAAACCTATATATATATAGCCCCCAACACGGATGTGATATGGTATCGAAAATTCAGATCTACAAAGTGGTGCAGGGTATAATATAGTCGGCCCCGCCCGACTTTAGACTTTCCTAACTTGTTTTTATCTTTAAAAGCTCACATTTTGACTTTATAATTTTCCACATTTTCTCAATGGGATTAAGATAGGGACGATAAGATATCTAATCAAGCAAAAGTTGGAACTAGAAATTATAAGGCAACTAAAAAATTTTACTTTTCAAAATTTTTTGATTTGTTGATATCTCGTCTTATTAAAATTGTGAACAAGGCGACTTTTGCTATCTCAATTTTCGAATGTTGTAATCGGTTGTCAGCATACACATAAAGAAAATGTCATTAAAATTAAGCCAATGAAAATGTTTCATTGATATAATGAAACATTTCCATTAAGACAATGAAAATATTCACTAATAGTACGAAACGTTCGTTATAACAACAAAAATTTCGATTATATTAACGAAATTGTTTCATTGGCTCAATTTTAATGACTCTTTTCGTTAATATAAGGAAGTTTTTTCTACAATCGACATAATATTCTACCTACAATTTAAAATCCAATTTTGCATGAACCTTCACACAAAGAAAATTTCATTAAAATTGAGCCAACGAAAATTTGTCATTGATATAACGAAACATTTTCATTAAGACAATGAAATTATTCGTTAATAGTACCAAACATTACGTTGATTAACAGAAGATTCGTTACAATAACGAAAAATTTCGTTGTATTAACGAATTTGTTTCATTGGCTCACTTTTAATGACACATTTCGTTAATATAACGAAATTTTATCTATCAGTGTTGTCACAAACATTTTATGTAGAAACAGGACAGTCTTGTTTTATGCTTTGAGCTAAGTTTTTTGTTTTGATTAAAAAAAAAAATTAAAATAATAATTAAAAAACTGTTAAATTAAATTTGGCAGCTTTAATATCAAGAGATAAGTCTGTTTGAATAATAATAAAAACTTCTTACGAAATGAATTACTACACAATTTCTTCGAGTGTATTCTTATTACATTTGCCAATTACAGTTCATTGATTCCGATTGTTATTGGTTGTGTATTTAGGTTGACTTAGTTGTTTATTACTCTCTTTTTTATTCTGGACATTTTGCTATATGGGGAAGTAGGTGTGTGTATGTGTAAATGTGTTTGGCATAAAATTATAACGAAGCAACAACAGCAACAAAACAAAAACAAAGAGAAAACATAAAATGTCAGTCACTCAGCCACTGTATAAAACTTCATGTGCTATTGTGATTGTTGCTGTGTTTGTTGTCGGTGTTGTTGCTATTGGTATTGTTTCCTTTTGCATACAATAATCAAAATCGAAATTATTCTACGATTGCTGCCGAAGGCCAAAGAAGTGTGTAACCACCACCCTCGGTGGTGGTTACACAGGAAAAAATTTCCGTAATTAAACTAACCCTAAATATAACTTATTTTTATTGGAAAGAAATTATTTGCTTGTAGTTCAATTTTATTATTTTTATCGATATTTTCCACAGCTTAATGAAATCTTGTCTCAAAAATTTTATGAACTAAACGTGAGTATAAAGTTCAATGACCGTACACATAAGCTCAATATGAACTAAAACAAATAAAAAAATGTTCGTACGATTCCTAAAAATAGTAAGAATGAACTACTGTATGATTAAAATGGTCATGATTTGGCGCCAATGATTTTCTTCTTTAGTTTTAGATAATTTTTTCTTCTATGAGATGATGTAATTTCGTGAACTACAGTTAAAAAGTACAACAGGGCATTAAAATTTCCTGGTTTTAACAACGCTTTGTGGAAATCTCAAAATGTGGAGTAAAATTTAGTTCGATTTTCGTGCGTTGTAGTTCATTCTTCCTATAAAACAGTTCACTTTTTTTCGGTGTATGTGTATATTTATGAAATATAAATTCAATACGAATTTAACCATCATGGGCTTTGTTAACGAGAATAAATTTCAAATTTAGGTTACAGCTAAGCAAAAGGATCGACCACCACCAAAGCATACGAATTGTCGGATTTTAACGAAAGAAAGACAAACAACAAGCAAAGCACTTGGCTTGCCGAACCTCTCTCTCTCTCTCTCTCGAGGGAGTATTGCAACATACAAAAACAAAACAAAGGGGTTAAGGAGCGGAGCCAAATGCTTTGTGATTGAAGCCAAAATAAAACACCCCCCCCCCCCCCAAACATCTGAGTCACCCATACAAATTCAAACTAAATTCATATTGAATCCAAGTCATTCACTTACAGACTCAGTTAGTCAACAAAATATTTTGAGTTGTGTGTATTAATTTGCAATTGAAATGAGAAAATTCAATTCACAGAATATTTTAAAAGTCAATTATGAAAAGAATCGAACAAAACATTATGCATGTGAGCGAAATGTCACTGCCATATAGTGCTACGAAGATACAATAAAGAAAGGGAATCTCATCTGAGTGGAGGTTCATCTCTATGTTGTACCATACATAACAAAAAAAAAAAAAAACAAATGTTAATCAAATCTTTGGGGAAAAAATGTATAAAATATGACTGAAGCAATATCGACAACTAAATTCAAGCAAGGTTTAAGAAAATTGGTGATGACATATTCACAATATTATACATGTCTGAATTTATTAAAGAATTTTAAGGGTATATATTTATAAATTTCAAAGGCAATGATTCAATTATTGAATTCAAAAACTACACCCAGAAAATTTCAATATAATTTGAACTGTTCATGTGATACCACTGTTCATCACTGTGAATAATCTAAATGAGCATGAAATATCTGGCTGGCTGAGTAGTTCATCAGATCCACATGTAATTTGGTTCAAGGATGTTTTCGACTAAAGATTGAATACCATTGAATTTGATAATGATAGCAACAAATTATGGCTTATGAAAAGTTTTGTTAGTCAACTTTTAAAAATCTTGTAATGGATTTTGACGATCCAAACAAAAATTAGAATTCGCAATTTTCGAATGTTGTAATCGGTTGTCAGCATACACACAAAGAAAATTTCATTAAAATTAAGCCAATGAAAATGTTTCATTGATATAATGAATCATTTTCATTAAGACAATGAAAATATTCACTAATAGTACGATCCATACAAACATTAAAATTCGATTGTTTTAATGTGAAAAAGTCAAAAGTAGAGATTCTTGAATTTTGTAAAAATTCTAAACGATTTTGCAAAATTTGAAAATGTGGATAACTCAAATTTTTACAAAAAAATCGACAAGTCTACGATATTATCTTTATTTTCAAGCTGAAAAAAATGGCATATCCTGAAATAGCCACCTTAAGCAAAAATGAGCAATACTTTGGCAACCATAAACCATAAAAATATTCATCAAAATTAACTACATAAATTACTAGAATCAATTAAATTTTTAATTGAACTAATTAAAATTTTCAACTATAATAAACTCAAAAATCAAAAAAAAAAAAAAATAATAATAATAAAAATTTTCAATTAACCACATAATTTATTTGAATCAGTTAAATGTTTAATTGTATTAATTAGATTGTATATTTAATTTTAATTGATTTTATAAAAAATATTGAAAAAAAATTGTTTACTTCATTAACCACATATATTTTTAAAGCCGATTACATTTTTAATTGAATCGATTAAAATTTTGAATTAATTTTTATTGATTTTGCAAAAAATATTAAAAAACAATTAATTTATTCAGTTAATCGTATAAACTATTGGAAATAATTTTATTTTAAATTGGATAAATTAATTTGTTTATGATTGATTCTATTTTGTTTTGGTTTCAATTAAAATTTAATAACATCAAATAATTTCTTTTTTATAAAGTTAACCAATATTTTTTTCGTGTAGAAAATTTTAGTTATGTTTAATTTTAATTGCTTAATATGTTCATGTAAATTTTAATATTTATTATATCCATTGGGTTTACATTTTACATTCATTACCACTATAGGAATATTTAATTATTTTAAGAATGTGTATATGCGTGTTTATGTTTAAATAAATTGGCTTTATATGTTATTGTTTGAACAGCATCCATCTGGTGGCAAAAAAAAAAAAAACATTTTTGGCAATATTTTTGGTAGCTATTTTTTTTGTTTTGTTTTTCTTTGTTTCAATTAATAGAGAAAACAAACAAAAAAATTAATTGACCTCTGTAATTGGCATGGTTTTATTCAGTTTCGCTGGCATTGGATGTATTGTACAGTGACTTAGAATAAGTTTCTAAACAAACATTAAAAAAAAAAAATATATATGACGTTTATAACCCTACACTAAACAAAGGGTGGGCGCTAATGCCAACATAACTTTATTTTATTTCACGGAAATTAGTCGATTTTAGTTCAATTTTGCCCAATGTAGTACTAAAAACTAAAATATAAAATAGCTCATATTTTCCTTATATTGTAAAATTTTGTTTAAATTTAGTTCATAAGTCTCTGAAATGAGTAAATTTTACTAAAATGTTACCTGGCTTGAACTTTGTATAGTGCTACAGATATTTTAAATTAATGTTTAATTTTTAAAATAAATTTTTCCCTCAACATATGAAATTTTCTTAAACAAAAAAAAAAAAGAAATATTATTATTAATATTAAATTAATAGTATTAAATTTATAAACATGTCCTTGCTATCCAATTAAAAAAAAAAGAACACCAAGTTTGCGGTTCAAATCTGTCGTTTGATTTATGGCAACCCACTGTGTTTATTTGTAAGTTTGTTTGTTTACAAAAAAACAAAAAAAAATGTCGCTGGGATTTCATTTGGCTTTGTCTCCTGCATAGTTTTTATTTCAATTTATTACACATATCTAAGTAATAGAGGTAATTGTTTAAAAATTTTGTTTTAATTGGCTGCACATATTTTTCTGCCAGGCGTTTGACAAAAAAGTGGGCCATCGAGTTTTTTTCTGTGCTTCACAATAGAATTTTCGTACTAAAATTATTTGCCAATATGAAAACTTTGTTTACATAGAATTTAGGTGACATTAAATAAAAATCTATTTTATCATTGTTTTGAGTCAAATGAGTCTAAACAAGGTAAAAAATTTTTTATCTTATGGAAATTGATTCTTGTTGCACGAGGTAGTTAATTTTTCCCACAAAATTATTTCACTTTTTTCTGTGTATATAATCCAGGCTATATAATTAGTTAAAAACTTAACTGTTAATTTTTTTCTAATCCGCAACGAATATATCTTCAATTTAATTTTTGTTAAATAAAAGGGGCCATAATGAAAATCACCGTAAATTAAATATTATTACGTCTATTACATATTTTTCTATAACCCATGAAGTGTTAATAATTCTTCTTCTTCTACGTTTCTCTGTTAGATATATGAATTTCCCCTTTTTGTTATCAAATTACCCTTTAAAGTATGCTACATTAAATGAAAATAAATGTTTATAGTCTCCCTCTCTCTCTGTTGCTTATACACACACACATACTCACTAACTCATATACACCATTCACCATAATATATTCTATTTGCCAAATCGCCTGGTAACTATCGATTGTGAATATGCACTTGCACTCCAAATTCAAGATGACGATGGGGACCAGTGGAAAAAAACAAAAAAAAAAAAAAAATGCCAAAGAAAGAAAAACTAAACGATCCAAACACTCCAGGGAAATCTAGTGAATGTAACAAAAATATATGGTACATGGGGAGATGTGCCAAAAAAACCCCTTGGCATATGAAGAAAATCTTTAGAAATGGTCTATTCCAAGAATAACTTAGCTTCGACTGGGGCTAAGTAACACAATCTAAGGATTGGGCAGAAAATTAAATAGCAACAAAAAAAAAAAAAAAACGGCACTTTATGCCAAATGTTTGGAGGCAAATTTAAGACGAGTGTCAAACTATTTAAAAATGTTGGCAGACGCTACAGTTCAAACATTTCTGTGTGAGAGTGTGTGACAATCAATTGCTTGCAGTTGTACGACAACGGGTAGACTACCGCCATTTTAAAGGCCTTGTACTGGAGTAGGTGTTAAATAACTTATTTATTTTGAATAGAAATGTGAAATTAAAATCTTTAATTATTTTTTTTAATTGAAATTAAAATCTTTAAGCCTTTGGGCGTTTCGAACGGTCCAACCCCACGACCCGCTGACGTCTAATAGGTCTAGTAGCTTTTGCACCTATTTTGTACATGACCAATAAACGCTATTTTATGTCTATGTCTACGAAATCGAATATTTCTGTGGTGTCATCTGCAGAAACGCGTCAAAAACAAGCGGACTGCCTTAAGAGGCTGTAATATCTCCTTTACTTTGGTCACTTATAGTGGATGAGATTCTGTCTTTCCTGCACAACAAGCAGATAAAAATTGTGGCCTATGCCGATGATATTGTTATAATGGTGTCAGGCAAATTTCTGGACACGTTCTCTGATATAATGAGTGAGGCTTTACAAATTCTATCCGACTGGGCAAGGAACTGTGGTTTGGGTGTTAACCCAAAGAAAACGGAGCTAGTACTCTTTACTAGGGAAGAAAATCATTAAAGACCCACAATTTCGAGGAACGAGAATTAAATTTCGCAAAATCGGCTTGTGGGTTATCTAAGGGCGTTTTCGCTTCGCAAAAAATATGTTGCCCTGGTGTTACACTACTTTTTCCCTCATTGCATTTTCGCTCAAATTATTGTGTCATTCCAAAGTTATTGTTAATTCATAATATTGTGAGGGATTCAAGATCGAAAATCTATGACAGTGTCCTTTATATTTGGCAATCAATTTCGAGAATGTTGCACTTTTTTCCCAATCGAAATCGAAATCGCCATAAGACTCCAGACTAAACTGATTAGAAAATACAGCTGCTCGTCTAAAGAAGATCTACGCGGCACTGCATGTGTGCCAAAAGATTGCTTGCCAATGAAGCATCCTTGTTTAACTAGCTGTTTACAGCAGTTACAAGACCAGTATCAATAAACGTCACGTCCATAGATACTGGACCATTACTAACCACCGGAACATATACCCAAATTCAAGAGAATAAATAGGATGGTTCTTATATATATGACTGGTGCAATGAGAACAACGGTCATCGCGGCTCTGGAGGTATTAATGGGAGTATGACCAATTGATCTGTATATCAGACCAACAGCTGAGGTGATGCTCATGAGAATGAAGAGCCCGGATTCGCTTGGAAACGAGGATAGCTGCCACACCGAAATCTTTGTTTCAATTGGGCAAGATACGGTCATCGTGGATCTAGAGGTATCGGTGGGAGTCTGCCCACTTTATTTGAAAAGCAGGAAAACAGCTGAGGTGATACTCAAGAGACTGAAGTGCCTGAACTAGCTGGGAATCGCGAATTGCAGGTACGCAGAACTTGAACAGACCAGAACAGAACAGAACGAACTATATGGCAACTCAGCATGTATATCAGAGCAAGTTGAATTCGATTATCCCAACTATAGAGGACTGGGAATCTGATCGAAAATGGTACTTTCTGCGAAGAGTTGAGGATTGGGGAGTCATATAAGATGGGTAGCGAATGCAGCATTTTTCTTACACTAGAGGATAGCCGTCCCCCTAGCCGTAAGTCTTCCTTTCCCTTTTTCCCTTTCTTACACTGGAGGAGAGACGTCTCTCTAGTCGTAAGCCTGCTTTCCCTTTTCCCCTCTTACACTGGAGGAGAGCCGTCTCTCTAGTCGTAAGTCTCCTTTCCGTTTTTCTCTTCCTTACACTGGAAGAGAGTCGTCTCTCTAGTGGGAGAGTCTTCCTTTCCCATTACACCTTTCCCCTCTTACAATGGAGGAGAGCCGTCTCTCCAGTTGTGAGTTGTTTTCCCTCTACCATAACCTACACTTTCTAACCATCGTAACTGGGGGAAAGCTGTCTCTCTTAGTGCGAGTTTCCTTCCGTCCTCCTTAACCTTCCGTTCTATACCGGAGGAGAGTTATCTCTCCAGTCTTGATCCCGTACCTAACCTCGCCTAGCCCTGGAGGAGAGTAGTCTCTCTGGACACGAAGCCGTGTGACACATTTGGCCCTGATGTCGAGTGGGAAAACTTACCACGACCCACAGTCCGATCGCAAGACCGCGCCGAGACTCCCAACCCATCTGCTGACCAGTAAGTTCGAAGACCACCGGGTATCTTTAAGCCTTTGGGCGTTTCGAACGGTCCAACCCCACAACCCGCTGACGTAAAATAGTTCTAGTTAATTTTGCACTTATTTTGTACATGACCAATAAACGCTATTTTTCCACTAGATCATAAAACCAGCCTTCTCGCTCTTCGCTGTCTACGAAATCGAATATTTCTGTGGTGTCACCTGGCTTTGCAAAACCAAGGGAGCTCATGTAGATGAGCTCGATATTCCGAAGCGATATCAGCTCCTTCATCGACAGTCAGCAGCAATAAAAGCCGAACATAAAGTCGAAGGTGGTCTGTCACTGTCCTAGAGAGCTTAAAGCACTGAACAGCATAATATTATTCTGTGCTGAGTACCTGGATATTATGGAATGAATGGTAATGAGGAGACAGGAGGCAGTACTGGGAAAAGTAAGCGCATGCGGCATGGACATTATCGTTGACGACTTTATTTGCCGGCATCTTTATATATTTACAAAGTCAATGTCAAATACAATGACTTTTGGAAAGGAAGTTGAGCTTCCTCTGCGGGCTGCGAGCAAATCAAATTGATATTGGACGACAAGAGTAGTAAGAACTCTGATTTTCAGATGACGACATATAGAGAGAATTTGAGACCTCTAATATGCATCTTAACAGGACATAACACACTTGAAAAACACATCGTAAGGATTGGTTTAATGACTGGTGTCAGAACCCGGAGGCTACAGAAGACTCCAACCATTTTCTGTGCCAGTCTTCGGCATTATCCCTTCGAAGAAACAAGATACTGGGATATTTCTGATGTAGGGACTGTAATCTGAATAATATACTTGCCTTTATCAAGATTATTCATGGTGGATGAAGATAGAGAAACAATTTCCCTCATACTTCGCAATGAACCAATATGGTATCAGTGGACAATTCCTTTTCTATGGATTGGTGTCATCCTGTATAACCTAATTTTGCAGCCTCAAGGAGGCACAAAAATTTTAAAAATATGATATTTAGCGACCAAAAACTTTGAAAAAACGTGGGAAGTTTGTCAATAAAATGCCACAATGGTAATCCCGCTGATTTTGGTAATCCCACTGATTTCGATTATCTTCAATAAAGGCCTTCTAAATATTTTTTGTTCCTGTTGTAATCCTACCTAGGGAATAGCACTCGTATAAATGGATATATGAACAAATTGGCAGACGGACACCGGGACCGTAAATTGCATCAAGAAGTATCTTATCTACTGGCACACTTGACTCACGCACTCGTACACACACTCACACACACACTTATATACATTTGTATACAATTTGTTAATGCAGTGAATGCAATTTTCAGAGGTTCCTGTCACGAATGTCTGGAATAATGTGTCGCAAGCACGACAATAGTCATGCCTCCCTATCAAGTCCCAACAAGTCAGGCAGTCAATTGTCGAGCCAAAATAAGCAAAATCCCACCAATCCTCCCTCCCCTGTGAATACCTCTTAGTACCAACAAAATGGCAAGGATAGCCTTGCATATAGACCCCCAAATTGAAAGTTGGCCAAAATGGGCATTGGAAAGTTGTAAGAAAAGAGGTGTCGGCAGACAGTTGCGAAACAATGAGGGAATATTTTCGCAAATAACATTTTGTTTTGTATTTAAAAGTCACATTGCTAAATGTAGGCAAGGGAATTTATCCTTCATTCCCTCCCCTATTTAAAAAGGGGAAATGTGACAGTTTGTGACTGCATCTCTCTCTTTGAGTTGGTAGCCGTAATTGGTGTTTGTCGTTTTTAGCGTCTGCGAATTTGCTCTTCACCCTTGTGATGAAGTGCACTTGGTAAATGTGAGTGTATACATTTGCTATAAGTACATGTCTCCAATGTCCCCAACAGGACCTCAGAACAACATTCGGCAGCCCTAGCAACGGGAACAGCAACATTTGCAGTCAGAATCATTAATCAATGGCAATGGTATGCGACACAAAAACATTTCAAGTATTTGAGAAATGGTGCATTTATCCGCAATCGAAATGAAGTCAAACGCGCTCCATAGACACATGCATTACAATCCACTTCAATGATGGCCATTCCCGTATCATCATCATCATCATCATGGTCGTCATCAGTATCCTGTTCCATGAAACAGTAGCCAATGGACAAAATGAACCTTCGCTCCACTACACTACAGGACCTCACAAAGCTACTACATGCAGATCACCGGAAAAAAGCAATCGCTATCCAGGACCAAAATGAAATTTGTTGCGAACACCACTTCAGTGAAGAGGACAAATGGGCATATTAAAAAACTTATTTCATATTTTTTTGTGTGTGTGTTGTACAAAACTCCTTCCTCTCCAGCGTAAAAGAATAATAAAGAAAGTCACAAAAATTGGAAAATTTTAAGTAAATAATAAAAAACAAAGTTATGAAAAAAGAGATATGAAAGGAAACACAGAGGGAAAAACAGTGCTTATATGAGAGGCTGTGGGTAAGCCTGTGGGAATCAGTCATTGAACTTGGACCGAAGCTAACTAACCAAAGCAGATAACGTTAAAGGTACTGACTGACAAAAATATTGGTTGAGATGAATTGAATATACACTGGAGGGGCTACCCCCTCTACATGGATAAATTTTATCGACAAACATATAAGGAAGAGCTAAAATCTGTGTGAGACGATTATAGTCGGTTTAGGATACCCTAAAGTAATGCCACTGAAAATGGTAAATGTTTCTTCGCCTACTTCAAAGACATACCACTTTACCTGAGGGACGAATTTTTTAAAGATTCGTGTCATAGGTTTGAAGAAATTTGTCCTTAATGCGAGTTGAATTTTGGTGGAAAGTCTTGATCCACCAAAATCAGTACCTGCTTTAGAGGTACTGGTGGGAGTCTGCCCATTCGATTGAAAAACTGCTGAGGTGACACTCGTGAGTTCTATACAGTTCATACAGAACTTCTTGCGGAGCATTGTAGAGAGATGACTGAACAAGTTTATCACGATAAGCCGAAATATAAGGATCGGATCTAAAATGGACGAAGAAACTGGTAACAGCATTTATTGCAGGGAACTAGGAATACGAGAGTAGTATACGTTAGATAGATCACAAAAGCAGCTGTGTCCCTGTTATTGTTGTAGCCCCTGGGAATGAAACACATAGGGGGAATAAAAGACAAAACAAAACACATGTGTAGGGATTAGACATTTAGGCTTCTACATCCAGTTCGAGAAAGTGGGGCTGCTAGAAGTAGGTGTCAGGTCTGTCGGCTTCGTAGGACACGTGAACAGGTGCCTCGTGATGTGAGGCGACTGTCCACAAACATCTGGAATTGGTGGGTTCACAAGTGAGAGGTAACTATTCAAGTACCTAGAGATGCCAGATCTTAGCTGGGATAGCGCTGACCTAGACTCTCTAAGGAGTCGTCTCTTATCATGGCTCTCTAACAAGTGGTGGTCTTCACCCTTCTGATCCGCTGCCGTGTGTGCCGTCCTTATTCCCTCATCACTGTCATCGCCGATCAAGTGGTTACTCGACTGAATATCTTCCCTAAAATCGAACCGAATAGGCTTGCCTCGTTCGGTTGGTACCCTCATGGCTGTGCCATGGTTTGCGTGGTTTACACCTCTGCAGGATGCAGTGCTGCCTCACCGATAATTCCTCTGGTGTTTTCGAGTGACATCCAGTATTTTGCACCATTTGAAGTTTTCACTATTGGGTATCGCTAATAATGTGTGTCCAAACGGGGGCCGTATAATGTAGGTAGGTCTTTTGTATCGTCACTTTATCTTTCCCCCAAATGCTACCAACCAATGCCTTCAGGATCTTGTTTCTACCCCCAACGTTTTAGGATACCATTTGGTAACACCAAGAACCTTGGGATTCGTGGATGTGGGAATACTGTGGCCACGGATGTGGATATTGAGTTCCAGGTTCACTTCCTGGGTCCACGATGTGAAAATGGTCGCCATCGATTTAGGGACAGAAAGTTTCAGATTCCTGTTGACAAATAAATCCCTAAGTGCAGGGAGGTAATCGTTGATCTTCAGCTGTAAAAAAAGGTTTGCCACCTCTGAGCTGGGAAGTAACTGCAGGACAGTCGAACGCCCTTAAGTCGAAAACGTCCATAGACTATGGTAAATCTCTCAACGCTATGGGCGAGGAGGACAATATTCACCAAATATGGGTTCCTGGCAAAGCAAAAGTCCATGTTTCGCTTACAAAAAAAAAAAAATAAATTTAAATTTCTATGATTTTCCAATTTATGAACAAATGAGTGCTATCGATATAGATTTGAGTTGGAACAATGAAATGTATTTTCCCCATGCAATTCTTCGGAACATATGTAGTACTATTCAAATCAACTGATTATTCCAAGGCTTTTTTGCAAATAATGACAAAACGTCCATATTACGTTTCCTCTGGAGGACGTTATAAAAATTCCCTGATAAATTAAACAGAAAACTATGAAGGGTGTTCGTTATCATTTTCTCCCTATCTGGTAGAGATAACTTTGGCAAGTGAAGGGTACAACTACTCACCATACATTCCGCTTTTTCTGCATTCCTTGTAGCTGCAAGCAGTGCTCTGCGAAGGCCATATCATCAACGTTGGCAAGAGGAGAAAAGGTCGTGCATAAGAAAACCAAACGGAAAAACCCTATGAACTGTAACAATGATATGAGAATACTTCGGAGGCAGCTACAACTACAACTGACACTACCACTGATGAGGTGATCTCATGATGAATGAAATCTACGTGGGTGGGGGAAGGTATCTGTTGTAGGCAGATATGAAGAGATGACATTGCATGGAATAGATAGCTGGTGAAGGTGATTCCTTAGGTTCCATTTCACCATTTCAGATTCGTTTTGCTTGCTGGCTGACTGGCTGGCTGGCTGCCTATGGAGGGTGGCAATTCTACAAGGATGACTTGAATTGAATGTGTATCTAGATATGAGTTGAGAGCATTTTTATTATTTGCTTAATGGAAGAAAAGGCAACCAAAAAAAACCAACCCCACACAATTTATACATGAACTATAAATGTTGGCTCGATGGCGCTCGCTTGGAATAAATACTTGAACTGAATTCTTCTCCTACTGCAACAACGACAATAGTTATGACCAAGGTTCAAGGTGTTTTCTTATAGTCAGAGTTTACCCAGCAATCTAGAGAACCTCACCTAGCGATCGATGTGTATGTTCACTCACTCACGTGCATCATCTGTACAAATACATGCATACAGCTACATTTATAGATGTAAATATGTATATGTGTATGCCTAAGTGTGTGTGTGCTGTATGTGTTTGCATTTCCGTTTCACTTCATCTTTGTGGCATCGAAATGTCAAAAGTCAAACAAAAGGCGGCTCCTTGGCTTGCGGCTGTTATAGCCTACATCCCATATTGCAACAGTTTGAGGTGGGCAGTGGTTCGAGAAAGTAATCATCTGGAGCACCTTAAATTTATATTTGCTCTTATAATCAAAATAATAGTCAAAGATAAAGAAAATAATAATGGTAATAATAACGACAATAATACATTTCCATGATGATAGGCATATAGCCAATTTGCCATGGCCAAAAATATCCTTAGCCCTCCCTGCAAGAACAAGAAAAGAGCAAGGATATTCATTTGTCATTTTTTGCCAAATGCCAAATGATTTTAATTCTAAAATTATTCCATTAGGTAAAAACCGCCTTGGAAAATGAATGACAAAAGCTTATTTCTTTGCAAATTGTCATTTATCCTTGAAGGGGAGGAAGCATCGATGTAGCCATTAGATTCCCATTCGATAAAATTAAAAAATTCCATTAAAAGCATATGCAAAAATGATTCACTTGAGAGGATTGCTGTTTGATTTAATCAAATGTCAAAAAATAATTTCTGATTTCAATTACAAAAATATTTGATCCATTTAATTTTCTATTGAAATTGCTTCAGTCATGAAAGCCAATTAACTGAAACTGTACATAATAAACCGCACCATTTAATTTTTTACTTTGTATATATTTTTCAAATTTAAAGCAAAAACTGTGGGAAGTAACATCAAATTTTAGAATCTGTTTAGATTTGTTAGAATTGGCTACCTTTGGCACGAATTATGGTCTTTAAGCGGCCGACAAAACCTTCATACGCTATAAACTACAAATCGACTACAAACTACCCCAAGATTCTTGGGGTTACATTCGCCAACCTTTTCAACTTGTCTGCCCATGCCAATGCAATATGCGATAAGCTCCGAGGTAGAAACAAGGATTTCAAGCCGCTTGCCGGCAGTACTTGTGGTGCGGACAAAGAAAACTTATTGACTACGTATAAGGCAGGCGATTGCTTAGTACCAACCCAGGTGTGGATTTAGATTAAGGGATGTTGGTGTGTGGTAGAAATGAAGAGAGGAACCTCTTTTTAGCCATTTTCGGATGACGTGTGCTGAGTCATGTTGAAATGTCCTTGAAAAGTTTTGACTTTTGGACATGGAAAACATCTCCATTCACATTTTAAGGACATTAAATCTTTGGCCTCGTGACAATATTTTTTTCAGTGTACCATCGGTGTAGTTTGAGTTCGGCTGGCCAATCGAAAGTCTTAATTTTCAGTTGTCCTCTTTGCCCGATAATTTTAACGAGCAAGTGTGCGAGAAAAATAATTTTTATTTACATTTAAATCCTGGTTTTAAAGCAATCACACAGGCGGAGAAGGAATATAATGACCTCCAAGAGCAAAATTTTATTTTTGTTATTTGTGCCGCAAAAATGTTGTTTTCTCGCCAAACATAAAACTGTTGTTGAAATCAGATACATATTTTCCCATAAAAATAATATGGTTGCAACAAATATTTTACATGTTCACCATACAAAAATAACATTCGGATTTAGGAGGTAACATGTCCATTAGATAGGGTCACGGCCTAAAGGAAAAAAAGTTGATGTGGTCACGACCCAGTTTTGTAGCATATTCGAAGACAATTTCAGAACACCAAAACTTTTTTCCGTGCACCCTACGACACCCCGAAATACAATTTATTGTGCTGTGTCGTCATTTGAAGTCCGATCAAAAAGAAACGCATATCGTTCTTCGTGGTTGATCAGGGGCTATATTTCGTGCATTGGTCATTTTTGACTCCGACGTCAAATTTGATTTTATTTTTTTTTATTTCGCTTCGTATACCCCTATGATGCCCGTTTCTTTCATACGAAGCGAAATAAAAAAAATTAAAAATCAAATTTGACGTCGGAGTCAAAAATGACCAATGCACGAAATATAGCCCCTGATCAATCACGAACAACGATATGCGTTTCTTTTCGATCGGACTTCAAATGACGACACAGCGCAATAAATTGTATTTCGGGGGGAATAAAAAAGTTTTGGTGTTCTGAAATTGTCCGAATATGCTACAAAACTGGGGGGTGACCGCATCAAATTTTTTTTCGTGACCCTATCTAATGTCCATCTCTAGGTGTATTATCACACCTGAAGTCAATTATGAATACATTTTTTCCAAATGGAATAAATCGAAATACTTTTATAAGCTTGTAAACAATAAAATGAATTGTCACGCGAATAAATCTGAACAAAATCGTTTCATTGGATAAAATTCAATGTCTTTTATTTTTCTTTGTTCACTACATTGCAATACAGCGCCTTCTTATGAGATGGTAAGACAACTATTTAGAACTCTTTAAAATGCTGACCAGCGTTGCCATACCGAACATTTTTCTTTGCGCTGAGTTTTTTCCAATTTTTTTTTCTCCAAAATTCTTCCAAATTCGCAACAGCGGACCTTTTTTTCAAATTCAAGAAAAAAACTTGAACTTGGTTATCTTGTATAAGAACATTTTTGCAAAATTTTATTTCTGTGGAAAATTTTTGCAAAAATTTATTTCCGTAGAAAATTTTTGCAAACATTTATTTCCGTAGAAAATTTTTGCAAAATTTTATTTCTGTAGAAATTTTTTGCAAAATTTTATTTCTGTAGAAATTTTTTGCAAAATTTTATTTCTGTAGAAAATTTTAGCAAAATTTTATTTCTGTAGAAATTTTTTGCAAAATTTTATTTCTATAGAGACTTATTGGAAAGTTTTATTTCTATAGAAAATTTTATAAAATAATTATTTTTGCAACATTTTATTTTTATTGAAAATGTTGGCAACATTTTGTTTCTATAGAAAAGTTTTGCAAAATCTTATATCTATAGAAAAAATTTGCAAAATGTTATTCTTATAAAAAATTATTGCAAAATTTCCTTTAAAACAATTTTGCAAAATTTTACTTCTATAGAAAAATTTTGACAAATTGCATTCTTATAGAAAATTAGAACAACATTTTATTTCTATAGAAAATTTTTGCAAAATTTTATTCCTATAGAAAATTATAACAAAAATTTATTCCCACAGAAAATTGTTGCAAGATTTTTATTGCTATAGAAAATGGTTGTAAATTGTATTTCTATAGAAAATTTTGAAGAAAAAAAATTACCAATGTGATGAAAATGGATCAAAATTGACTAAATTCAATTTGGTCCAACCTCTGGACCAAATTTAAAAATAAAAATTTAGTTGGACCAATTTAGGTCTGATCGGAGCAAAATGGCAACCATCATGACGACTATTCTCCATTTCCCTTTAAATGTTATTTTACACAAAAATTTATTAATAGAATGCCAAAGCTTTTAAAAATAATAACTTAAGACAAAATATGACTAAAATCCTAAATGAAATGCTTGAAAATTATTTAAGACTCCCCAAGAATACAGAAGTGTCGGTGCAATCTAACAAAATAATGGCAAACAGGGGATTAGAACATTATTTTAAAAGGCTGCCGTATTCTAGAGACCAACAACAAACACCCACCCACTCACACATACACCATAAAAAACACAACATTTTTCAATAAAGATTTTCGCCATATTTAAGATGGTGACGACATGGGAGGGAGGGAGGGTATTATGGTTAGGGAATGAGAAGCTAAGAAAAAGGAAGACCAAAATTGAAGTAATTTATAAAGATTGTGACTTCAAGCTAAAAAAAAAAAAACAAACACAAAAATAACACTTAGAGAACGGGACTTTTACTATGTCTCTCACTCTCTCTCTCTCACACTCTCCTTCTCACTGTTGCTCTATGCTCATTGTATAAGCAAATTGCTTTGTTGTTATAATTGGTCATATTTCAAATGTCACCAAACAGCAGCGACAACTAGTAATGGCTTTAGGGATCCATTTGGGGGGAGGTAGGGGGTTGTTGAGTGTGGGTATTATGGGGCTGACAAATGTCGAAACATTGAAAGCAAGCAAGGCTCATTTATATTAACGTCTAAATACTTAAGTAATAATCAATTTCTATTCAATGCCCGTAGACTCATGCTAATATTTTTATTATTATTATTTTGTTCTTTCTCATCTTCTTCTATGATTGCTTGTTGTGGCCATTGAGTATCCTATAGTAGAAGAAGGACCAACCTAAAGGACCCTGTGTGGCTAATACAAATACATCTCTGTGGCTCTGTCTTTGGCATTAGAAGTACTTAAGTGTGTTTGTATGTGGGTGTGTGTGTGTAAGAGTGTCTTGGCGGTAATTTCTTCTTAAGCACGTCATATCAATTCATTTTGTCTCCAATGAAATCAACCCAGAAGTCAGTATTTAGAAACATTGGCCAGCAGCACGCCCTCCATAAATGTCTAATGAGGGAATAGTAAGAAATATTACTTATAGTGGTGCACAGTGGTTATAATTGTTTTCTAATTGGATAGAGATATACTATATATATCGGGTAAAGGAAAATTATAACAATTAGGGTTTTTGTTTTTGGAAAATTGGTTTCATGATGAAACATACTCGCTAAAAATAGGACTGATAATCTCTGCTGGTTTGCAATGAATTTTGGTGAAACTACAAGAGACATGGAAATTTTGAAAACATGTCACATAACTTAATTTTAACATTAAAATGGAATTCCTTATGATTGAATTGAATATGGTAGAGAGAAAGAGAAGTGGATTAAATGGTACCACAATGGACACTATATTATTGTAAGTACATTCTTAGCCTATAAGATTATAAAATTTAAAAAATATTTTGGAAAAGTTTCAAGACCGTTTTCGTTTCATATGGGGAAAATCTGAAGATTTCGGTGAATGGAGTAAAGAAAAATTTTAGTAATTTGATTTTTTTTTGGAGACAAACCCATATGACGTTGTATCTGCTAGTTTGCAATATCTTTTTCCAAGATAACAAGCGAATGACGTCACTCAATGCGAAGGCATTATGTTAAAATTAACTTATATTTATATTTATTTATATTCAAACTTTTGTAAGAAAATTTCCCTAGCCCAACGAATTTTTCTTTAAAGGGTGATACGGTCAAAATTTGGTCAATATAAACTTGACGTATTTCTTTCAATTTTGCATTTAAAAAAACCTGAACACCCTTCATTTTGAAGGTGTGTGTGTGTAGAATGTTGCTCCTATTTTGATTTTGGAATTCACTTTCAGTTGTCAAAATGCCGTCCAGGCAAGAAGAGCAGCGTACCAAAATTTTGCTCGCGCATCGCGAAATCCGAGCTACTCGCACGCCAAGCTGGCAAAATCGGTAAAAGTTGCCAAATCAACCGTTACAAATGTAATTAAAGTGTTTGGGGAACGTTTGTCGACAGCCAGGAAGTCTGGATCGGGGGGAAATCGAAAACCGGAAGCCGCTGAGACGACAAAGAGAGTTGCCGGTAGTTTCAAGCGAAACCCTAATCTCTCTCTCCGAGATGCCGCAAATAAGCTGGCTGTATCGTCTACAACCGTGCATCGAGCCAAAAAACGAGCCGACTATCGACATACAAGAAGGTAGTGACTCCAAATCGCGATGATAAACAAAATACGACGGCCAAAGCGCGATCCCGGAGGCTGGACACGACGATGCTGACGAAGTTTGACTGCGTGGTAATGGACGATGAAACCTACGTCAAAGCCGACTACAAGCAGCTTCCGGGACAGGAGTTTTATACGGTAAAAGGTTCCCCAAAGAGGACCAAAAAAACTGCTAAGGACGAGCAGCAGTTCAAGGTGGCTGTACAAAATCTGATGACAGGTGTCAAGCGTGAGGCCCGGCAATTCGGATTTGGAAAAGCGAAAGCCTAACTGAATATTTTTCCTGAATTTTATACTAATTGAACATGAAAAAGAAATTTAATTTGATTTTTTAAATAAACGATTTCACCGATTTATACGCGTTTTCCCTTGACCAAATTTTGACCGTATCACCCTTTATTCCAAGGGTGTCTCAAAATTTTTATGAACTAAATTTTTAAATGACATACAAATAAGTCCAATGGTACCTAAAGCAAAGTATTTCGTACACTTCTCAAAAATAATAGTAATCCAAAAGTATCAGAAAATTTTCGTAAATTTTATTAATCTCAATATTTGGAATATAATTTATCTCAATTTTTGCACCAGATAATTTTTCCCAATTTTTTCCGTTGCAGTAATGTCGCTGCTCGATTAACCGTCCAAAAATAAGAACCGCATCATTGAATAAATCTTTTTTCAATTTATCTAGAATTTGCGGAGACTTCAACTTCTACAATCCTTAAAAATAATAATCCCACTAGTAAATTTCTCTTGCATGCAATTGATGAGACTTGTTAAATAACGGAGTACCCTAATATGTAATATGCTCTGTTCGGCTTTAACTCTCTCTTTCTCTCTCTGTATTTTTTTCCTTTACTATGTATACCACTGTATATCGGACAAGAGTCTGTTTTTCGCCTACAGCAAAACTCACATTTCTACACACTCTTTCTCCATATTTGAGACGTGATGACTGTATATTTTAAAAAGAGCAAACAAGGACATTGAGTAATAATAGTATCATAGATCTCTACACTAAAGCTAGCAAAAACAACAACAACAATCATCCCTCCATTGAAATGACCAAAAACGTACGAAATTATTATTAAATATTCAAAATACAATAAATAACCACCTTAACGATATGCTGCAGTACCCCCCCCCCCCCTGCTCCACGGGCTCACGACAAAATTTTCTTTTTTTCTTTCTCGTTTTTTAGGTTGACCCATTTCATTAAAGCCTAAATTTACGGTGTCATTGAAAGGGAAAATTCTACAAAACCTACACAACCACAACCAAACCAAAAGTTAAAGCAGAATATGACAAAAATTATATTATTTGCCAAAAAATGTTGCTGCTATTGTCTGGCGAAATTTTGCTATATGAACACTTTTTTTGTTTTGATGGTGAGACTGTAATGCCCTCCGATGCAGATTTACAGGTTGTGTCCCCCTTTGCCAGAATTTAAGCGCACATCAAAGCATAGTTAATTGGCCAATAAAACCATCAAAAAATTTTAAGAATGCCGCCAAAGTAAGTATCCTACTGTATGAGTGAGTATGTGTGTGTGTGTGAATGTGTGAGGGATTCCTCTGTATGTGGTCGCGTTGTTGTTGCTTTCGTTGAGTTGAGTGGAGAGAAGGCTGCTGATGAATGCCTGCTTTCACAAGTATGAAATGAATGCTTGAGGTATTTCTGAATTCTGTTGTTAATTTAACAACCATGAGATGATATGGGCCAGTCCAAAAGAAATTGAAAAGCTGATTTTTTTCAAAACTAAAGAAGATTATACATTTTTGACAATTATAAAAGTGTACTTGGATCCAAAGATTTTGACCGAGTCAAAGATATGGATTCTTTGACGAAAGATGACTATCTAGGGTAGACATCTTTAGTCAAAATGACGACGATTTGATTTTCAGTCTAAACTGTATTTTGCTCGATTGGGAAATGACAAACTTAACTTTTTCTTAATTAAAAATTAACTGAATAAAATATTAATTTAAATTTTGGTTCTAATTTTTGCTCATGATGCGATTTAAACCGCCTTGAAATAACAGGTTGGCTGATAAGTCCCCGGTCTGACACATAGATGGCGTCGCTAGTATTGAATACATATTATTTTTATATAGTACCAACCTTCAAATGATTCGTGTCAAAATTTGACGTCTGTAGGTCAATTAGTTTGTGAGATAGAGCGTCTTTTATGAAGCAACTTTTGTTATTGTAAAAAAATGGAAAAAAAGGAATTTCGTGTTTTGATAAAATACTGTTTTCTGAAGGGAAAAAATACGGTGGAAGCAAAAACTTGGCTTGATAATGAGTTTCCGGACTCTGCCCCAGGGAAATCAACAATAATTTATTGGTATACAAAATTCAAGCGAGGACGGTGAACGCAGTGGGCGCCCGAAAGAGGTGGTTACCGACGAAAACATCAAAAAAAAATCCACAAAATGATTTTGAATGACCGTAAAATGAAGTTGATCGAGATAGCAGAGGCCTTAAAGATATCAAAGGAACGTGTTGGTCATATCATTCATCAATATTTGGATATGCGGAAGCTCTGTGTAAAATGGGTGCCGCGCGATCTCACATTTGACCAAAAACAACTACGTGTTGATGATTCTGAGCGGTGTTTGCAGCTGTTAACTCGTAATACACCCGAGTTTTTCCATCGATATGTGACAATGGACGAAACATGGCTCCATCATTACACTCCTGAGTCCAATCGACAGTCGGCTGAGTGGACAGCGACCAGTGAACCGTCTCCGTAGCGTGGAAAAACTCAAAAGTCCGCTGGCAAAGTAATGGCCTCTGTGTTTTGGGATGCGCATGGAATAACTTTTATCGATTATCTTGAGAAGGGAAAAATCATTAACAGTGACTATTATATGGCGTTATTGGAGCGTTTGACGGTCGAAATTGCGGCAAAACGGCCCCATATGAAGAAGAAAAAAAGTGTTGTTCCACCAAGACAACGCACCGTGCCACAAGTCATTGAGAACGATGGCAAAAATTCATGAATTGGGCTTCGTATTGCTTCCCCACCCACCGTATTCTCCAGATCTGAGGTCTTGTTCTTAGACCTCAAAAGGATGCTCGCAGGGAAAAAATTTGGCTGCAATGAAGAGGTGATCGCAGAAACTGAGGCCTATTTTGAGGCAAAACCGAAGGAGTACTACCAAAATGGTATCAAAAAATTAGAAGGTCGTTATAATCGTTGTATCGCTCTTGAAGGGAACTATGTTGAATAATAAAAACGAATTTTGACAAAAAATTGTTTTTCTTTGTTAGACCGGGGACTTATCAGCCAACCTGTTAGTTAAGTTTTTAATTAAAATATTAATTGAGTTTTTTAATCAAGTATTGTTTATATCCAATTAAAACTGTGATTGATACTACCACTTTCGTGATTTCCAATAAAAAATTAATTGGATCAATTAATTTCATGATTGAATCAAAAAAAATCTGTGCAGACTAAGATTTATACGTCGCTCTTGATTATTTTTTATTGACAAAATACGAAAATGCGAGTACCCAATATTTGGCTAAATGCAGGTTAAGATTTATATTCCGGGTAGTGAATCCTGCATCGTTGAACCAATTCTGTTTTATTGAAAAAAAATCTAAAAAAAACCTATTTCGCCTACCCAATATTTATTAGAATGTCCCATATCATATTTCACCAGTCCAAATTTCTCCACACCTACAAATTTACTACAGAGTAAACTACACAAAACCTCCCAAAAGAAAAACCCTAACGGGGAAGATCATTTAAAACCACAAAATGTTGTGTTAAACGACAAATAGTCCTGCGTTGAGTGATAGAGGCCCATACTCTAGCAGGATATGCGTTTTAGTCGAACTACCAAACTGGGGATGCCTGGCTTAATAGCAGCGACGAATAGAAATGGTGAACTAATGAATAAAATACAGCCATTAGCTAAACACCTGCATCGTAAAATTCAAATAATGAATTTGTTCTCCCCCTCCTCCTTCTCCTCCTAAAAATCCATATCCTTCAGTTTTCATCAAGTGATGAGTTGTTCTAGCCTTGTGGTAGGGGATTGGAAAATGGACTCTTCATTACCGGAAAGCGTTATTTGATGATGATGCTGCAAGTGCTAATGATGGTTGTGAAAACAAGCTCCATCACCACCACCATTAAGCATCCTTTTAAATTTATTAAATTTTTGCAAACGACTCTTCACACCAAACCCCCCCCCCCCAAACATAAGAGGCTGACATGATTTTTTTTTTGTTAACCAAAACTCCAGTAGAGTAGAAACAATAGCATCAATGCGTCCAATAAAGTTATTCTTAAAATAAAAAAAAAGGAAAAGCAGCAATGATCTTGACTAGCAAATACAATAAGAATACCCCCAATGGCACACGTTTCTGATGGAAGATGGTTAAGGACATTTCCTCTATATACATATAGGTTTTCAAGGGGGGGAAGAGAGGGTGTTGAAGATATACATTAGAAATTTTGTATTTAGGACATGACGACCTGTTTCATTTCGTTGTAGGTATAGTCTTCATTAATAATGCAAACTTACCATATACGGCAAATACGTGCAAGCATATCCAAAAATCCTGTAGGCAAAATGTGGACTTAATTTAAGTAGTATGAAAATGGAAAGAGTATTCTGATAATCTGCTTTAAGCTTAGTGGTTTGTCATGGGGAAGGTATTGGGAGGGGAGGAAGATTGGTTCATCATATTGTTCTAAGGATTAGTGGATATTTTAGATTCCGAAATTTTATTCGATAGAGCAAAAGCTAAAATTTTATAGAGTTTAAAGTCCTCTAGGGGGTTTAAAAATGCAAATGGAGCTAGTTTGAAAGACTTCCCACCCACCCCTAGACTTGTATTAGACTTTTGTTTTTTTGCCAAAAACTATGCTACAATTTCATAGCGAGAAAATTAAAATTAAATTATGTTGTTTTTTTTTCGCCGTGTATGCTATTTTGTACTCAAATCCATCTACCCGTTTGTATTTGTTGTCATATTTCCTTTGCCCTTTTCGCATTTCCGTTTCCCATAGCCATATTCATGCCCATTCTCATCACCATCATCATCACCATTGGCATCATCTGCCAAAAAGCAAAGCAAAAAGCGAGGGAACGTGTGCTTGTCGATCTGTCATGCCAAGTCAATGAATTTTTTATTTTTAAAAGGCTGCGTGAGGTAACGTCATCTGTTATTGAGGGCCAACCTCTTGCCTAGCTTGTGCATTAAACAGGTGTTTGTGTATGTGTGTGTGAGAGTGAGAATGGGTATGGAAGAGAATGGAGTATGCTTAGGAGTATGTGTGTGCGTGTGTGTATGTCTATTGATGTATGAATGAACATTTAGAAAATTACCGAAATTTTATACCAGCCATGCTGGTTGGGGTAAGCCACCCCCCTTCCACTCGCCCTCTCATTGATGGTTCACAAAAGTTGGTTGTTCCTGTAGTTACGACATCAGCAAAGAGGTGGAGACATTAAGGACCAGAAAAAAAGCAACAGTGTCAACGATGAAATCGTTCTCAGCATGGGGCCAAGGCAAGTGGATTTTCTCCCTCTCTCTCTCTTTCTCTCTATCATCTTTGCCTTTTAGCATATTTTAGAGAAACACATTAGCAAAGCAACATACTTGCATATGAGTATGACGTTAATACACATTCACTAATTCACACACATACACATGGCCCAACTCTCACATTAACATTTTCACGTGCCAAGTTAGCCTAGCAGGTCGTATTTACAAGGGAATTTTTGTCAGAAAATACTTTTAGTTATATTTAAGGATAATTTTCGTTTTTGAAGTAATACCAAAAACAAAAACCCCTTAAAAGCCTTTCAACATCGTGACCTGACTGACACAGCGGGCTGAATGGGTAACCATTTACCCCCATCACAGCCAGACCAATAAAAAGTCATTGACTCTAAAACTCTGATGGCCCATACAATGTATGTGAATGGGTTTTTTTGTTTCGCGTTTCAAAAACAGTCTTTAGGGATTCACGATTTCATTTTGAACATCATGAAAATTCTTTTTGCGTTTTTTTGTGTGTTTTTCGTTAAGGTTAAAACTATGCAAAAAAGAGTTTGACACCATTGTGGCACTCGGCCAGCCTTTTTTTCTTTGGTATTTCTTCGTTGATATTTTTGTTTTTATATGAGTAATTTAAGGCGACATTAAAAAACCCCCAACTTTAAAATCACCGTAAAACACGCAAAAATATATATGGAGGGGACTGCGGAAAATGGGAAAAATTAAATGGCAACCTAAAGCGTTGGTGGTAGCTGGCAGTAATGTCAGCGTCTAGAAATGGGTGTCTACTTTTATATTTCTTGAGCCTCTACAAAAGGTTGACAGTTGAGGTCTTGGAATTTTTTGTCTTGTTCTGGCGGAGGGTGGCAAGGGTAAAGCTTAAAGGATCCTTAAGTACTTTTACATGTATGTACATCCCTATCAACGTCTATGAAAAATAACCTTTGAAATGAACTTTAACATTTGTTTTGGTTTATGTCGCGTGGCCCCTTGAACGTATGCTTTAAATTCGAAAAGCGCCCAATTGTATACACCATTTTCCTTTTGCATATAGGGTGGATTATACTTTTGTTAATCTAGTATGTGTTGCAAACATATGTGCTTGGAATCTATTTGGCGTTTTTTTTTTCCTCAAAGCTTACTGGCTTTAGGGGCTATACTGGGATAAATACTTGGAATTTCAAGACTGACATGTGAAGCGTCTATGATTTAAAAGATGAAGTAATTGGAGAAGAAAGATTTTAGCAAAGAGACAGAGCGTGGGAGATAGATATATAGTCTGGGCAAAAATATTCAAGAGAGATCAACTTTACTTGGGAGATTTTAATTCAAATTTTGATTAATTTTGTTGAAGACAAAAAGAAACAAAGATAGCAGACTATATTTGAGTTGCCTCCGATAACAGAATTTAGAAAAATGTCAGCAACATTATTGGGAGCCATCGTGGCTAGCATGGTTCATGGGTTCAATCCAACTTTTTATCAAACACTAAAAAGTTCTTCCTTTCAGCATTTCTGAGTGTTTGAGAGTTTCTTTAATGACGCTTTCGATTAGAAGAAAAGGTGCAACATTCTCAAAATTGATTGCAATATTTGAAGGATATTGTCATAGCTTTTATCACAATGGACTGACTAGTCTAAGTGAGTCTGGAATATTGGACTGCCACCACGGTTGCCACAGTTGGTACAATTCTACCACATATTGCAGATTTTGATGTTTTTGTAGATTTTTCTAAATATTTCTCTTTAATTTTGAAAAAATTTTCTATAGAAATACAATTTTCACAAAATTTTCCATAGAAATAAAATTTTAACAAATTTTTCTATAGAAATAAAATTTTGACAAAATTTTCTATAGAAATGAAATTTTTACAAAATTTTCTACAGAAATTAAATTTTGACAAAAATTTCTATAGAAATAAAATTTTGACAATATTTTCTACGAAATAAAATGTTGGCAAAATTTTCTATAGAAATAAAATTTTGACAAATTTTTCTATAGAAATAAAATTTTGACAAAATTTTCTATAAAAATAAAACATTGACGCAATTTACTATAAAATTTTGACAAAATTTTCTATAGAAATAAAATTTTGACAAAATTTTCTATAGAAATAAAATTTTGACAAAATTTTCTATAGAAATAAAATTTTGACAAAATTGTCTATAGAAATAAAATTTTGACAAAATTTTCTATAGAAATAAAATTTTAACAAAATTTTATACGGAAATTAAATTTTAACAAATTTTTCTACAGAAATAAAATTTGGACAAAATTTCTATAGAAATGAATTTTTGGTAAAGGATTCTATAGAAATAAAACTTTGGCAAAATTTTCTATAGAAATAAAATTTTAACAAAATTTTCTATATAACTAAAGTTTTGAACAAATTTTCAATAGAAATTAAATTTTGACAAAATTTTCTATAGAAATACAATTTTGACAAAAATTTCTATAGAAATAAAATTTTGACAAAATTTTCTATAGAAATAAAATTTTGACAAAATTGTCTATAGATATACAATTTCGACAAAATTTTCTATAGAAATACAGTTTTGACAAAATTTTCGATAGAAATAAAATTTTGACAAATTTTTATATAGGAAGAAAATTTTGACAAATTTTTCTACAGAAATAAAATTTTGACAAAATTTTCTATAGAAATAAAATTTTGACAAATTTTTCTATATAAATAAAATTTTGACAACATTTTCTATAGAAATAAAATTTTGACAAAATTTTCTATAGAAATAAAATGTTAAAAAAATTTTCTATATAAATAAAATTTTCAAAAAATGTTCTATTGAAATAAAATTGTCAAAACATTTTCTACAGAAGTTAAATGGTTCTATACATTTAAACTTAGGATACAGATCTCATTTATTGAATTTTCCTTCTCTTTTTGCGATTTATCGACAAAATTATTCATCTACACATAAATGCCAGTTTAAATTTTAAACTTATAATAGATGCTTCAGGAGCAAAAATGTTTTTCGTAATATCAAAAAACATACAACTTTAACAAAGGGATACGTGTTTCAAAGATTCGCGCCCTAAATTTAAATAAAATAATTCTTAATAACATTTTATGAACTTTCGCTTATTTAAAATTTTAAAGAAATTTTTTCTTAATGTTGTGCAAATTGAATAATTGGCTAATTTGTTTGGTAAAAAAATTTTACCAAGACTTTTCTTCAAGCTTTACAAATTTCATTGGCGGCTTGAATGACATTTTGTCTCTTTTTATTAAAAAAAATTATTTCAATTGTATATAAACGTGATAGGTGGTCCTGTAGACAACGGCATCTATTGACATAATACGAAAATATTATTTTCACATTCATTTATTAAATAAATATTTTTCCAGTGTAAGTTCAACCTCTTCCTATCCCTATCCATGCCCCTAAACCATCAATCTTTTGTAGAACAGTTACATTCCCAGAGGAGTTCCTTGGCCTATATATAAAATCTGGTCATACTCAAAAAAGGTTATTGCTTTAATTACAATGCCAGTGTGGAATACATGATCATGTAAGCAGGCAGGCAGCTAATGAATGTTTTTCATTAAAGTGTAGATAATTTCATCATCAAATCAAATTAAATTTTTGCCATTTGTCTGTGGGCAAAGCAAACCCTGTGCCTTGGTGTAGGCAACATGAGTATAAGGTAGGTGTTGCTCTTGCTCGTATGGTGATTTCCTATTTCCGGTAAAGATCTCTCTATATGGACAAATTAGTTCTTGAGCATGTTGGAGTGTACATAAGCCAGAGAGTCTGGGTGGTGATTATGCGAGAACGTGTGTGTGTGGGGGAGTGTGAGTGGGTGTTTTTATGTAGTGAGATGAATATATGAACATCATTTTTTTCTCTCGCTCCTAGAGAGTATGGGAGGAAAGTCTATATTAACACAAACTCACACACAGCCAAAGGCTTGCACCAAACATCTATGTTTATATTACATTGGAATGGAGTATGAGAGAATATAGTATCAGCATGGGTTACTGTGTTTTTTTTTTGTATAAAAGAAAGCTTTTAGTCCATTGTGGCCCAGATAGAGTTTTGTTTTTATTAGCTCCCTGGGGAGTATAGGGCCACGATGGATGAGGTCGGTTGGGGTTTTCCTGGTACTTTGCTTGGTTGGTCGACATGGTTAATGTTAATGTCATCGTTTGTATGTGTGTGTGTCTCGGATTTTGCATATACGACATATGTGTGTGTGTGTGGGTATGTAAGTGATAAAGTACTCCTAGAGACTTGAAACCCTGATTGTAGGGAAGTCACGACTGAATAGCCTGCCTAGGTTCTTTCTCTAGGAGAGGTGATGTAAAAACAAAAACCTCCACCATCTACAGCAACAATCCCAAATGAACAAAAAAACAGAAAAACATACCAGCAGTAGCAACAAAAAGAGAATAACAAATAACGAAAATTTACTGTCGCTTGTGAATGCTTTAGTGTTTTTTATTGTGCACGCAAGGCACGCTTACCCACCAAGTACACGTTCACATTAAACGTGTCCTGGAACAATCGCCAGTCATCCAGCCAGCTACTCAAACAAACCAACTTGGAGGGACCAATGTGTATGAATTTTGTTTTTGTTTTGCCATTTTCCATTCCAAGTATGGCAGAACAAGTAGGGATTTCGAGTAGCATAGCCACAAAGCAAAAAAGGAATGGACAGACAAACGGACTCCAATGCTTTTGAATGGCATTTCTGTATGAGTGAATGTTCAAACGTGCAACAACAATGCTCACACACACACACCCAGCCATATTCGCCATTCTTTTGTAGATCCTTTAAGCTATTCTTGAAGCCATAGGAATACACATAGCCATGTCTATAAATGAAATAGAACCTGGGCAAAATTACCTCAAAAGTATGAAAGGACAACAACTTTTTTGGATTTAGAAATGCAAGGAAAAATTGCCGAAAATCAACTGCAAAGCAATGTTGTTTTTGTTTTGCTCCATGCGCCAAGATAACCGTGACATTACGCGACAATGACAAGCTTACTGCCACCAAAAGAATCACCCGAAAGCATCAGAAGCAACAACAAAGTAGCGTTGTTAGGGCATAACGAAATCAAGTTTAGGAAATTTCCTAACATACGTGAAGGAAACATGACAAAATATTCTTGTTTCGAAGAAAGCAATGGAGCCAAGGAAGTAAATGTATAAGAAAACTTGGAAAAGCGTGTATGGAAGATACACTCATAAAACATTTAGACCTTAAAAAACCTCATGAAACCATTAAAATTGAAATAACGCAAAATTTTTCATTAAAAAAAAAACGAAAAATTTAAGATAAAGAAAATATTCATTAATAGCATGAAACGTTTCGTTGATTAATAGAAAATTCATAATAATAATGAAAATTTTGGTTATATCAATGATTTTTTTTTTATCATTCACCCAATTTTTATGTCACATTTCGTTAATATAACAAGGTTTTTTCTATCTGTGTATTATGAAAAACTGAAGAAAGAAAAGAGTTTATAGAAGTTTGGCAAATTTCGTCATGGAACCTTAAAAAATAATTCATCATTGAATTTCTTATTCTTTTTGAGTTTAAGTAGCAGCAGCATAAAAGCTAAAAATTCATTGTGCTTAAAAAGTCGGGTTAGATTAAATGTGAAGGAACTTTTGTGACTCACTATCAACAAAGAAGATTTCATTAAAATTGAAATAACGCAAAATTTTTCATTAAAAAAAACGAAAAATTTAAGATAAAGAAAATATTCATTAATAGCATGAAACGTATCGTTGATTAATAGAAAATTCATAATAATAATGAAAATGTTGGTTATGTCAATGATTTTTTTTATCATTCACCCAATTTGTTTCCCAATTTGACCTGGACGAGACCGTAGGTTTAGGTTAGGTTAGGTGGCAGTCCGATGTATCAGGCTCACTTAGACTATTCAGTCCATTGTAATACCACATTGGTGAACTTCTCTCTTATCACTGAGTGCTGCCCGATTCCATGTTAAGCTCAATGACAAGGGACCTCCTTTTTATAGCCGAGTCCGAACGGCGTTCCACATTGCAGTGAAACCACTTAGAGAAGCTTTGAAACCCTCAGAAATGTCACCAGCATTACTGAGGTGGGATAATCCACCGCTGAAAAACTTTTTGGTGTTCGGTCGAAGCAGGAATCGAACCCACGACCTTGTGTATGCAAGGCGGGCATGCTAACCATTGCACCACGGTGGCTCCGGACCGTAAATTTGAATGGTCCTATTATTGATATAAATCAAACTCGAGTGGCACCAAAGGCAAATATGATATATCCCTGTGAGTTTTGTTGCCATTTAAAATGACGTTACCATTGAGAATTTCAAAAAAAAGGGGGCACAAAAGGTGTCATTCGAAACAAAAAGTTGTACTTCTATTTTAAAATAGTGGCACAGAGTTTACAAATAAAAATGTTGCCTTTAATTAAAAAGTTGCTTAACATGAAATGTGGGGACACGAAACATGTGTTTCATTTCATTGTGGTGTTGTGACTACATGTCCGTCTTGCATATAAGGGTTCATGGATTCGACCCTAGTTTTGGCCGAGCATTAAAAAGTTTTTCAGCTATGGTTTTTCTGTTTTCTGTATTGCTGGTGACCTTATCCTCGCATTCCATGAAAAATTTAGCACTTAAGATGGGTTGCCTCCAAAACTCTAAGCTTTTCGGATATAAAACCGAACATGCTAGTCGATGTGGTTTACACCTCAGAAAGCAGTAACCGCCGGATGGGATCGTCGGTATCTTCTTCGCGCACATTCGTAGTGTCCAACCTCCGGTTTACAATGGTCCTACGTTTTCAATCGATGTTTCATTGAATGCCACGAAACAGAGTGAAAAATACAATCAGAGTTAACCAAAGACCTACTCAGCCTCGACTATGTCGAGCATTTTCATTCGGCAGCATGGTTACCATTGAGAATTTCTACAATGTGGCACAAATATGATCACTCATTTCGGAAAAGTGGCTAAATTTGAATTCATTCGGCAGCAGGGTTATCACTACCATCCGGTGGCACTAAATCACACATGCTTTACATGTGCCAGACTAATTTTAGAAAAATGAGGGATCCCCAGTTGATATAGTCTGCATATCCGAGACCTGGTTAGATGACTAAATTACCTATATGATGGTGCCGGTGAAGGGTTATTAGATTTTTAGAGTAGATCGTATAGGTTTTGTTGGAGGAGTAGCTATTTACGTGAATAAGGGTATAAACGACAATCCTACCCTGCAAAAAATGGAGCACTATTTCAGCAGGATTGTAACGGAGAGAGGCAGTACCAACTGCTTACAAAACAATTGATTTTTGTGGGCGATGTCCCGATTTAGAGCAGCTTCTACATAGCGCTGATATAACTGCTCATTTCAATAACAATATTGCTCAGAAGTGAGCAATATTTTTATTGGTATGAAGGAAAACAGCACTGCTTTTCGTGCATCTATACTGCATGAATTGGTTGCAATAACGTCAACGAATGATCATGAACTAATTTGATTACTCGGTTACGTTATTGCCACCGATACATGCAGTGTGGATGCACTGTCTACTTTATTGTATACCAAAAAGCGCAACTAAATTTTACTGCTGAAATATTTTTTGCTGGGTAAGTTTACTTCCGACATCAATAGAGTAAGTTTTCTTGAAATTCGCTCTCTCAATCGAACAGTTCTGATTGCGAGTGTATATCGACCCAGAAGTAATATGGACCCTTTCATGATATAGCACAATTCAATGAAATTGTGATAGCAGGTGACTTTTTCAGCTTCATTCAGGCACCAGGGTTATCATTACCATCCGGTGGCACCAAAAGGATTACACGTTTGAAGAGTGGCAGACTCATTTTAGAAAAGTGGCACACATTTTTATACAAAAAACGATTCTCTAAGTTGGTGGATTTTATCAGCTTCATTTGGCAGCAGTGTTATTATTACCATCCGGAGGCACTAAAAATAATAACACGCTTTAAAAAGATTAATTTTAGAAAAGTGGCACTAAGAGTGGCACACATTTTTATAAAGAAATAATACCAATTTTCTCAGCTTTTTTATGAAAATTGTAGACTTTTTTTTTCAAATTATAATTTAAAAAAAATTCATATCAATTTCATCGCAAACCTTGAAATTACCCATTCAGGCTGAAAGCCCTTTTACCTATTATAGAGAAATTTCTGTTGCATATTTTCAGGCGAAATAATTGTGTCGTTAAAAACACTACGGTATAAGAATGATAAAGTGTCCAACATTGTAGTATTAGATGAATAAGTTCGCTTCGTTTTTAAGGCACCGATCGCTTCCATAATCTTATAGGGATCCGAAAGCAACATTTACACAAACTATTGCTCAACAAAGGGAATTAATTAAAAAGCAGCAAATCATAGCAAAAATGATGGCAAATAAATTGAAAAAGGTATGGCATTAAGTAAAACAACAATATAGTGCTACAAAATTGCTAACGTTTAAAAAAAGTGTCAAATTTGCCACTAAAGTTGCATAAAAGCACTACTACTCTGTTATCATTATCATCAAGTGGCACCAAAAGGATCACACACTTTAGACAAGTGGCAGTAACGAAAATTTTAAATCGTTTATAATTATAACTGAATAAACCTAATAAAAAAAATTATCTCCATTTCAACGCAAACTAATCTTTGAAATTAACCATTCAGGCTAGATGCCCTTTTATAGAGAAATTTATGTTGCCTACTTTCAGGCGACACAATTGTGTTCTTAAAAACAGTACAATATGAAAATGATAAAGTGCCTAAAATTTTAGTATTGGATGAATAAGTTCGCTTCAATGTTAAGGCGCCAATCGCATCCATAATCTTATAGGGATCCGAAATCAAAATTTACACAAACTATTTCTCACGAAAGGGAATTCATTAAAAAGTGGCATAAAAATATAAAAAAAAAACAATTAAGTCGTGTGTTAATTATAAACAAGTATATAAATACGGTCGTAAGTTTGGCCAGGCCGAAGCTTATGTAACCTCCACCATTGATTGCGTAGAAACTTCTTCTAAACTGCCAACGAAACTGCTATCCACAATCGATTTACTTGGGTTGCGGTAACGCTTGCCGATGGCAAGGTATCTCAAAACCTCCTAACACCGTCTTCTAAATTATAAGTAAGTCCATACGTGGTATATATTAAATTAAAAAGTCCGATTAAATACGTATATAATTCAGTTTGACAAAATTTTCTATAGAAATAACATTTTAACAAAATTTTCCATAGAAATAAAATTTTGACAAATTTTCTATAGAACTAAAATTTTGATAAAATTTTCTATAGAAATAAAATTTTGCAAATTTTCTATAGAACTAAAATTTTGACAAAATTTTTTATAGAAATAAAGTTTTGACAAAATTTTCGATAGAAATGAAATTTTAACAAAATTTTCTATAAAAATGAAATTTTAACCAAATTTTGTATAGAAATAAAATTTTGACAAAATTTTCTATAGAACTAAAATTTTGACAAAATTTTCTATAGAAATAAAATTTTGGTAGATTATTTTTGGCTCGAGTAGCAACCATGATTATGAACCGATATGGACCAATTTTTGTGTGATTGGGGATCGGCTATATATAACTAAGGGCCGATATGGACCAATGGAATGGTTGTTAGCGCCCGTATTCTAACACCACGTTCAAAATTTCAACCGGATCGGATGAATTTTGCTCCTCCAAGAGGCTCCGCAGGTGAAATCTGGAGACAGGTTTATATGGAGGCTATATATAATTATGGACCGATATGGACCAATTCTGGCACGGTTGTTAGAGGCCATATACTGACACCATATTCCAAATTTCAACAGGATCGGATGGTTTATATGGGGGATATATATAATTATGGACCGATGTGGACCAATTTTTGCACGGTTGTTAGAGACCATATACCAACACTATGTACCAAATTTCAGCCGGATCGGATGAAATTTGCTACTCTTAGAGGCTCCGCAAGCCCAATCTGAGGGTCCGTTTATATGGGGGCTATACGTAAAAATTGACCGATATGGCCCATTTGCAATACCATCCGACGTACATCAATAACAACTACTTGTGCCAATTTTAAGTCGATAGCTTGTTTCGTTCGGAAGTTAGCGTGATTTCAACAGACGGACGGAAGGACGGACATGCTCAGATCGACTCAGAATTTCACCATGACCCAGAATATATATACTTTAGGGGTTTTAGAGCAATATTTGTTATGTGTTACAAACGGAATGACAAAGTTAATATACCCCCTATCCTATGGTGGAGGGTATAAAAATTGTATCTCCATTTCATGGAAAACCAATACTGGAAATTATTATAGAAATATTTTCGTTGTCTATTTTCAGGCGATACAATTGTGCTCTTAAAAACAAAACTCCTTTATGAGAATGAGAAAGTGTTCAAATTGTAGCATTATTGGATGAATAAGTTCGCTTCTATGTTAATGCTCCGGTCAAATCCGAAATCTTATAGGGATATAAAATCGAAATTTATACAAATATTGCTGAAAAAAGGAAAAAGGAAAGGAAAAGTGGCAAAAGATGGCAAACAAAATGAGAAAGTTATGGCGTTTAATGGCACATACAAAAATTGGCACAAAACTGTCAAAGTTTGAAGAAAGTGGCCAATTTACAGTTTTAAATCTACAGTCGACAGTCTACCTATACAATACTGCGTATTTTGTAGCTATAGCTATCGTAGATTTCAGGATGAAATTTACTTTCCAAAACCTAGAATGGAATCACCCATAAATTTGCTCTATTCCATGTTTCTACAATTCGTGGCATGTCTCGCTTTCATCGGCGATTTCTTTGAGTGTAGTTATGCAATAAGGAAATATTTTCTTGAAGATGACACTCTACATATATGTGTATAAATGTCAGTCTGTCTGTTGGTGTGTGGGTGTGTGTGTGAGTTTCCGTATGTGTTTGTTTCATAAGAAGTGAGCTGGTAAATACTATTGGCGGTGACAAATGCTTGTCGTTTTATAAGGATATGAAGAGAAACTGCATAGATTCGCATGGTGAATACAAAATATTGAAAATTTCCTTAAAAAAAGAATGACAGCAAAGAAAATAAAAAAACCCAGAACATTCAAAGGACCTGGAACATTACACCACAGCAATATGTTTGAGGCAAAGCATAGCACTTTAGAAATTTATCAAAAGTATGAAATGGAAAAAATGTCACAATTGTCGCCGCATAAATTCCAAAAAAAAAAAAACAAGAGTGGGAAGGAGTTAAAACAGAACACAGCAGAACAGATCACTTCAATCAGCAAAATAAAAGTGGGTGGAAAAAAATTGGCTGTCCCGGCATGGATGGAATACATAAAAAACAAAGACAAACCCAGTCCGTATAACTTGTTGTGATGATTTTATGTCGCATTTATGTATCAGTAGGGTACGTGTGAAATTTCTAAAATGAAATAAAATGGAACAAAAATAACAGCGGCAGCCACAGAATCATCAAAATTATGCCAATGGGCGTTTTCTGTGAGATATGATGAGACTCATAATAGGGAATGAGGAGTAAACGGAGGTGTACTGGGGACTCTATGGCGATGGTTATTGTTTGTCACTCTTGATTTTGTTTCCTTCTCTCCCTCCATCTCTCTCTCTCTACTCTGAAGTTTCCCGTTTGTGCTGCTGCTTGTTGGTGAAAACTCTGGCGAAAACTGTTTCGCGCTCTATGGGCTCAGGGGGTTATAAAACATTTTATATTTTTATTTGAAATTTATTGATATGGATTTCAAAATTGTTTGCTATGAGGCAATTTTGCGTTTTTTCTCGACATTTATTCAAACGAATTTATTATAGGCATTGTATATTCGCTGCCATGGTACTTTGTGAAATATTTATGACTCTCGCTTATCCCATAGAGAATGCAGACAAAGTACGATTACAAAAATACAGACTCACACACACACACATTGGTAAACGCATGGACGCATATTTAAAGTACATCAACCTTTGTGTGTTGAAATATTTATTTTTTTGTAGTGTTTGTTTGATGTTTTATTTGGGACATCATCACGAATGTCATGCTCATATTGTGGCATGGGTAATAAGGTATTCCCGTCATATTGTCTCTAATGTCCAACCAGCTAATAGCCACAGAATTGCAATCATTTCGAAACTTTTGAAATATGCATTCAAACACAAACGCATACACGCTTACGAATATCCTTCTACTCTTTCAGAGTAATGGTCTTCTATAAACACACTCACACAGACGCACAGAGTGATGCACAGTCTATTATTTACATACGCATAAATGCATCGAGTTCTCTTTCTCTTTTAACGGCTAGATACTCACTCATTAGTGTATGGGTGTGTGTGTGTGTGTACGTGTCTGCGTTTTGTCAGCCTCATAGTCCCAATGCACTTTGGTATATCTCTGTTAAACTTTGTTGAGAATAATTGGTTGTCATTTAAAATTTGTGGTTAAAGGTCCTTTATGTCCCTCCACCACCAACCGTGTCATTCGGTCCATCCATGGTTTTTTGTCCAGCGTTTGCATATTTTAGTTGTGGTTCTTTTTTTGTTGGCTGTCATGAGTTAAATGTCACAAAGAGACACTGGCGAGACAGAGTTTAAATATAGAAAGACACAACGATGTGATTTTTTTAAACAGATTTTTAATTAAATTCGATTTTTTTTAATGCTTCCAGAAAAAATTAATTTATGAGGGATTAAAGAAATAGCAGCATCGCCACCAAACCACCAAAATATTTCCAATTAAAAAGTTGATTGATATGGAAAACGTAATCCATTGACAATTTTTCCTACCATTCAATGGTTAAAAAATAATTCTCATGTTTTCAATTAAAATATTTAATAATCCAAATAATATTTTAATTAAAAAAATATCTCCAATTAAAACTATAATGGGAAATAATTATTTTATCGTTTTGTAATAAGTAAAATATTTTAAATTATTCTCAAATAAATATTTTCTTTGATGGTTTTTTTAGTTAAAAATTTCCAAAATAAAACTATATTTTCATTCAGGGTGTGTTCACATTATTTAAGAGTATATTTTTATAACCCTATTGATATACCGAATATTCCATTGGTTGCGACGGTTGGTAGAATTCTACCAACAATTTTAGATATTTTACTGTTTGGTAGATTGGTGAAATTCTTGATGTTTTGGTAGATTTTGCAAAATACACTTAAAAAATATAAAATTTTGAAAAAAATCTGTAGAAATAAAATTTTGACAACATTTTCTATATAACTAAAATTGTGACAAAATTTTCTATAGTAATAATATCTTGACAAAATTTTCTATAACAATAAAATTTGGACAAAATTTTCTATAGAAATAAAATTGTGACAAAATTTTCTATAGAAATAAAATCTTGACAAAGTTTTCTATAAAATAAAATTGTGACAAAGATTTCTATAGAAATAAAATATTGACAAAATTGTCTAAAGAAATAAAATTTTGACAAAGTTTTCTATAGAAATAAAATTTTGACAAAATTTTCTATAGAAATAAAATTTTGACAAATTTTTCACAGAAATAAAATTTTGACAAAATTTTCCACAGAAATAAAATTTTCCATAGAAATAAAATTTTCTATAGAAATTAAATTCTGATAACATTTTCTATAGAAATAAAATTTTTTCAAAATTGTCCAAAGAAAACAAATTTTGACAAAATTGTCTAAAGAAATAAAATTTTGACAAAGTTTTCTATAGAAATAAATTTTTGACAAAGTTTTCTATAAAAATAAAATTTTGACAAAATTTTCTAAAGAAGTAAACTTTTTACAAAATTTTCTATAGAAATAAAATTTTGACAAAATTCTCTACAGAAATAAAATTTTTACAAATTTTCCACAGAAATAAAATTTTGACAAAATTTTCCGACAGAAATTACATTCTGATAAAATTTTCTATAGAAATTAAATTTTTTCAAAATTGTCTTAAGAAAAAAAAATTTTGACAAAATTGTCTAAAGAAATAAAATTTTGACAAAGTTTTCTATAGAAATAAAATTTTGACAAAGTTTTCTATAGAAATTAAATTTTGATAACGTTTTCTAAAGAAATAAAATTTTGACAAGATTTTCTATGCAAATAAAATTTTGACAAAATTTTCTATAGAAATAAAATTTTGACAAAATTTTCTACAGAAATAAAATTTTGACAAATTTTCTACAGAATTAAAATTTTGACAACATTTTCCATTGAAATAAAATTTTCTATAGAAATAAAATTCTGATAAAATTTTCTATAGAAATTAATTTTTTCAAAATTGTCTGTTTGATGTTTTATTTGGGACATCATTACGAATATCATGCACATATTGTGGCATGGGTAATAAGGTATTACCTTATTACCCATGCCTCTAATGTCCAATCAGCTAATAGCCACAAAAAAAAAAAAATTGACAAAATTTACCATAGGAATAAAATTTTGACAAAATGTTCTATAGAAATAAAATTTTGACAAAATTTTCTATAGAAATAAAATTGTGGTTAAATTTTCTATAGAAATAAATTTTTGACAAAATTTTCTGTATAAATAAAATTTTGACAAAATTGTCTAAAGAAATAAAATTTTGACAAAATATTCTACAACAATAAAATTTTGACAAAATTTCCCATAGAAATAAAATGTTCTATAGAAATAAAATTCTGATAAAATTTTCTATAGAAATTAATTTGTTTTCCAAATTGCCTAAAGAAAAAAAATTTTGACAAAATAAAATTTTGACAAATTTTCTATAGAAATAAAATTTTGACAAAATTTTCTATAGAAATAAAATTTTTACAAAATTTTCTATAGAAATAAACTTTTGACAAAATTTTCTACAGAAATAAAATTTTGACAAAATTTTCTACAGAAATAAAATTTTCTATAGAAAAAAAATGTTGACAAAATTTTCTATTGAAATGAAATTTTAACAAAATTTTCTATAGAAATAAAATGGTTACAAAATTTTCTATAGAAATAAAATTTTGATAAAGTTTTCTATAGAAATACATTTTTTTTAAATCTTGACAAAATTTTCTATAGAAATAAACTTTTGACAAAATTTTCTATAGAAATAAAATTGTGACAAAATTTTCTATAGAAAAAATATTTTGACAAAATTTTCTATTGAAATGAAATTTTAACAAAATTTTCTATAGAAATAAAATTTTGACAAAATTCTCTATAGAAATAAACTTTTGGACAAAATTTTCTATAGAAATAAAATTTTGACAAAATTCTCTATAGAAATAAACTTTTGGACAAAATTTTCTATAGAAATAGGATTTTTCCCTTACACTAAAACACTGTGCAATAAAATGACTAGCCAAGCAACCGCAACCACTTTTCATCAGTAGTGCCGCCAATGTGGTATTTCACTGTTACTATTTCAAACATAAAACAACGTCATCAAATTTGTACACTACTCCTGACAGAGAGTAAGCGTCTGTGTGTGTGTGTGTGTGTTTCACTGTAGTAGAGAGTCATTGAGTTGGTGAGTATGCATAACAGAGTGGAATATGTCAACAAACATTTAGCCTAGATGCAATTCTGCATACTTATATATTTACACACATTCAACACACACACACACCCACTTATATAAAAATTTCTGTATAGATTTGTATGATTGTAAGTATTTACCATATAAGCTTTTGAATCTTTCTAATACATGCAGTGGTGGCATGATTAATACCACTGTGTGCACATCATTAGGGACATCATTAATAGAACTGTGTGTACATAAAACAGCTTAAAAAAATTGTCCATCCTTCATGTCCTATGTCTACACTGAAAAAAAAAAAATTTGTTATTAGTAATGGAATGTTTCTCCTTATAAAGAGAAGAAATAAAGTGCAATGTTTTTTTCTTTATGTTTAACGATTCGCTTCTTTTATAATAATGTAAAAATAAAAAGATGTTCATGTTATCCATTATTATAGGTTAAAATGACAGCCCGATTTATTTCAGGCTCACTTAGACTATTCAGTTCATTGTGATTATAGTCCCCATCCACCAAAAAATATTATAAATTTGAGATAAATTCCCCAAGACTGGCAACACTGTCCGAGTCTTCAAAACACTCAGAAATTTTCGGCTGATTTTTTTTTTTGGTGTTCGGTCGCAATTGTGTCGAAATTTATGTGTAGAAGGAACTTTCGTAGTCTAAATTTTCATTTCAGAGAAAATATATTTTGGCTTTTGTGTGGAAAGAAAAAATCGTTAGATTTGAATGTCATTGTTAAACCGGCAGAATTTGCCCGTAATATCTTCCTTACTGGAATGACCCCAACTGTATGTATGAATAGGAATTCATAGGATCGATAGTCTGGTTATTTGGAATTCCAATGAATTCTGGATATCCTGACAATCCAATATGTGAATGTGTGTACGTAGATATTATAGCACATATTTGTGGTATCCCGTATGTTTTGTGGTCAATAATTAATGATCTATTGCAGTAAAAATAATTTATTTCAATTTTGCGAGTAGCATACTTTTGGCCATAAATGCCTATGTTCACTTACACAATTATAGGCCAGGTATTGAATATGGGCTTTACTGTGCGTGTTTGTGTGTGCATGCGAGTGTAGATATGCGAATCAAGGAATTTATTGGTGGATTGTTGTTGTTGTTGTATAACAATTATTGGGCATGTAAAATGTTCATGTTCGCACACAAGAGCATGTACTCACGTATACTCGCTCTCCTCTGTCTACCCAATGAATGAGAGGTGGGTTCGATATGTAAGGACGGAAGTTTAAAATTACGAGGGTATGCATGTGTGTGTGTGTGAATGGAAACCTTTGAATTTGCATACAACTTGAAACTTGTAGAAAGGTTTAATTTTTATTCCCACTCTCTCTCTCTCTTTCTACCTCTCGCGTTCTAACAACTAGAGGTCTCGTAAACTCTACGCTCTCATTTACATGCAGACACTACACACACATGCATACATAATCAAATATTCCACTTCCCTTTTGAGTTCAATGCTTTGTGTTCAACAAATTGTTGTATTATTACCAAATGCTGCTGCAGTTGTTGTTGTTGTTGTAGTTGCTGATATTATTCAAGTGTTCAATTGCTTGGTTTTGTTTTTGTTGTTGCTTTTGTTATTGTTGTGTTTAATGTTCATGTCCATGGTTGAGTTGGTTGGCATTCAGTTGCTGGCTATTGACGATAATGTGTTGCCATTGTTTAATATCAAAAATTTCCGCTGTATACATGTGCGTGTATGTGTATGTGTGTGTGCATACGCATAAATGTCCCTTTGGGGGGAGTGAGAATATCTCTACGTGGGTGTGTGTGTGTGTGGTGCGTGCACAATTGAGTGTATTGGCAATTGTGTGGGTTTCATTTGCTGCTGTTGATTTTTCATAAGCGAATTTTTCCAATATTCCACCACACATAAAATGCCTATGAAATATTTGTGGCGATCGTAATGAAAGGTGCCACAATAGGAAAATTTATATGTGATGACCAGGCAAACCGACTCATATCCAATTGCCTTGTCAATGCGACTATATGGTACACTTTCATATATACTCTCGTCATACGAATACAGGGTGTCCCACTGTATGTATTTATGTAGTGAGCCATTGCCACTTTGCTCCGGTGGTATGTGTGTCAACAACTCTTCCTTTTCGCAGTGCGGCAAGTAATTAATAAAAGTTGCAATCGAAATAAATTAAGTTGAACGTTTTGTTTCGTTATGTGGTATTTTCTGCTCAATTCTTTTCCTTCATTTTTTGTTTGACGCTGTTGCTGTTCAAAGTTTTCCGGCTTGAGTTGTGTGGTGAGCTTTAAAAGCCCCAATCGAATGCCTCAAGCGTCAAATAACGATTGTGGCTATTCAGCCATTTGCTGGCAGCAAAATTTGTTTTTACAGTTATTGAGGAAATGTGAATGTGGTAAAGGATATTGACATGGGTGAAATGTATATTTTGTGTGTGTGTTTGTGTGAGTGCATTCACAGTTTTGTTTTTTTTTTTTCAATTTTTATCGATTGAGGACTCACATAAAATTGCGGTTTAATGAATTGTCATAATTTTTATGGATTTCTTTATAACATTAATTTACAAGAAAATTACCAGTCATTTGGGGTTAAAGTGCGAGGTTTTGGGAACTATGCACGGCTTGTTTTGGACAATTGGTATTATTTCATAATTATGGAATGAAAAAAAAAATCGATTTTAAAAATATTGTGAAACCTGTCAAAAGGGTATACCCATGGATGCCAAAATTTTGTCCACATTTGGGAGGTGTCCATGAGACATTAATTTTAATGCATTTAAATAGGTAATGTCTCATGACAATTGTCCACTAATGAGTGTCCAAATTTGAGAATTCCGAGTTCTTGTGAAAGACCTAATAAATGTAATATTTCATAGCTAAAATACATTCACATATTGTGTTCGAATCACGAATATTTGGAACATATCTCCTTGTTTTGGATAAAAATCTATAATGATTTAATGATGTGCGTGTGGCTAATGTAGCTCTCCTATATGCGAACAAAAACGTAATTCTTTCTTCTAAAACGAAATTTGGGTCGGTTACTGATATTAACATGTTTGTGGGTGGAATGATTTCCATTGAATTGATTGTAGACAAAATACGGTTTTTCTTTATATATACATATATCTTTTCGATACATGAACGGGAAGAGTGAGAGGACTTCTATTGACCAGGTTTTATGACCATAACTCAAGGGAGGTTTTCTGGGTCCCCACACTCAAAAAAAAGTGAACTCACTATTTCACTAAAGCCAATTTAACTATATTTTAGTTCATATTATTATTATATTTGGAGAAAGTTTCATTTACTCTAATAATTTTTTGCGTGCGTTAGTTAAATGAACTAAAAGACGGGAAAAAATATACACAAATGAAGTAAAAAGTTTTACTAAATTCCTACTTCTCACAAAATAGTTCATTATTTCTTTAAATTTGTAAATTTTACTACAACAGCGTCCATCATGAACTTCGTATGTCACTAAAGACATTCTTGCAATTTTGAACTCCAATTTTTTCCTTCAAACTGCAAAATTTTCTTTAAAAAGTGAAAAAAATTATTTATGTCTAATAAATTTTCTTGAATTTGTCGAAAAATATTTACTTATTTTTGTGATATCGGCGTGATGCCAGCGCTTGTAATACTGTTTAGTTAAAAATTTCTAAAACTATTCAAAATTTTCTAAAATTAATCAAAAGTTTTCTTCCTGGTGGGTTCACTGTTTTTTCAGTGCAATAAGTGATTTAATCTTTACATGCAATATAAGCGCCCCATAACTTCAGAGAAAAAAAAAAAACATAAAAATTAATACCGGGGGACATAAGCGTAGTAAGGCCTCTGGGGGAAGGGCTTAGCCCCCTCCGGAAAAAATTAGCCCCCCCCTAGAGTGTGATATATATATTTTTACTGTAGTATAGATAGGGGGGCTATAGCCCCCCCCCTGGTTAAAAATGTCTAGATACGGCAATGCCGGGGACCATATTCTCATTTTCAACGTGTAGCTATGAATACGGAAAAGGGCACCACGCCTTTGTTTGTGCAACTTTGCAGATACTATCCTGAAAGAATAATTTTCTTTTCTGAGGAACGAAATTTTAAACAAATGAAGATTTCTTTTCGCGCTAAAAAAAATTCTTTAAAAGGGATGAAAAGACTAATGTCTAAACCAATGTTTAGACTTATATTTATCTATCGAATTTCCTATTTAATCGAATTTGCATCTGTACTGAATTATTATGAATTATGAATTTGTATCTGAACTAAACTATTATGAACTATTGTTAATGAAAAATCCATGAAGTTGTAATTTAAGATTAATCGATATCCCTAATCGAATTTATTATTGTGAATTATTACTTTCTATCTAAAAGTTTCTTGGCTTGTTAAAGAAGTTGAATTCGGTCTATTCTTCTCTATATCTCGAACGGTGAGCATACCCCCAAATAAACCAATCACACTTCAAAATTGTAACTCCTGTCTTTTTATTTCCAAATCTTTCCCTATCTCTGCGTTGCTAAACTTGATGGTATATTTTCTCATCCACTGAGAATTTATACCACATACTGATCTACCACAATTCTCCTAGTGCCTCCTCCACAATCTGTTATACAGTCCACACACTCTACTCCAGGAATTGGTGTCCACTACTCTCTCTCTCTAATAACAGTTGCCGTCACCAATCCCCCCATAACCCCAACTTTAAACATGGTCCTTCGAACCGGATATGAACCAGTGACCTATGGATCTACAGTCTACAGAAGATAGATTTACATTTGAGCAATTCTCAACTCTTCTTTCTCGAATAGAAGGAGTTTTGAACTCTCGTCCTATTTCGGCTATGTCAGAAGACCCATCTGATCTTACAGCTTTAACACCAGGACATTTTTTGAGAGGTTCTCCACTACTTGCTCTCCCAGAACCCATTTCTCCCAAATTATCTTTGATAAATAAATGGACTAAACTGAAAGCTCTTCATCATCAATTTGCTCTAAGATGGAAAGAAGAGTACTTAAAGACCATGCACAAACGTTATAAATGGAAATCTCCCGTCCCTAACTTAAAAGTAAACGATCTTGTCGTTGTAATCGATGATTTGCTCCCTCCATATGAATGGCTCTTGGGCCGAATTGTAAAAACGTATTGTGGTTCCGACACTAAAGTACGAGTCGCAGATGTTCGAACAGAAACCGGAACTTTGACTCGTCCCATAGCAAAATTATGTTACTTGCCTTTCTCTAACACTTCCGATGAAGCTGAAATACACTAAAGTTTTTTGAAACATTAATAACTTACTAACCCTAGTATCCATTACACTCATTAATAAAAACTCATACATTCCAGATCATCCATATCTCATCAAAAGCGAACTCCCAACGTCTACAAGTGCAAGCTGTGTAACAAATTTCATGCACTTAAGGCTTGCCCTAAATTTTTGAAAATGTCTCCGAAACAGCGCAATATTTGGGTCCTACGAGAGGTGTATTGTGTAAACTGTCTGGCGAGAAGTCACCGATTTAGAGATTGTCGATCTAAAAATATGTGTCGAAAATGCGGAAGACCCCACAACACCTTGCTACACCCAAATTACACTAAATCTAACAACAACACCAACAAAGGACAAGTTAACAAACGTCAAGGCAACGAGACAAATAATAATGATGACATCACCAACAACCAACAGCGTCCAAATCAAAAGGTTATCTCTGAAGCCATTCGAGCTTTGGCTTCAGTTCTATGCTCGTCCCCGAAGTGATCATCTACGGAGGCGGGAGCATGTCTAAACCAATGTTTAGACTTATATTTATCTATCGAATTTCCTATTTAATCGAATTTGCATCTGTACTGAATTATTATGAATTATGAATTTGTATCTGAACTAAACTATTATGAACTATTGTTAATGAAAAATCCATGAAGTTGTAATTTAAGATTAATCGATATCCCTAATCGAATTTATTATTGTGAATTATTACTTTCTATCTAAAAGTTTCTTGGCTTGTTAAAGAAGTTGAATTCGGTCTATTCTTCTCTATATCTCGAACGGTGAGCATACCCCCAAATAAACCAATCACACTTCAAAATTGTAACTCCTGTCTTTTTATTTCCAAATCTTTCCCTATCTCTGCGTTGCTAAACTTGATGGTATATTTTCTCATCCACTGAGAATTTATACCACATACTGATCTACCACAATTCTCCTAGTGCCTCCTCCACAATCTGTTATACAGTCCACACACTCTACTCCAGGAATTGGTGTCCACTACTCTCTCTCTCTAATAACAGTTGCCGTCACCAATCCCCCCATAACCCCAACTTTAAACAACTAAATACAATCGTTGAATCATTTTTCACAAATTTGAGCTTATTGTTTACATTTCAGTTTCCTTTAGATGTACTGACTTCACTTCGTTTTTTTTTCAACCGAAATAGAGTTTTTAATGAGAAATTGTTTTATATTTTTTTTATATAACATATCATTCCATTATCAGAAGCTCCAAAAAGTGAACCTGTGTAAAAGAGACTTTCAAATTTCAGATTTTGCCGGCAAGAGATAAATCACTGTTGCAAACTATTTGCTGTTGATCAAATTTGAGATACGGAACTGATTTTTAATGGAATAAAAAAAAAAGTTTTGGAAAATAAATTCCGTAATTTTTTTAATATTGAAGACTTAATTTTTGGAATTTTTTTTTTGAGAAATTTAATTTTATAGAATTTTTAGTATATTTAAAACTTACTCTTATTTGTACATTTCATGTCGATGTATATGGACATTCTTCCAGTGAACTTACCTAGAAATAAAGAAGAAATTTAGAAAATTAAAAGTTGACAAAATATATGTAAGAGAAGAGCATATTATATTTTTGAGAGAGTGGGAGAGATAGTATAAGACATTCAGAAGAATGCGTAGTGTTTGCAGTATTTTTTTGTAGCTCTTGTCCCCAAATTTGGATACTTTCGTCCCCAAAAATGTCCAGTAAAACCCACACAAAAAACCTTAACCTAAATTTTTAGTAAGTTTTTATGAAAAAAAAAAATAGAAATAGGCTCTGATGTAGAAAATCAGCAATATTATAGAAATTTAAAAACAAGTGAGTAAAGTAGAAAGTCGGGCGGGGCCGACTATATTATACCCTAAACCACCCCTAGTGAATTAGTAAATATAAGCATTTGTGGGGTATCATTGGTATAGGTTTTGGAGAACATAAAGGGGGGTACATGTTTATGGGTGTCTTGTCACAATCTGAGCAGAAATGTCTTATATTAGGAGCTATAGTTTATTTTGCACCAAAAGAGTTAGTATGCCACTAATATTGAGTCCATTATTAAAAAAGAGGAAATCGGTCAATTAGTTGTGGGTAATAAATCCAAATTTCTGCTAATAGGGGAATAGATTTATGTAAGAGCTACATGTAAGTCTAAATACGATCAGCTAGTACATCAACATTTGAAATTTGAATTGTTACCACAGAAGGTCACTTTGTGCAAAATTTGAGTACGATCAGTTAATAAATGAGGCCCCTATGGTCAAAAATAAGGTTATTAGGGGCAAATTTTTCAAAATCGGGCGATACATATATATGGGAGCTATATCTAAATTTGAACCGATTTTGATGAAAATTTTCCCATACAGTTAGTGCTATAGAAGATTATATTTAGCCAGCCTTGGTTACGATCGGTTGATAAATAAGAGTTTTACGGCCAAATTTGTCAAAATCGGGCGATACATATATATGGAAGCAATATCTAAATCTGAACCGATTTCGATGAAATTTCGCAAATACAGTTAGAGCTATAGAACATTACATTTAGCCAACTTTGAGTGCGATCGGTTGATAAATAAGGGTTTTACGGCCAAATTTGACCAAATCGACGATACATATATATGGGAGCTATATCTAAATCTGAACCGATTTCGATTATTTTTGGCACATATTGTCAGTACCATAAAAGATTAGAGTAAGCCAAGTTTGAGTAAGATCGCTTAATAAATAAGGTTTTTATGGCCAAATTTGGGAAAATCGGGCGATACATATATATGGGAGCTATATCTAAATCTGAACCGATTTAGATGAAACTTTGCAGACTTGAAGAACGATGAAAAATTACTTTTTGCAAAATTTGGTGACGATCCGTTTGAAAACAAACGCAACGTGACCCCATTTGTCGAAATCGGGCGATACATATATATGGGAGCTATATCTAAATTTGATCCGATTTCTTCCAAATTCAATAGCGTTCGTCCTTGTTCCCAAAAAACTCCCTGTACCAAATTTCATCAAAATCGGTTAATAATTGCGACCGGAATCCTGTGAACAACAAATACATGGACAGACGGACGGACGGACACCAAGCGCTAGATCGACTCAGGAGGTGATTCTGAGTCGATCGGTATATATTTTATGGGGTCTAAAACCAATATTTCTGGTAGGCACATTTTTCGGCCGATCAAACTTATTATACCCTGACCACTATGTGGTTTAGGGTATAAAAATATAAGAAATTATTATTATACCAGGGTGCAAAGCCGCAATAAGGTCAAGATTTCGAAACACAAAACCAGGAGAGCAGCGATCATTTGAAGGATCGAAAAAGTAATAGGGGAATTCGATCAATATGTATTTTTAAAAGAAAATTTACTTCTAAATATTCCAGTAATAAAATTTGAAAATTTGATCAATACGCTGGTGTACCATCTTCACCATTTCTATATTTATGGGATATATTATCAAAATCAGTTAGGAACTCTATGCTATGGAACAAAAACTACCAAAAGTCGCTTTATTTAAATTAAGTACAAAATACTTTCATATGATTTAATAACGTGATTTATTATACTGAACCGATTAAAAAAATATGCGAATTTCACACCAAATTTCCACCAGCTCAAAAGTCTCACAAGAACCTATCACCAAAAAATCGCTGTTCGAAATTGTGGGCAATTCAGTGAGATCGGATGTGTGTATCAGGGTTGATAAAGTTTATACTTTTATACTTTTTTTGTACTTTTTAATAAAAAAACCTATTGGGGATGGCAAGGAAATAAAATGTTAACTTTTCAAAATTGAGAATAGACAACTTTTCAAAGTGGAAAATAGTCGGCTTTTGTAAACATAGACTTTGCGACTTTTTCTTAATTTGGAAAGTAAAATTTTTACGAAATTTTAGAAATAAAATTTTGACAAATTTTTCTATAGAAATAAAATTTTTGACAAAATTGTGTATAGAAATAAAATTTTGACAAAATTTTTATAAAAAAAATTTTGACAAAATTTTCTATAGACATAAAATTTTTGACAAAATTTTCTATAGACATACAATTTTTGACAAAATTGTCTATAGAAATAAAATTTTGACAAAATTGTCTATAGAAATAAAATTTTGACAAAATTTTCCATAGAAATAAAATTTTGACAAAATTTTCCATAGAAATAAAATTTAGATAAAATTTTCTATACAAATAAAATTTTTGACAAAATTGTCTATAGAAATAAAACGTAGACAAGATTTTCTATAGAAATAAAAGTTTGACAAAATTTTCTATAGAAATAAAAGTTTGACAAAATTTTCTATAGAAATAAAATTTTGACAAAATTTTCTATAGAAGTAAAATTTGAAAAAAATTTTCTATACAAATAAAATTTGGAAAAAATTTTCTATAGAAATAAAATTTGGAAAAAATTTTCTATATAAATAAAAGTTTGACAAAATTTTCTATAGAAATAAAATTTTGACAAAATTGTCTATAGAAATAAAATTTTGACAAAATCTTCTATGGAAATAAAATTTTGACAAAATTTTTATATAAATAAAATTTAGATAAAATTTTCTATACAAATAAAATTTTTGACAAAATTGTCTATAGAAATAAAATTTTGACAAAATTTTCTATAGAAAAAAAATTTTAACAAAATTTTCTATAGAACTAAAATTTTAACAAAATTTTCTATAGAAATACAATTTAGACAAAATTTTCTATAGAAATATAATGTAAACAAAATTTTCTATATAAATAAAATTTTCAAAAACATTTCTATAGAAATAAAATTTTGACAACATTTTCTATAGAAATAAAAGTTTGTCTAAATTTTCTATAGAAATAAATTTTTGACAAAATCTTCTATAGAAAAAAATGTTGACAAGATTTTCTATAGAAATAAAAGTTTGACAAAATTTTCTATAGAAATAAAATTTTGACAAAATTTTCTATAGAAATAAAATTTAGACACAATTTTCTATAGAAATAAAATTTTGACAAAATTTTCTATAGAAATAAAATTTAGACACAATTTTCTATAGAAATAAAATTTTTGACAAAATTGTCTAAAGAAATAAAATTTAGACAAAATTTTCTATAGACATAAAATTTTTGACAAAATTGTCTATTAAAATAAAATTTAGACACAATTTTCTATAGAAATACAATTTTGACAAAATTTTCCATAGAAATAAAATTTTCTATAGATATACAATTTTCACAAAATTTTCTATAGAAATAGGAAATAAAAAGTTATCCTTTCAATTTTTTTTTTCAAAATGGAAAATAGTCGACTTTTGTAAACATAGACTTTGCGACTTTTTCCTAATTTGGAAAGTAAAATTTTTACGAAATTTTCTATAGAAATAAAATTTTGACAAAATTTTCCATATCACTAATAGAAAAAAATACGTTCCATAGTCGTGAATGGATGGTGACAAAAAGAAACGGAAACGTTCACAAAAAATCAAAACAGAATGTTTACAATTTCGTCCACGGGCGTTCACGATTTCATGAACGGCATTCGTTTTTCTTTGACTATAAAAAGTCTTAAAATAATCGTTAGACGTTATTATGGCAACTCCCTCGGTGGTGCAATGTGCTAAGGCGACTGTTAACGCGTATGGTGCAGAGAACACAGGTTCGAGTCACGGTAGCGGAAATTTGTTTTAATTTTGTTTATAAATTCGTAACCATAACGTTTTCAGATCGTGAACGCTGGTTGTTATTTTGACAACGCATGGTGTCATTTTATCGTTGTCAGATTGACACCGCCTGTTCTCCGTTTGACACCACATGTGTGTTGATTCACTTTCATGAACGAATCGTTTTGAAATGTGCACACCGTGCATGATTTTTTCTATGAGTGTAGAAATAAAATTCTCTATAGAAATAAACTGTTGACAAAATAAGAAGAAATAAAATTTTGACAAAATTTTTTATAGAAATAAAATTTTGACAAAATTTTCCATAGATATAAAACTTTATATAGATATAAAATTTTGAAAAATTTTTTTTCAAAACTTAAAAAAAACAATCACTCTTTTACTTAATTTGCTACCTAATTTATAATTAATTATTATTCGAGCTTTATGGACAAAGAAGATGAAGCAACTTGATCAATTGAGTCATTAACATTAATTTTCCACAGTCTTTGGTATATATCTGGCTGGGATATATAATTCAATTTGGGGCCTATATGCTAACTCTTAATAGAGAAAACATATTGCACTGTTTTTCGACTTTTGAAGTTCTGTTAAATTTTCAATATAAAAAATGTAGCTACATTACATTCCCCTTGAATTTAAATTAATGTTTTTTTCTTACAGTTCGATTAGCTGATTTTTGTCACTACACAACCAGAAAAGAAAATCTAGGTAAGTTTTAGAAATTGTTTATCGAACATAATTATCTATTTTTTTCCTCATTAAGAAAATTTCGCATTTCGAAGAAGAAAGATGGAGTTAGAATTTACAAAAATGTCCTTAGCGCCAATGAACTAAAATAAGATTATAAATTTTATTTTTGATTCGACTTTTTCTAACAACAACAACATATGCCTAAAATAAAATTAAATTGTTGCCTTATTTTGTCTTTGTATAAGAAATATTTTCTTTATAAAAAAAAAACAAAAACTTTTTTTACTACACAATTTAGTAATTTTTAATTATATTATTCTTTTGTAATTACTTTAACTCAACCATTATTGAGTTTGATTTTCTTACAACATTTGTCACATCCATTTTTATACCCACCACCATAAAATGGTGACGGGGGTATAATAAGTTTGTCATTCCGTTTGTAACACATCGAAATATCGATTTCCGACTATATAAAGTATATATATTCTTGATCAGGGAGGAATTCTAAGACGATATAACGATGTCCGTCTGTCCGTCTGTCTGTCTGTATGTCTGTCTGTCTGTCTGTCTGTCTGTCTGTTGTAATCACGCTACAGTCTTCAATAATGAAGCAATCGTGCTGAAATTTTGCACAAACTCGTCTTTTGTCTGCAGGCAGGTCAAGTTCGAAGATGGGCTATATCGGTCCAGGTTTTGATATAGTCCCCATATAAACCGACCTCCCGATTTGGGGTCTTGGGCTTATAGAAACCGCAGTTTTTATTCAATTTACCTGAAATTGGAAATCTAGAGGTATTGTAGGACCACAAATACGTGTGCCAAAAATGGTGAGTATCGGTCCATGTTTTGGTATAGCCCCCATATAGACCGATCTCCCGATTTTACTTCTTGGGCTTATAGAAACCGCAGTTTTTATTCAATTTATCTGAAATTGGAAATCTAAAGGTGTTGTAGGACCACAAATACGTGTGCCAAAAATTGTGAGTATCGGTCCATATTTTGGTATAGCTCCTATATAGGCCGATCTCCCGATTTTACTTCTTGGGCTTATAGAAACCGCAGTTTTTATTCAATTTACCTGAAATTGGACATCTAGAGGTATTGTAGGACCACAAATACGTGTGCCAAAAATTGTGAGTATCGGTCCATGTTTTGGTATGGTCCCCATATAAAACGACCTCCCGATTTGGGGTTTTGGGCTTATAGAAACCGTAGTTTTTATCTAATTTGTCTGAAATTGGAAATCTAGAGGTATTTTAGGACCATAAAGAGGTGTGCACAAAATGGTGGGTATCGGTCCATATTTTGGTATAGCCCCCATATAGACCGATTTCCCGATTTTACTTCTTGGGCTTCTAGAATCCGAAGTTGTTATCCTATTTGCCTGAAATTGGAAATCTAGAGGTATTTTCGGGTCATAAAGAGGTGTGCCGAAAACGGTGAGTATCGGTCCATATTTTAGTATAGCCCCCATAAGAACTCCTTGAGTTTCTAGAAACCGTAGTTTTTATCTGATTTGCCTGAAATTGTAAATATTCTGGTATTTTAGGCTCACAAAAACGTGTTTCGGATTAAGTTTTTATCGGTCCATTTGGTAATGCCTCCATATAGACCGACTTCACTTCTTGAGGGTTAGAAGGAGCACTGATCATGAAAATTGCTTAAAACTCAATGTAAAATTTCCAGATTTTACTTCTACAGATTTAAGATTTAAAATCAATAACGTCTTGATTTATAATTTTCTTGCACACTTACAAGAGATGTTAATGATTCCTCTAAAACTCAAACAAAAATGGTTCTTATAAATCCAGAATCTGATATAGTCCTCATAGGTGAAATCTTTAAATTTATCTTCGGGAAGTGTTCTCAAGCCCTCCTAAAATTTCAAAGGAAACCCTAATATTTGATTAATGGTGGTGGGTATTTAAGATTCGGCCTGGCCGAACTTACTGCTGTATATACTTGTTCGTATTGACCCGGGCATGATGACCCCTTCATGCAAATGACAAATTATTTGTAATTTGACAAAGCTCATTAAATTCAAAATAGGTGGACAGAAAAAATAGAAAAACAAAAACGAAAACATCTTGCTGTAATAGCAATAAAAATCACCAACAATAACAAAGACATACGAAATGTCAAATTGAAAAAGTCTTTCGTTGAATATTTAAATGGATAACGAATAATGACAACATCAATGGCATAAACAAAATAGGGGGCGTATCACATAGAAGGAAGGATAGACAGACGGAGGGACGGACTGGGACAGACAGGCATCAAGTAAGCAATCAAAATGATAAACTCGACCATGTAATTGACATTTACATACTCATTTACAATTTATAAATGTGTGGGCCACAAAAATAAATGGACATATATAGTTTGGAATTACAATGAGTCTCGAAATAAAGTATATAAAAATGTAATAAAAATATTTCAATATTTCATAAAGAATTTGTTATTTTTTTTTATAATTAAAGAGCCCAATATATAGCTTAAATACCTTAGATCTGCTAATATTATATTCGTTTAATTGTTATTTTGCTTTTTTTGGACGTCCATTGTATATCCCTCTAATCACCGAGAAATTCTCAAAGGAGGTCATTCGTTTGAAATATTAAACTAATTATCTGCTACTACTTCTGTCTTCTTCTAACTTTTGACTCTTCTGCTGGTCGCTGCTGGTAATAGTTCTGGTCCTTTGCATGGTTGCCCAAGGTGATTTGCTCCTTCTACTCTATGGATTTGGCCAAGTGGTTGGGGGTCAATTAAAATCTATTTGGGCAACTTTAATCGTTACTAACGATAAACCGATTCTTTTATATTTTTAGGATCCTCAAACTGATTGTTTGTTGCCTCCTTGTACGTGGATTATTATCGCACTAATTACCAAAAGCATATCTCTTTCTTCAAGGATAAATGACCCTTATTTTATTTTGCCTTTTTTTGTTTCAGTAGAACAAAGCAAAAAAAAAAAGGACAGACGAAAACAAAAATAAAGGACCAAGATTCGAAGAAAGATTTCTGAAGAAAAAAATATTTAAAAGAACTTGCTCCTTCCGTTTTGTTTTTTTGTTTTGCTCATACAACAAAAGAAATGTGAGCATGTTTTAGTCGAATCCTGCCAGTAGTGAAGAATATTGCGGGTATAATATTCACTGTTGTAGTGCTGATGGTGATGGTAAAGTAAAGGGTGATTCTTTTGAGGTTAGGATTTTCATGCATTAGTATTTGACAGATCACGTGGGATTTCAGACATGGTGTCAAAGAGAAAGATGCTCAGTATGCTTTGACATTTCATCATGAATAGACTTACGATCTGCCACAACGTCGAATTTTCAGTGAATGGGCCCTAGAAAAGTTGGCAGAAAATCCGCTTTTTTATCGACAAATTTTGTTCAGCGATAAGGCTCATTTCTGGTTGAATGGCTACGTAAATAAGCAAAATTGCCGCATTTGGAGTGAAGAGCAACCAGAAGCCGTTCAAGAACTGCCCATGCATCCCGAAAAATGCACTGTTTGGTGTGGTTTGTACGCTGGTGGAATCATTGGACCGTATTTTTTCAAAGATGCTGTTGGACGCAACGTTACGGTGAATGGCGATCGCTATCGTTCGATGCTAACAAACTTTTTGTTGCCAAAAATGGAAGAACTGAACTTGGTTGACATGTGGTTTCAACAAGATGGCGCTACATGCCACACAGCTCGCGATTCTATGGCCATTTTGAGGGAAAACTTCGGAGAACAATTCATCTCAAGAAATGGACCGGTAAGTTGGCCACCAAGATCATGCGATTTGACGCCTTTAGACTATTTTTTGTGGGGCTACGTCAAGTCTAAAGTCTACAGAAATAAGCCAGCAACTATTCCAGCTTTGGAAGACAACATTTCCGAAGAAATTCGGGCTATTCCGGCCGAAATGCTCGAAAAAGTTGCCCAAAATTGGACTTTCCGAATGGACCACCTAAGACGCAGCCGCGGTCAACATTTAAATGAAATTATCTTCAAAAAGTAAATGTCATGGACCAATCTAACGTTTCAAATAAAGAACCGATGAGATTTTGCAAATTTTATGCGTTTTTTTAAAAAAAAAGTTATCAAGCTCTTAACAAATCACCCTTTAGTTGTTGGCTTTTGAACTCAGCCTTGGGTTGATTTCTTCTTGGAGAAGATATGAAGAGCTAGCGCTCTCCTCCTTCCCCATGGTGTAAAGGCCTGCTTTATGATAGAGGCTTAAGATAATAAGTAACTTAAGATAAAGTTTTGTTGCCTTTTTCTTTAACATGCTATTCATATGAAAGTCTGAACTGAAGCTAGACTCTTAAGTGTGCCAAGGATCCCCAGGAAAAAAAGGGGTTTGAAAAAGAAAAAAATCTTTTTCATACTTTTTGGGAAATTAACGCAAACGCAAACACATACACATATACACAGCCAAAGTAAAGGTCATTTGTAAAGCCATAAAATATAGAAAAAAAAACCAACAGGCAAAGACAAATTTCCATTAGTTTTTAGCCTGAACTACTGCTCTACGAAGTGATAACACCATTACCAGCCATAATTTTGTTACTCCATTTTTTTGATTTTCTATTCCATGAAAAAAAAAACATCCAAAAGGATAGCAGTTGAAAAACAACAACATAAAATGGTAGTCAGTGTTGTTGTTGTTTGGTATTTGATAAACAAAATTTTCTATAGCCTTAGGAAATAAATTAAATTTTCCGTTTAAATTGATAGAGTGGATAGATCAACAATATATGCAAAAAAGTCTCCCACTCTCTCTCTCTCTCTCTCTCTCTCTCATACAGACTAAAGCAGCCAAATACCAACAGTAATACCACAGTTACTCGTTTCATTTATGCCTTTATAAATAAACACAATTTAAACCTAAACTCACTCACTCACTCACAGCATCATAAACAGAAGGGAGTCATGGCAGCAGTAGCAGACAACAAAAAAAAAAAAGGAGAGAAGAGACAAATTTTATTATGGGTGTCTACAAAACGAGCAAAACCATAAAATTCGATAACAACTGTTTCCGCTTGAGACGATGAAAAATATTCTGTTGTGAAAACACTTTCGAGTCACTTGCATATGGATTTACACTTTTTTGAGGTTTATGTTTTCAATTTTTGTTTGGCTAAACTTTTATGATGTAGATGGAAAAAAATTTTTAAACACATGTTTGCCCGATGAAAAACATGATGTTTGAAATGGCCATAAATTTAAGTAATTTTCTATGATTAAATTTTAAAAATAGATAAATTTATTAATGTGACATATTTCCAAACGGGGGAAAATCTTCCTTTTTTCATTCGTATAATTAATGTTGTTGGACATGTTAGTTGATAAAAATCCCTTTTAAATCTTTATTGATGTATATGGAGATTAAAGAAATTTATGAGTTAAATAAAAAAGGGGGAAAGGTACATGATTGGGGAAAGAGATTTTAATTAAAATTTTATTAAATATAATTTTTCTTTAGAGAGAGTATTAAAAATTACAAGTCATAAAACTGGGATATAATATAGTGTAGACGGCGGAATTATTTTGGTGTGATGATTTTAATATTTTAGTTTTTAACAAAACAGAAATTATCATAAAATTCACCCGTTGCACTGAATTTTCATCACTTCTTTAGGTGTGACCAGAATTCAATGTTTCGGGTGTAATTTAAAAAAATCTGTGATATTTTGTCAAATAAATATTTTTTTAAAATTTTTTGCAATTTTTAATGGATTCTAACGCTTGTCAGAAACATATTTTCAAAAATTCACAATTTTTTCAGATTGGATTTAGCATTTTTTTCGAGAAAATTTAAATGAATTGTACCATTTTATGAATTCTTACTCTGTTTTTAACCTATTTCAAACAAAAAAAGTTAAAATTATCCATTAAAAGTATGAAAAAACCAAGTTATTAAACATTGAATTAAAAGAACTTCCTGGGTAGTTAAAATAAAGAACATCATTGGAGTGCATCTTCTGGAAGTGCTTTTAAAGTTGTGCCTTTGGAAGAACTTCCAAATGTTTTTGCTGGGACATTTTTCTTAATCCAAAATTCAGAACAAAATGATCACATTTATAAAGAATGTAATTAAAATATCATGGATGTTGTTATTACATTAAAAGAGAACTTAAAAGTTGCTTACTACAATGAGTAATTGCAAGAGAGAGAGAGAGAGAGAGAGTTCAATGGAGTGGACATATTAAACAAAGCATCGTCTTCTTCTTCTAAACTCTCTGATTTAGGTTGCCCAGGTAATTACAAGAGAGAGAGTTCAAAGGAGGGGAACATATTAAACAAATTATCGATTCCAACTTCTTCTAAACTCTCTGATTTAGGTTGGCCAAGGTGTATTTCTCCTCTAATTTGAGTAGTTTTGCCAACCAATAACCAGTGTAGCCAACTAATCAGTAGCAAAAATAGCTAGATCAAACTAAATTTATAGCAGATACTGATGTTGGCCATTTTGATACTATATAGTGACAAAACAAAGCATTTCATAAATAAATTGAGTCTTGTGCAATAAGAAGTAGAGTAGAGAGAGATCAATATGAAGGTGAATCATTTGAATCATTTCAATATCTATGGGATTTATTGTCTTAATCAATGAACTAAAAAAAAACATGCCCAGTTGCAAAGATTAATGGGTTTAGTATTGATTCCAAGACAAAGAAGCGGAGATTTGTCACACTTCTCTTTTAAATTTGAGTTTTGCGTACTTGATTCCAGGAAACAAATTTTAGTTTATTCGTTTTTCAGTTTTTTTCTTCATGTGCTAACAAAATCCTTTAAAAACGTTTTAATGACAACTTAAATTTCCAAATTCTGACTCGACTTTAATTATTATAAAAAAAATTATGCTATGTTTCAAGTAAAAAGCGTCTTTAAATTAAGTACTAAAAACATGTCCTATTTTTAAATGCCCAGCAAAAAAATTGGAAGTTGTTCCACAAACATTTATTTTAAAGCCCATCCAAGAATCCCCCATCGATTTTTTTTTTCAACTTCCGATGCAGACCTTGTGGAGAAGTATTAGAAAGTACGCAATCAGGCTATGTGAAGTGCAAATTTTGGACAATTAAATTTTACAAAAAAAAAAAATAGAAAATTAATGAAAAAAATAGAAAATTAAAAAAAAAATTAAAAAAATAATAGTAAAAAAATAAATTTCATCCCTGCTAGGATTTGAACCTGTGCCGTTTGACATTTTCGCTTCCATGGAAGTTCTTTTGAGAAGGTTTTGCAAATTATGATAATTTTTAATTTTTTGGTTGATTTTTAATAGAAAAAAATATATTTATACGAAAATATATGCCGAAAATAAACAATAAAAACGATGCATAACATAAACAAATATTTTTTTAGAAAAATATTTGATAAAAAAATGCCGCAGGTGAGATTTGAACCTGCGTTCCTTATTTTTTTGTTCATACTAATAAAGAACATCTCGAGAAGCAACTAGAATGTTATTCCTTGGTGTCGTATTACGATCATATCACAAACATTTGAATTGACCTTTCGACGCTTTATGTTCAATGGCGTTTGTAGCTGAGTGTGCTAAGGCATTCTGTTACGGTGCCATCAAAGCCAGGTTCAACCCCTGGCCGGAGCGAAAAAGTTTTTCAAATTGTAAAAAACTAGATAATAGGAAAATAATAGTGTAATAAAAAATATGGTTGGAAAAAATGAAAGTGGTTGAAAAAAAATTTGTTTTCGTCTTTTTTCTTCATTCAAAGTAACTTCCATGGTACAGCTTCTAAAGCAATGCAAAGGATCCAAAAAGGGAGTACTTCCGTCCCATGACAAGCCCATGTAAAATTCATTGGAGGTGATCCAAGTTTGCACTACTTCCGGATCACAAACTGGGGATCCAAACTACTTTTTTGGAAGCTCTTTGGTTGCTACGTGCTTTTGTGCTTTGTAGCCAAGAGTCGACAAAAAGTCGACAAATTTGAATGCGATTTACCTTCTTCAGAAGTATTAAAGCCAAGTTAATCTTTTGAAGTTGACATGGGGTACAATTTCACAATTTCAACAGCCGTTGCACTAAATTTCCATCACTTCTTGAGGTGTGATACGAATTCAGTGTTTTGGATGTGCATTAAATAATTTTTATATTTTTTTTATGATTTGTTGGGATTTTAAAGGCTTCACAACAATATTTTTTCAGTGTGAGGAATGAGGGGTATTCACGACATGATTTCACTCTTTTAGAAAATTGTGTCCGTTTCTATTCGAAATGCTCCATTTGCACCTGTTTGTATAATAAGAAGGACCAAAGTTTTCATTTTTTCAAGTTTTGATGATAATAATGTAGAAATAAAAAGAACTTCATGTACATTTGTGTATATTATAATGAACCGATTTAAAAAAAATTCCCAAATTTATGGAGATTTCCCACCAAATACCCAAGTCCTCAAGTCAAAAATTTCGCCCCCAAACCACGTAAATATCCCCAATCTAGGGAAAATCCTCAATATTGGCAACATAGGTTTTTGTATGCAATATAGACTAAGCATAGAAAATCGACTTTTTTTTGTCGAAAAGTCGAGGTCGGCACAATTGTTGCATCGATTGTCATAAATTCGGGTTCATTTCGTTCCAAAGGAAAGTATTTTTTCTTTGTGTATATTATATTACTACACCGATATTAATCCTTAATTAGCCACATATTTTATAATATTTTTCTTATATTAGTGATGCAATATATTCCCCGTTTATGCACAAGATTTACTTCAGATCAATATAAAAAAATAAAAATAAAATTAAAATAAATTTTTATTCTATCACCAGATGCAAGCACAGTTTGCCATTACATACGGTAGTAATAAAACTCTGGTTTACCACACACACTCACAGAAATATGAGGTATTATTGTGGTTGAACATCTTGGTGGGGGCGGGGCGGGGGAAGGAGATGGTTTGTTGGGCAAAAATTCCCAACACTCATATAAAATATTCTCTCAACGTTTAAAGTTTGATTTGATTCGATTACATGTTCGAGTGATTTACAGTGCCTGCGTTTTTGGGGGGTGGTGGTGTGTGTGTATGGAAAAGTGTGCGTGTTACACGAACTTTAATATTTCGTACAGAGATCCAGCCACTGCCACCAAACTCGTAACACACTAACAGCATCTCAATTTGTGCTTGTTATCTCCATGGTTTACTTATGAAACTTGTGGTGAAGGTAGGTAAACTTACCACAATGATAGGTAAATGGGCAACTGCAGCCCCATATCAGCCAGCATCAAAATGATAGCAAGCAACAACAACAAATAGGCAACGAGAAAACTGATTGAAATCAACATTATCTGCTCAGGCTCACGCACACACTCAAACACACACACATACACACTCGTTCTCACACCTACTTACAAAATGCTTAATGGAGCTGCAATCCACTGGGAATATTGTTAGTATGTCACTGAAGAATATAGATATGCATCCACACACACACACCTATACTCACTCTGACACTTAAATAAAAAGAGTCCTCTTTAGGGATGTGAATACCATAAAAATCAAGAGGAAATAATTCAATTTTGATGATGATACAAAACGGAAAACAATAAAAATCATTGGATGACTGAATAAAAAACAAAAAAAAAAAAACACAGTCACCAACAAAAAACAAAGAGCTGCACAGAGACATGAAGGGACCGACCGACAGACATACTAGATGGCTGGTAGACAAACAGCCATATTAAACCCTCTTGTCTCACCTATCTCTCAATAGTCTTTACGCGAGCTTGTAAGCTTTTCGTTATGAATTTGTGAGTGTGTGTGTGTGCAAAAGAGCCTGTGTAGGAATATAGGTTGAAATGGTTCACAAACCAATATTGTTGTAAGTACAGACCCATATATGATATGTGGGAGACAATAGGGAGGAGTGAATGGTTTTATTTTCTGTTTAAGCCTTTCGTTTAAGTCTTTGACGGAGAGACGGAAATTTAAAAAATTCGTGTCTTAAATTTGTAAAGCTTCATTTCATTATATTAAAGATATTTTTTCTTAATATTGTGTAAGTTGATGTCATACATTTAATAATCGTTCATATTCATATTTCAGTATTTTTTCCGTGCAGGTTGTGCCACCTTTTTTAAGCTGTACCTCCTAATGCCATATATAAAACTTAATTTCATTTTATAGAAAATTGTGTCAATTTATTTCTATAGAAAATTTGTCTAAATTTTATTTCTATAGAAAAATTTGTCTAAATTTTATTTCTATAGAAAATTTTGTCAAAATTTTATTTCTATAGAAAATTTTGTCTAAATTTTATTTCTATAGAAAATTTTGTTTAAATTTCTATAGAAAATTTTGTCAAAATTTTATGTCTACAGAAAATTTTTGTCAACATTTTATTTCTATAGACAATTTTGTCAAAACTTTATTGCCAATTTTTTGCCAAATATAAAAAAATTATTTCAAAATGTTATTTCTATAGAAAATTTTGTTAAAATTTTATTTTTATAGTAAATTTTGTCGAAATGTTATTTCTATAGAAAATTTTATCAACTTTTATTTTTATAGAAAAGTTGTCATACTTTTATTCCTGGAGAAAATTTTATCTCTACCGAAAATTTTGTCAAAATTTTATAGCCAATTTTTTGCCAAATATAAAAAAATTATTTCAAAATGTTGATAAAAATTTTAAAATGTTATTTCTATAGAAAATTTAGTAAAATTTTATTTTTATAGTAAATTTTGTCGAATTGTTATTTCTGTAGAAAATTTAATCAACTTTTATTTTTATAGAAAAGTTGTCATTCCTGGAGAAAATTTTATCTCTACCGAAAATTTGGCAAAATTGTATTGCCAATTTTTTGCCAAATAAAAAAAAAAAAATATTTCAAGACGTTGATAAAATTTTCAAAATGTTTATTTTTATTTTTATAGTAATTATTTTATTTTTATAGTAAATTTTTTTTATAGTAATTTTATTTTTATAGTAAATTTTGTCGAAATGTTATTTCTATAGAAAATTTAATCAACTTTTATTTTTATAGAAAAGTTGTCATACTTTTATTCCTGGAGAAAATTTTATCTCTACAGAAAATTTTGTCAAAATTTTATTTCTATAGAAAATTTTGTCAAAATTTTATTTCTATAGAAAATTTTTTTTGAATTTTATATCTATGGAAAATTTTGGCAAAATTTTATTTCTATAAAAAATTTTGTCAAAATATTATTTGTATAGAAAATTTGGCTTAAATTTCATTTCTATAGAAAATTTTATTTAAATTTTACTGCTATAGCACATTTTTTTAAATTTTATTTCTATTAAAAACTTTCTCAAAATTTCATTTCTATAGAACATTTAATTTCTATAGAACATTTGATCAAAAATTTATTTCTATAGAAAATTTTGTCAAAATTTTACATCTATTGAAAATTTTGTCAAAATTTTATTTCTATAAAAAGTTTTGTCAAAGTTTTATTTCATAGAAAATTTTGTCAAAATTTTATTTCTATGGAAAGTTTTGTTAAAAGTTTATTTAGAAAATTTTTTTAAAAGTTTATTTCTATAGAAAATTTTTTCAAAATTTTATTTCTATAGAAAATTTTGTTGAAAGTTTATTTCTACAGAAAATTTTGTCAAAATTTTATTTCTATAGAAAATTTTGTTTAAATTTTATTTCTATAGAAAATTTTGTCAAAAGTTTATTTCTTTGGAAAATTTTATCAAAATTTTATTTCTATAGAAAATTTTGTTAAAATTTTATTTCTATAGAAAAATTTTCTCAAAATCTTATGTCTATGGAAAATTTTGTAAAAAATTTTTTTCTATAGAAAATTTTGTCAAAATTTTATTTTTATTGAAAATTTTGTCAAAGTTTTATTTCATAGAAAATTTTGTAAAAATTTTATTTCTATTGAAAATTTTGTCAAAATTTTATTTCTATAGAAAATTTTGTTAAAATTTTATTTCTATAGCAAAAATTTCTCAAAATCTTATGTCTATGGAAAATTTTGTCAAAAGTTTTTTTCTATAGAAAATTTTGTCAAAATTTTATTTCTATGGAAAATTTTGTCAAAGTTTTATTTCATAGAAAATTTTGTAAAAATTTTATTTCTGTTGAAAATTTTGTCAAAATTTTATTTCTCTAGAAAATTTTTTGCAAAATTTTATTTCTTACAAAATTTTGTCAACATTTGATTCCTATAGAAAATTTTGTCAAAATTGCCAAATTTTTTTTGCCAAATATAAAAGAATTATTTTAAAATTTTGATAAAAATTTCAAAATGTTATGTCTATAGAAAATTTTGTCAAAATTTTATTTTGATAGTAAATTTTGTTGAAATTTTATTTCTATAGAAAATTTTATCAAATTTTATTTTTATAGAAAGGTTGTCATATTTCTATTCCTGTAGAAAATTTTATAAAAATTTTATTTCTACAGAAAAGTTTGTCAAAATTTTATTTCTATAGAAAATTTTGTCAAAATTTTATTTCTATAGAAAATTTTGTCAAAATTTTGTCAAAATTTTATTTCTATAGAAAATTTTGTCAAAATTTTATTTCTATAGAAAATTTTGTTGAAAGTTTATTTCTACAGAAAATTTTGTCAAAATTTTATTTCTATTGAAAATTTTGTCCAAAATTTATATCTATAGAAAATTTTATCAAGATTTTATTTCTATCGAAAATTTTATCAACATTTTATTACTATAGAAAATTTTCTTTAGCAAATTTTACAAAAATATATAAGAAATTTTGTCAACATTGTATTGTAAATCTTTTTTTGAATTGGTTATTACCATAGATCGGCTATGTCGCAGATTTGTTTCACTAACATCAATTCCATCGATATATCCTTATGTTTGGTCCCCTCATTGATATGTAGTACACTGTGGATATTTGTGTAATATCCTTGGTTGGCTGTGCATTCATATATGAATGAGCATGTGTACTTTCGTGGATGGCTTTAGTCAGTTTATGTATCGGTGTTGGTTAAATATGTATGTATGTTAATATTATGTAAATGATATTTCCAGAGTTGATTTCATTTACCGCACATATACACAGAACCCACTCTTATGTGTATGTATGTGTGGGTGTGTGTGTGTGTGTTAGGATGTTTAACATCATAACAAACCAGACAAAAAACAACATCAAGAGATCCCGGCACAAATTGAACAGTTTAGTGACAGCACAGCTTTCATTGGATTTTATTTTTGTTTTTGTTGTTTTTTTTCTTCGCTTCAAGTGTCCAAGTGAAACCCCCACCATCCGGCACCCTAAATCTCTTTGTTTCGCATCACCCATATCAGATAGCAGACATGAATGCCATGTAAATTGTAGCATTTTTAGTTGATTTTCCACACTATCCCGTTGTCCTGTTGCTATAGTTCTACTATATTTCTTAGAACACCTTTTTCTTTACCATTGTTTGAACCTTTTTGTTGTTGTTGTTGCTGCTGTTGCTGATGGGATTTGTTTCCTTTAGTTTTTAGGTTTAGTTGGAATCGTTTTGGTATTTCATTGAATGAAGTTGAGTACCCATAAACTTGGCTATGCTATTGCTCTATAGTTCTTTATGTTGTATACATTATCCAACAGTTTGATGTCTTTAAACTCTAAAGAGAGTATGTAACTATGTGTATGTATGGGTTTGTGTGTGTGTGTGAGAGTTTTAATATTGAATAATGTATGGGGTCGACAGCAAGTAAAAAAAGTCCCCGATACTCATACACACAAACACTTGGGCACAAATTGAGGAAAAGTTTTAAACAACTTTTCTGGTCACACGGTTATTTGTTATATATGCATGTGGGTGTGTGTATATGTGTGTGTGTGTGTATTTGTTAGTCTCAATATAATGGCATAAAGGAAACAAAGCTTTTTTGCTTCATTTTTTCTCTTTGTCATTTCCTTGATTTTGTTTTTTTTTTTATTTTCTTGATTCTCTTGTTGATGTCCATTTATTGCGAAAACTTACTCATCAGTCACAAAGCCAACCGGCAACGACATAAAATTGTAAGACAAACTTGCCTCTAGAGACTTTTACTTGAATTTTATTGGAAAAGTAAGAAGTTTTAGGGCCAGTTGTATACTGGGTCATGGGATGCCTATATATTCGAAGTCGTTTGGTTGAGAGTTATATGGTATAATGGCTAAATTGTGAGTATCCAAACAGAAAAGGTGAGGACAAGTATTTAACATAGATTACAAAAATGTATCTAATGTGGGATAAAATGTGGAAAAGAAAAATATAAAAATATAAAATCTAGAAAATTTCACAAGAAAATATCGATCGAAGAGCAATGTGATTAGGGATTGTAATAAGAAGCAAAAGGTCGACTTTTCGATTTTTTTTTAAATGTGGAAAAGACGAATTTTCGATTTGATGATTTTGTAGCATAAATAGTGCAATATCGCACTTTTCAAGCTTGAGATCGCTTATTATATGAATTAAATTTTGTTCAATATTTCGCAATTGCGTTGAAGTGCTTCAACAGGACGTGATCTACAATAAGAATTATTGATATTTTAAATTAATTTATCACAGATATTCTGCCAAATTACAATTATTGCAATTTATATTATTTTTTATTTTTACTAGAGACGGTCCTTAAGTATCTATTCAGGGAGAATGGAACATTACATTAGTCCAGATATTCCAAAAATTGTTCCTACTTTTTTGATTTTGGTCAATATAAACTTGACGTAGTTCTTTCAATTTTGAATGTAAAAAAACCTTAACACCCCTCATTTTGAAGGTGTGTGTGTGTAGAATGTTGCTCCTATTTTGATTTTGGAATTCACTTTTCAGTTGTCAAAATGCCGTCCAAGCACGAAGAGCAGCGTATCAAAATTTTGCTCGCGCATCGCGAAAATCCGAGCTACTCGCACGTAAAGCTGGCAAAATCGCTAAAAGTTGCCAAATCAACCGTTACAAATATAATTAAAGTGTTTGGGGAACGTTTGTTGACAGCCAGGAAGTCTGGATCGGAGGGAAATCGAAAACCGGAAGCCGCTGAGACGACAAAGAGAGTTGCCGGTAGTTTCAAGCGAAACCCTAACCTCTCTCTCCGAGATGCCGCAAATAAGCTGGGCGTATCGTCTACAACCGTGCATCGAGCCGGACTATCGACTTACAAGAAGTTAGTGACTCCAAATCGCGATGATAAACAAAATACGACGGCCAAAGCGCGATCCCGGACGCTGTACACGACGATGCTGACGAAGTTTGACTGCCTAATGGACGACGAAACCTACGTCAAAGCCGACTACAAGCAGCTTCCGGGACAGGAGTTTTATACGGCAAAAGCAAGGGGAAAGGTAGCAGATATTTTCAAGCACATAAAACTGTCAAAGTTCGCAAAGAAATATCTGGTTTGGCAAGCCATCTGTACCTGTGGCTTGAAAGGCAGCATTTTCATAGTTTCCGGGATTGTCAACCAAGAAATTTACGTGAAAGAGTGTTTGAATAACCGTCTGCTGCCTTTCCTGAAGAAACACTGTTTTGGCTGGATTTGGCATCTTGCCATTACGGTAAAAAGGCCATAGAGTAGTACGCCGCCAACAACGTGCAGGTGGTTCTTAAGGACAAGAACCCTCCCAACACGCCAGAGCTCCGCCCAATTGAGAAATACTGGGCTATTGTCAAGCGGAACCTAAAGAAGACCAAAAAACTGCTAAGGACGAGCAGCAGTTCAAGGCAAACTGGCTTTCTGCGGCGAAGAAGGTGGACAAGTTGGCTGTACAAAATCTGATGGCAGGTGTCAAGCGTGAGGCCCGGCAATTCGGATTTGGAAAAGCGAAAGCCTAACTGAATATTTTTCCTGAATTTTATACTAATTAAACTTGAAAAAGAAATTTAATTTGATTTTTTAAATAAACGATTTCACCGATTTACACTCGTTTTCCCTTGACGAAATTTTGACCGTATCACCCTTTATTGTAAAAGAAAAGGGAATTTTGGTTTTCTACATTTCGTTTTGGAGGAAATTATTTTTTCTTTGGATTCAGACCATTTGTTTTTTTCCTTTTTTATTGCAAACGCCGTTCGGACTCGGCTATAAAATAGAGGTCCCTTGTCATTGAGCTTAACATGGAATCGGGCAGCACTCAGTGATAAGAGAAAAATTCACCACGGTGGTATCACAATGGACTGAATAGTCTAAGCGAGCCTGATACATCGGGCTCACTTAGACTAACCCAACCTAACCTAACCTAGTCCTAATGTTCCTTTCTTTACATACATATTTCCCTGCGGCCTAGTGAAAAAGGTTCCGTCAGACTTCATCCCAACACACCGTTCGACGGCAAAGAGAGCGGCAAACACGCACGTCCGTTCACCAAAAATTCTTCGCCAAGAATCCCAGGATTATTACCAAACGAAGATTTTGCGATTCCGAAATCGGAACATAGGGTATATTAAACATTTTATAGCAACTTTTCCTAAATATTTATTTATTCATTCGGAACATGTAATTCTTTTGTTAAGGCTATTTACTTATCGATAACCCCTCGCTTCTATCGTAATGTTACCTTAAATATACCAATGTTTTCAATAAATGATAGTTGTCAAAATATGGTTAGTTGTTTTTGATATAAATCTGGTTTCGGTACTTCTGTAAGTTTGCAACATGTTGCAGCAACATTGTTGCAAATAGACGCACATATGGGGAATTTTATGTTTTCATCCATATTCCATGCTGGAATATTTTGGAACCAATAATGTTATTTGAAAATATATAATAACTACCAAATACTTTTGGAAAATTCCATTTTCCCCATATTTCTTGTGTTAATAAAAGTCACTGTATTCCTAACTTTAATTTAATGATTTTTTTACAAACTTTTACAAAATAGTTAAAATCTGCCATAAAAAATCCTTCTCGATTGTTACTACTTGAGATTTATTTACCAAATGATAAGGAAATCATTCATTGCTTAAGGCGTTTTTTTTTTCTTTTGGTACTAGCACCCCTTCCTGAGTATTATTACACCCGTGGGAAGGAAATTGTCACGAATGAAGTCATTTCTTATGGCCCAACTGAAGAATGACAAGCGTCTATCGTATAGCCCGAGGAGTAAAGAGTCTCTTGTGAAAGGAGGTAAACGCGTGTTTTATGTGTCTGTTACGATACAACAACAACTTTATTATATTTCTTCTATACAAATAAAACAACTAAATAAAGTTTGTTGGTTTCTTTTATGTATTTTGAAGGAGGAAATATTGCTTGAACTAAAAGTAAAAGAAAAAACAACAAACAGCAGTCATAGAACCTTTAGTTGTCCATCATTTCGCAAAGGAAGCTTTTCATTGTAGAAAAAAAGGAAACTCTTCACTTTACTAGCCAATGTAGTTTATAGGTCATTCTATCAGTTTGCATCTTAAGAGTTCCTTCCTCACTCCTTTCAAATTTCAACTCCTTGATCTTTATTAACCCAAAAAAAAAAAACACTAATTCAGCCAAACTAACAACTGTGAAATAAGAAATGAGCTTGAATCCTAGTAAATTTGTCCATTTTTTGTGGGTTATATTTCCAGACTAAGCCCCCAACCCTAGTAAGTTTATGGGGTGAATTGGGAATTTTTTTTGTATTTGTGTTCAGTTTAGTATTTTTTCGCGGCTTGTAATTGGCATGAATATTTTATGATTTTCTTCCTTTTCCAGTGCTATAAAATACTACAATGGGCAAATCCGTAAGGCAGGACTAGTGGACCGGTTGTACTTGCTCACACCTTTCGTGATGTAGGGAGAAACTACAAATTTGTATGTATGTATTAGTGAAAATAGAAAATCTATAGTAGGATTAAGAGTGGCCTTTATTTAGGGCTATACACTAAGGAAATATTTATTTAATTGATATTTTTTTCAATTAAAATTAAGCCGCAATGAAAATGTCTTAAATTTACTTTTTATTACACGCACAGAAAAACCATGTTTGGACATGGTTGCCGCATCCATTTAATGCTTATCTAGAGCATGTAATTGCCGCGAAAACCATGTATTTTGTCTTTGTAAAAATAGTTTTCGACCGGAGAAAAATGTATGGTGGCAATAAGCATTTGAATGGTTCTCAAATACCGCAAACATGTTCTATCATTTAAATGATAGAATTTGAGACCATTAAATGGTCGGGAAAATCATGTACCTGACCATTCAATTTTTTTTACTTTTTTACAGGGAGAAAAGTATTTTTATAGATTAAGTATAGACATGTCTAGAACCATTACATGGCCATAAAGACCATTTACATTTTTTTCGTGACCATTTAATTTTTTAACTTGTTTGCAGCGAAAAGAATTTTATAAAAACATTGAGCAGGTACACACGATTTTCATTTTGCGCGTCAGTCGTGTGTTGATTGTTTCTTGGAATGGACGGACAATACGGATTTACTGTGTTTTATGTTAATTTATTTATTCAGAAGTGGCACGTGGTTTTATGTTAACACAAAAAAGGAAAGTGTGATTGAAAAATTTACCTGTTTTTTGTTCTGCATTTTGCTATATGGTATCATTTATTTTTATTTGCAGTTACATGATGTCTGCGTTTGTACATTTGATGGACTCGATGTAAATATGAAATAATTACTTATTGTTGAAATTGAAATAAAATAGAGTGTGTAAAAATATATGATGTTTGTTTGAACGGCATTATAAATACAAATAAACAATGAATTAGTTTATAAATAAATAAACACAAACAAATAAAATTAATTTTGTGTTTTCTTTTCTCAAGTGGCGTCCTTTTTTTTTGACGATGAAAAAAGTTTTTTCATAAAGATCAAAACATTTTAGGTTGTGACCATGTTCTTTTAACTAGGAGAAAAACATTTTTAATGAATACCATAACATTTTAAATCGTGACCATTGTCTTTTCATTCAAACAAAATTATTTTTATCAATATAATAACATTTTAGATGAGGACAATTATATTTTTCTTAGAACCATGTTCACTGAGCCAACATGGTTGCAGTTTAAAATGTTACATGGTCTCCGCAAAAATAGCTCCTATCATATTATTTTGCTCTTCGAATATGATTGTGACAATCATGTTTCTTCTCTGCGTGTAACAGACATTTAAAGCCTAAAGGAGATACATGAAAATGACCGTTCAATTAAAATGCTCCAATCGTAAATCTCCTTTTCTCAGAAGAGCCGTATCTTTTCCCCATTACAGATTCCCATCTATTACACTGAGGAAAGCCGTCTCTATATTTGTAAGTCTCCTTTTCCCATTACACATTCCCCCTCTGACACTGGAGGAGAGCCATCTCTTTAGTTGCAAGCCTCCTTTTCCCATTACACATTCTGCTTTTACACTGGGGGAGAGCCGTTTCTGTAGTCGTAAATCTCCTTTTCCAAGGAGAGCCGTCTCTTAGTCGTAGGTCTCTTTTCTCCATTACACATTCCCGTTCATTATATTTGAGGAGAGTCGTCTCTCTGGTCACAAGCCTCTTTTTCTCATCGCTCAATCCCTCTTCTTAGACTGGAGGAGAGTCGTAGATCCCATTACATATTCCGCCTTCTACACTGAGGGAGAGCCCTATCTCTACTCGTAAGTCTCTTTTTTCCATTATACATTTCCGCCTCTTTCACTGAGGAGAGCCGTAAGTTGTCTCAATCCCTTGCCGTAAGTTGTCTTAATCACTTTCACCTCATGAGTTTCCTGTACACTAACTTATCCTTGGCCAGGAGAGAGTAGTATCCCTGGGCACGAATCCTTCTATCCTTGCTGTCCGTAAAACCTCAACCCGCAAGGGAAGCGGCACATTTGCGGTATATGACCTCCGAGCAAGCACGCCACCGTCTGCTCACAACAAATTCCTCGCCGAGAATCTCAATCGTCTACTGTCCACCAAGTCCGAGGACCGCTTGGTTTTGGTAAATAACCCTAACACCCACCATCAGCTGACATCAACATAATTCTTTGCATTACTTTTGTACATTAACTACACCTAAAAAAAAGTTTACTTGGATCCAAAGATTTTTACCTTTCCTTAGGGATTTTGGTATTTATTCCGAGCCAAAGATGCGAATTTTTTAAAATGCCTATTTGGCTTAAATATAGGATCAATAAAATTAAAATTAGGATAGAAATTTAATATTTTTGAAGCGCTTTTTTCTTACATCGAAAGATTCAATATTTCAGCTAATTTAAGGACGATTTCTTTAAATCAAAAATGTGTTTCCTTTCTTTAAGGAAATATTGCTTTAGCTTCAAGAAATACGACTTTAACGGAGGGACGCAAATTTTCAAAACTTGAGTCCTAAATTTAATCAAATTTTATTTTGAAGCAAAGATTATAAACTTTACTTTAATTAAAATTTTATTATTTCAAAGAAAATTGTCATTAATATTAAGTAAATTGCGCATCCTAAAATTTAATTTGAGTAATTTTTAATATCACGTAAATATTTTTTTTCTCTTCAGTGCCACAATTAGATAAGCCTTCTTCAAGGCCCAAATTGATGCTCATCTGGACCTTCTCTTCAAGTCTTGGCATTGCAATATACACTTGAATACAGAAAAGTTACTACCATAACGGATAAAATGCATAAGGAGCAAATGCTTTGTGTTCAACGTTCATTGTTTGAAATTGAATGAGGCACAAAGAGGAGCAAATGAGAACATACTAAGTAAGTGGCCAGAGAATGCATACAGAGCACCTCTCACGTAGAGAGGAGAAATGTGAAGAAGTTTGGTGTTGGTGTTTGCATTTGATTTAGTGTAGATGTGTGAGTAAGACAATTGAGAGTAAGTTTCTCTTGCATGTAGTTTGTGATAATTTCATTTGAAGGAACTTTAGTTTTACTCGTCATAGTTTCGAGTAACGAGGTAACTCGATTTCTTGATACAACTGAGAAGTTTTTTTAAGTAGAATTTTTAGGGTTTTTTACCATTGTGTTCTTAAGAAACTGGGATGATGGTAAATCTCTCCCTCTCTCTCTCTCTCTCTGTTACTGTCACATTATGAAACTTTCAAAAATTTTTGTTTTTAAAAGCATAAATATCTCAAGAACAAAAACAAAACAAGAAAAACTACAAAATATTGTACACCAAGTTATTTTCGTAGGTACATGAATCTTGCCTTTCTGACCACCATGTTAAGTGGACATATTTTCATGTTTTTGGCCGCACAAACTTTAGACCAAGTTCTTTGATTGGCAATGCTTAAAAAAAAGTAGAAAATGAAAGCTCTAAACTCTTCCTTCACACTCTACTGAGAGTGAATGACCATGAATGTCCTCGAAAGGCTAAGAAACAAAAAAAAAACACCAACAAAGAACTAACCAAGTTTTCCACGGCAATGCCAAAGATAAAATGTAGTCCGCTTATTCTCTTACCCTCAAACAAGGATGTTGCATGACGGAAATGCATTTTAAGTAATTAAATTTGTTTGTATTCACAAAATGAGGAAAAATTTCTTCGTTTTCTTGTTGTCCACGGCAATGTTTTGTAGCCGTGGCGTGTTGTGTTGTTATTTTTTTCAGCTCTCTTGCTTTCTCACTCTCTGCCTGCTTTTCGAACTACAATTACGTTGTCAAAGTTTTTGAAAAAAGTTATCCATTCAAGTAGTATATTTAAATATAGTTTGAAAGTACATTTTCAAAAGAAACGAAAAAAAAACATAATTGAATGGATGCTACCACCACCACCATGGACACAGTCAAGAACTAGAGGACAAAATCACAACTAGGGAAATAGAGCACACCGATGAATGCGTGAAAATATCATCAAAATACCCTTATTATGTACTCAGAGGGAAACAATTTAATTTTCACATAAATTTTGTCAAAAAGCGAAAAAAATCATTCCTTTTTTACTATCTGTCGAAACTTTGGTAATTTTACCAAGTTTTGTTTTGTATAAACAACATGGTATAAACTTTTTTAATGATTTCGTATTTAGTGTAATGAGTGAAGAAACTTGAGTAGTTATCATAATTCATTTACGTTTAAATAGAAAACTATTATTGTAAATACACTGCAAAGAAAATCTTAATTTAAAAAACGAGTGTAAAATGAGGATTTGGTTATAACATTTACAGAATGTTAAGGACAGTTTTTTTAGAATAGAGAAATTTTAATTAAAAACGGCTAATAATCTTTATTCAATATTTTTTCTTTACATTTGGTATACTATTCAGTTGGAAGAATTCTGCCAAAAATTGTAGGTTTTTTTTACTGTTTTGTAGATTGATAGAATTCTTAATGTTATATAGATTTTGTAAACTTCTACTCTCCAACTAAAATGTACTTGAAATTTCTACAGAAATCAACTTTTGCAAAAATTTTCTACACAATTCTAATTTTTGTGAACATTTTCTATAGAAAAAAATTTTTGACAAAATTTTCTATAGAAATACAATTTTAACAAAATTTTCTATAGAAATAAAATTTTGACAAAATTTTGTATAGAAATAAAATTTTGACAAAATTTTCTATAGAAATGAAATTTTGACAAAATTTTTAATAGAAATAAAATTGTGACAATATATTCGATACAAATGAAACTTTGGGAAAATTATCTATAGGAATAAAAATTTCACAATATTTTCGATAGAAATGAAACTTTGGGAAAATTTTCTATAGGAATAAAAAATTTACAATATTTTCTATAGACATAAAATTTTGACAAAATTGTCTCTAGAAATACAATTTTGAGAAAATTTTCTATAGAAAAAAAATTTCTATAGAAATAAAATTTTGACAAAATTTTCTATAGAAATAAAATTTTGACAAAATTTTCTATAGAAATAAAATTTTCATAAAAATTTTCTATAGAAATAAAAATTTGAATTTAGAATATTTTTATTTTACAAATAAAAGTTTGATAAAATTTTTTGTAGAATTAAAATTTTGACAAAATTTTCTATAGAAATAAAATTTTTACAAAATTTCCTATAGAAATACAATTTTGATAAAATTTCCTATAGAAATACGATTTTGACAAAATTTTCTATAAATATAAAATTTTTGGAAATTTGTCTATAGAAATAAAGTTTTGCGAATATTTTCTATGAAAATAAAGTTTTGAGAAACTTTCGATAGAAATAAAGTTTGAGAAAGTTCGCGTAGAAATAAAAATTTGACAATATTTTCGATAAAAATAACATTTGAACAAATTTTTCGATGGAAATTAAATGTTAAAACTTTCGACAGAAATAAAATGTTGACAAATTTTTCGATAGAAATAAAATTTTTACATAATTTTCGATAGAAATAAAAATTGGACAATATTTTTCAAAAAATGAAATTTGAGAAAGTATTCTTTAGAAGAAAGATTTTGTCACAATTTTCGATAAAAACAAAATTATGACAAATTTTTCTATAGAAATAAAATTTTGATAAAATTGTCTATAGAAATAAAATTTGGACAACATTTTCTTTAGAAATAAAATTAGTCGAAATTTTTTATAGGAATTAAATTTTGAGAAAATTTTCTGTAGAAATAAAATATTGAAAACAATTAAAATAAAATGTTGACAAAATTTTGTATAGAAATTAAATTTTGACAAAATTTTCTATAGAAATAAAATTTTGATAACACTTTTTATAGAAATAAAATTTTGACAAAATTTTCTATAGAAATAAAATTTTGACAATATTTTCTTTAGAAATAAAATTTTGACAATATTTTTATTAGAAATAAAATTTTCTCGAAATTTTTTATAGAAAATTTTCTTTAGAAATAAATTGTTGAGAAAATTTTCTATAAAAATAAAATATTGAAAACAATTAAAATAAATTTTTGACTAAATTTTTTTATAGAAATAAAATTTTGCAAAATTTTCTACAGAAATAAAATTTTAACAAAATCTTCGATAGAAATAAAATTTTGACAAAATTTTCTATAGAAATAAAATTTTGGTAAAATTTTCTATAGAAATATAGTTTTGACGAAATTTTCTATAAAAATAAAATTTTTTCGAAATTTTTTATAGAAATAAATTTTTTTCGAAATTTTTTATCGAAATAAAATTTTGAGAAAATTTTCTGTAGAAATAAATTTTTGAGAAATTTTTCTATAAAAATAAAATATTGAAAACAATTAAAATAAAAGTTTGACAAAATTTTCTATAGAAATACAATTTTGCACAAATTTCTATAGAAATAAAATTTTTACAAAATTTTCTATAGAAATAAAATTTTGACAAAATTTTCTATAGAAATAAAATTTTAACAAAATTTTCTATAGAAATAAAATTTTAACAACATTTCGATAGAAATAAAATTTTGACAAATTTTTCGATAGAAATAAAATTTTGAGAAAACAATATTTCCAATAAAAAATAGCTTAATAATACCAATTCCTTAATCTTCATGTCCAATTAGCTCGCATTAAAATTGTAATACTATGTAAAGTAATTGATTTGGACGAAAAACCAGCCTGCCTTGATATCAGGCTTACATAAAAATAGTCAATATCTTTTAGTTTTCGTGTTGAGTCATACTCCATTTAAATATAATGAAATAATAAAATATTTCTCTCACAGAAAAACAAAACATGTTTTCATACTAACCACAAAAATTTGATCAAAAACTTCAAAATAAGATTTTCTAAATTTAATAAATTTTTGGCAAAACTTTCTTCAAATTTTGGTAAATTATTTTTGACACGAAGCGGTGATTGGATGTCAAAGCTTTTTTAAAATATAGACATTCTTTAGAGAGGCATCTTGCTTTACATCATTTATGGAATTTTCATTATCTTTCATACAACTAGTGCCAGTTTAAAAAATCCTATTTTGTAGATACTCTAAAGTGAACAAAGTTTCCTTAAAAAAAGTGAAAGGTCATTTGATGATTTTATTTTTTTATTTTAAATCAAAATTTGAATATCTCATTTAATTTAATAATTATTTCTTTTAAATAAAATTATTTTTCTTGACTATAAGGGAAATTGGTTTTACTTCAAAGATATAGGAGTTTAACGGAGGGAGGAAAATTGCAAAGATTCTTAATTATAAAAAAAGCAAAGAATAAAATTTCTTTGTTTTAAAAAAAATTGACCTTAACGTGGTGTAAATTGCGTATGCAAGGCGGTCATGCTAACAATTGTCCCACGATGGCTTTTCAATGCAGTTACTAACTTTCTAAAATTTTTTAGATTATAATACCTATTATTCTTTTATAAATCTCTTACAAAAAATAAAAATCCAAGGACATTGGTAACAGAAGTTTTAATGATATTTACGTATGTATGTATGATATTCGTATTTCTTATAAAAATATCCATTGTTTTAATCATACTATAATGCGCTAACATTGACAATTTCATTTGATCAATAAAACAAAAAATATGTCACATTCTAGAGGATTGGTGTAGTGTTCCTACCCGACATGATTCTTTTCTCCCTTATTTTGTATTGAATTTACACGCAGAGAAGGAATATGATCACCCCAACCATGTTCCAAGAGCAAAATGTTACTTTTTAACGGAAAACATGGAGCATGTTGTTCGAAACCATTCACTTTTCTCGGAAATTATATATCTGATTTCGGAAAGCATGTTATGCTTGACGAGAAAATAATATTTTTGCGACAAAAATGCTACATTGTCGCTGTGAAAAGTAACATGGTGCTCTTGAAACATGTTTGAGGAGATCATATTCCTTCTCTGGGTGTTTCGACCATAGTAAAATTTATTTTAAATAGAGTTTTATTTATTATTATTATTATTATTATTATTATTATTATTATTATTATTATTATTATTATTATTATTATTATTATTATTATTATTATTATTATTATTATTATTATTATTATTATTATTATTATTATTATTATTATTATTATTATTATTATTATTATTATTATTATTATTATTATTATTATTATTATTATTATTATTATTATTATTATTATTATTATTATTATTATTATTATTATTATTATTATTATTATTATTATTATTATTATTATTATTATTATTATTATTATTATTATTATTATTATTATTATTATTATTATTATTATTATTATTATTATTATTATTATTATTATTATTATTATTATTATTATTATTATTATTATTATTATTATTATTATTATTATTATTATTATTATTATTATTATTATTATTATTATTATTATTATTATTATTATTATTATTATTATTATTATTATTATTATTATTATTATTATTATTATTATTATTATTATTATTATTATTATTATTATTATTATTATTATTATTATTATTATTATTATTATTATTAAAATAAATTAGATAAAACGATGGTTTTATCTATTTTTCTTTTTTTTTATGTGGATATTTCCTTTTTCTAGCTGTTTTTGTTTTGATTCCACCAAGAAAAGACTTCAAATCTCCTCTCTTTAGTGATCCATTTAAATTGTTGGTGATTTTTAATGTATTACAGCAAATTGAAGAGCATATGCCAAAGAGAGAGAGAGATAGAGGGATCAATTATACAGAGATGAGAAAAAAATGAGAGCTGAAAAAGCACACATGCATATAAAAAGAAAATACCAAACAATTCATGTAATTGAGTTAACTATAATTTGCACTCATTGTTATGCTCTGCAACTGAAGTGGACCAATACGAGTACCATGGAATAGCACAATTTTTGTTAAACTTTCTTTGATTTCTTCGAATTTTCCTTATTGGGATATAGGTAAATGTAAGAGTTTTTTTTTTCCTAACATTGCCAACTATTGCCCAAGGACTTTTTTTTGGGAATTTTTCCTCCTTGAAGCGATGTCAAGAACATCATTGAGTATTGCCATTGTACGTGAATTTGCTGTTAATTTGATTAGAAAACTTTGTAGCTGCTATTCCTGCTACTGCTACTGCTGCTGCTGTTACTGTTGTTGACGTTTAGATTTCTTTTTGGCATAAAAAGGGAAAACAGTTAAGAGTGAGTTTTCCGCTATTTCTTCCTATTAAAGCTAGGGCAGAGAAACCCTTATGGGGGAAAATCAAGGCCCTGAAACAGTTTTGCCAGAAAACAAAAATAAAACTCAAATATTGTTGTCGTTGTTTGGTGCGTACCAAAAAGAAAGAAATTTGCTCCAAATTGGGGGAATCAAGTCCCAGGAAATTTCCAACACCCAGTCATGTCTCACTCTCCGCGACACTTGAAAGGTAATTGAGATAAAGTGTCTTCTGTGTATTTGTTAAAGCATATTTTGCACATTTCTCTTATTTTCAATATTCTTCGAAGACAAAATCTTCGAAATGTTGCTTTCCTATCTAATATGGCAAATGTTTCGTTCATTGGTAGGTTTGTTTGCCTATTTGTTTGTCTTTCCTATCATTTTTCTGTTTGCTTTCATAATTTTTTTTTTTTCCAATTTTTTTCGTGTGCTCTATCAGAAAATGGAAAATCCCATGGGCCATTTCAATTCTGGGGCGAAATGATGCCAATCGTTCTTCGAACACTTTGTTTTTTTTTGTTTTTTACAAAAAATATTTCAAGCTGATGATATTCAATGCGATTGTGGTACGAAGTGTGAATACCGATTGATATGGGGAATTGGTGAGGTTTCTATTTTCGGTATAAGGGGTTTTGCTCAATATACTCGTATGTACTGAGAAACAAACGTTTAGTTTGTATCCCAAGTTATTGGAACATTCATTGTAAGGATTTTGATATTGATTCTGGGACAAAGATGTGGCATCTTTAAAATTAAGAGATGTTATAAGAAGTAAACAAAATTTAAATGTACATAGAAAAATTAGCCAACTATATTATTAATACAATTAAAATTTTTTCTTTTATTAAAAAAGTCAATGAAAATTCATTTACAAAAAATATTTGAATCAAAAAATATTTGAATCAATAAAATTTTTACTTAAATAATGGATGACGATAATTCCTATCATTAATTTAGTGATTGAACCAATTTAAAGTAAAATTTTATTTGATCGATTAATTTCGCGATTCAAAAACAAAAAATATTTTTTTGTGCGTTCTATAAATTAGAAAAGAAAACTTTAAACACTACACCCGACTTTAAAGGCATGTGACTATATCAAAGGAATTTCTATAAATTTCAATATTAGAATATATACACGCAAAGAAAAAAAAAACGTTTGGAAAACGTGTACCGAAAACGTTTTTCTTTTGTTAGAGTTTTTTGAATTGCTTCGAAAATTTTAAACTTTTATCACCAAAAAAAAATCGTTTGTTACAAAATTTTTATTTTTTCAATAAAATAAGTTATTTTTGAAATAACAACACAGTCCATTTCGTTTATATCAAACACTGTTCTTTTCTGACTTTAGGTCTTTAATAAGACACATTTTACAGTTCAAAATTTAATATACTACAATGTAATGTTGAACATTTTTTCGGAATCTTCCGAATATATCTGGAATATATGTAAAAAAAACAAAAGCAAAAAAAAAAACTTTGGCCGAAGCAGGGATCGAACCCACGACCCTTGGCATGAGAGTCGGACGTAGCTACCACTGCTCCAAGGTGCCAAACTAAATGTTTGTTTCTGTTAAATAAACTTTGTTTATTCTGTTCGTGGGCGCCGCAAGCTATGCTATATAAATATAACTTATATGGATATTTATCTATTGATGACCATAACAGGTACATAGCTCAGTGGTTAGTGTGTTGGCTTACAATGTGCATGGTCCGCGGTTCGATTCTCCGTCCAGGCGAAAGGTAAAAAAAAATTTAAAAATGTATAAAATCGTATAATTTCTTCTACATTGTTGGTATTACAGGAAAAGGTGTTAAGAACTAAAAATCCTCGTGGATGTGAGAAAGATGTGAGGGACAATGCAATTAGCAAGAAAATAATGTTTTTTTTTGAGCTAGTCTTTATGAAATTGTTTTTACATCCTGGAAAAGAATAAACGTTTATCACAAAAAGTATATACTTTTCTTCCAAATACACTTCCTTACAGCGAAAAGCAAATGAGAAACGAACTTTGTTTGTCTAAAATTTCGTTTGGGAGGAAAGAATTATTTTTTTGCGTGTACTTAAAAAATATAGTCCTGTTTATACATGTCAGCAGTGTTGTCAGATTAGGGGATATTTTTTCACTTTGGGGATCCGGGGATTTGACTGGGGATAAAGTCATGATTTGGGGATTTTTCTAGGGATATTTCCACTTTCAATCACAGTATTAAATTTGTTATAGAAAGTATAAAAGCGAAGTACAATAACGTTTATGGGCTTTGGTAGATTTTGCAAAATATTCCTCTCCAACTAAGAGGTAATTCACAAACTTTCTATATAATCAAAATTTTGATAACATTTGCTGTAAAAAAATTACAATTTTCTATAGAAATAAAAATTTGACAAATAAAATTTTGACACCATTTTCTATAGAAGTAAAATTTTGAAAAAAAATTTTAAACGTATAAAATTTTGACAAAATTTTCTATAGAAATAAAATTTTTACAAAATATTATATAAAAATAAAATTTTGATACAGTTTTCTATAGAAATAAAATTTTCACAACATTTGCTATAGAAATAAATTTCTTTAACATAATATGTTGGTAATATTTGCGATATAAAAAACAATTTTGACACAATTTTCTGTAGAAGTACAATTTTGAAAAAATTTTTTATAGAAATAAAATACTGACAAAATTTTGTAAACGAATAAAATTCTGAGAAAATTTTCTATAGAAATAGAATTTTGACAACATTTGCTATAGAATTAAAATGTTCTATAGAAAAAAAAAACAACAAAATGAAATAAAATTTTGACAAAATTTTCTATAGAAATAAAATTTTAAGAACATTTTCTAAAGAACTAAAATTTTGACAAAATAATTTTTGTTTGGATTTTCTCCAATTTTTGGTAGAGTATTATTATATAATTATATGAATTTTCCTTTGGGGATATTTCATGGGGACATATATTTCATTTTTGGGGATATAAATTCGAAATTTTGGGGATCTCTCTCCAAAAAATCTGGCAACCGTTCATGTCAGTATAAACAGGACCTATATCTACTATAAATTAGGTAACTTTTTGGAAAAAAAAATAATGGAAACCTTTGGAGGTCACAAAGAAAAGACTCTTCTTTTTATGTTTTAAAATTTCTTCTATAAATTTTTAGTACCATATTATATTTATAGATTCCACAAGAAATTCACTACGAAAAGGCAAAACTGAAATATACCTTCCATTTAACAAGATTTTTTTTTGAAACAATATTTAATTTTATTTATAAAACTTCAAAAGGTTGTACAATTTTCTATGAAATATTAATCTATTACCATTTACTTAGGACTTCTTGAATTCAAAAACTTCTTAGTAATTTATTTTTTCCAAATTGAATGAGGAGAACTTTTTTTCTATGGAACAAAATTCATCCACGTGTTGCCTATCTGGGCCATGTTGTTTGTTTGTTTCTTGGTAAAACCAAAATAGGAATTTTTGTGTGAATATAGCAACCTGAAAAAAATCTACTTAATTTCCATTTGTTCGAATTAAATTTTTTTAAACTAATTTCCATATAAGAGGATTTTCTATTTTTGATTTGAGAATACTTTGTGGCAGTGCTGATAAAGAGAATATTTTTAGATAGATTTTTATACCCTACAATCTAGCAAAAAAAAAAAATAAAAATACATTTCGTCTAATTTATTTGTTAAATATATTTCTGAAAAAATGTAAAATTGCATAAAATATACTAAAACAATTTTAATTTAATTTGTAGTTTAATTTTATTATTTTTTTCGAAATTTTCCACAGCCCAACGAAATTTTTCTTTTTTTTAAGTGTGTCTCAAATATTTTATGAATATAAAGTTCTATGACCGTATACGTAAGTTCAATATCAACTAAAGCAGAAAACAAATTTTCATACGATTCCCAAAAATAGTAAGAATGAACAACGGTATGGTGAAGATGGACATGATTTGGCGCCAATAATTTTTCTTCAAATTTTAGTTATTTTTTCTTCTATGAGAAGATGTGATTTTGTGAGTTGCAGCTAAAAAGTACAGCACATCGCAAAAAATGGCCATGTTTAAAAAAAAATGTTATCTTAAGCACAATGATCTCTTGTCCTTAAAATGCAAATACCTTTTTTGCATGGCTTATAAGACATATTTCAAGGAACTGTAATAATTTGTTATTTGATCTAAAGTCGATAAATATTTCGTTGAAGACCTTTTCGTGCTTAGAGTTCCACCTAAAAAGGATATCTTTATATAAAAGAAAATTATTTTTCGTTTTACTTGAAACATTGTTTGTTTTAAACTGCACTGAAAACAATTTTTTACGTGATATTAAAGATTACGCAACCTAAATGTTGGGATGCGCGATTTACAAAATATTAAGGACAAATATTGAAAATTTTTATTAAAATAAAGTTTATAATATTTGCTTCAAAAAAATTTTTTTAGTAAATTCAGGATACAAATTTTGGATATTTGCGTCTTTTCGTTAAATCCGTATGTCTTTTAACTAAGATAAATTTTCCTAAAAGTAAAGACACACATTTTTGATTTAAAGAAATCGTCCTTAAATAAACTGCGATATTGTATCTTTAGATTTAAGATAAAAACACTTCAAATCTAGGCTGAGACTTAGTTTGAGGATTTTGTATCTTTAACTTAAAGTTTTTTTTTTAATATTAATAAAATATTTTTTACTTTGAATTAACTTTAATAATTTGTGTTTTTAAACTGACATTTGATTGTAAGTGAATAGCTTTTTTAATATACCGCGAAAAGAGAATGAAAATTCAATAAATGAGATCCTAGATTTAAAGCCAGATAGGTCGCTTAAAAATGATTTCATTTTAAAAACACCGCATCTTTGGCTTGGATTCAATACCATAATCCTTAAAGGAAGGTCAACATTTTTGGATCCAAGTAAACTTGTTATCACAAACATTTTTCCAATTAAAATTTTAATTAAATTCGAAAAAAGAATTCTATTAAAAATTTAATTGGCTTACAAGTTCTTTAATTGAACCAAAAACCAATCACAAAAACTAATAGTATCATTTAAATTTTTATTTGGGTCTATTCATTATACCCTCCACCATAGGATGGGGGTATATTAACTTTGTCATTCCCTTTGTAACACATTGAAATATTGCTCTAAGACTCCATAAAGTATATATATTCTGGGTCGTGGTGAAATTCTGAGACGATCTGAGCATGTCCGTCCGTCTGTTGAAATCACGCTAACTTCTGAACGAAACAAGCTATCGACTTGAAACTTGGCACAAGTAGTTGTTATTGATGTAGGTCGGGTGGTGTTGCAAATGGGCCATATCGGTTCACTTCTACGTATAGCCCCCATATAAACGGACTCTCAGATTTGGTTTGCGGAGCTTCTAAGAGAAGCATATTTCATCCGATCTGGCTGAAATTTGGTACATGATGTCAGCATATGATCTCTAACAACCATGCAAAAATTGGTCCACATCGGTCCATAATTATATATAGCCCCCCATATAAACCGATCCCCCATTTGGCTTGCGGAGCCTCTAAGTGAAGCAAATTTCATCCGATCCGGCTGATATTTGGTACATGGTGTTAGTATATGGTGTCTAATTACCATGCAAAAAATGGTCCATATCGGTCCATAATTATATATAGCCCCCATATAAACCGATCACCAGATTTGACCTCCGGAGCCTCTTGGAAGACCAAAATGCATCTAATTCATTTGAAAATTGGTACGTGGTGTTAATATATGGCCTCAAACACCCATACAAAAATTGGTCGAAATCGGTCCATAATTATATATTTGATTTGACCTCTTAGGTTAGGTTAGGTGGCAGCCCGATGTATCAGGCTCACTTAGACTATTCAGTCCATTGTGATACCACATTGGTGAACTTCTCTTTTATCACTGAGTGCTGCCCGATTCCATGTTAAGCTCAATGACAAGCGACTTCCTTTTTATAGCCGAGTCCGAACGGCATTCCACACTGCAGTGAAACCACTTAAAGAAACTTTGAAACCCTCAGAAATGTCACCAGTATTACTGAGGTGGGATAATCCACCGCTGAAAAACTTTTTGGTGTTCGGTCGAAGCAGGAATCGAACGCACGACCTTGTGTATGCAAGGCGGACATGCTAACCATTGCACCACAAAATTCATCCGATTCGCTTGAAATTTTGTACGTGATATTAGTATATGTTATCGAACAACCATGCAGGAATTGGTTCATATCAGTCCATAATTATATATAGCCCCATATAAACCGATCCCCAGATTTGACCTCCGGTGCCTTTTGGAGAAGCAAATTTCATCCGATCTGGTTGAAATTTGGTACGTGGTGGTAGTATATGATATTTAATAGCCATGCCAAAAGTGGTCCATATCACTCCATAATCATATATAGCCCCCATATAAACCGATCCCGAAATTTGGTTGTGGAGCCTCTTGGAGGAGCAAATTTCATCCGAGTCAGTTGAAATTTGGTTTATTGTGCTAGTATAACAACCAAGCCTAACTAGGTCCATATCAGTCTATAGTTATATATAGCCCTCAGATAAATCGATCCCCAATCACAAAAAATTGGTCCATATCAAGTTCATAATTGTATATAGCCCCCATATAAGCGACCCCCATACTTCAATTCTGGCTCTCTACCACGTTTGGACTAACTCACAATTTAGAAAACGATGTTAAGAAGTTTTAAGATACCACAACCCAAGTAATTCGATTGTGGATGACAGTCTTTCGTAGAAGTTTCTACGCAATCCATGGTGGAGGGTACATAAGATTCGGCCTGGCCTAACTTACGGCAATATATACTTGTTTTTAATTAACACTAATGATTGTTACTATCATTTCTGTGATTGAAGAAATTTCAATTAAGAATAATTGGATCAATTAATTTCGTGATTGAAGACAACAAATATTGTTTTTTTTTCTGTGTACGCTTTTTTTAGTGTACGTTAAAATATGTTTATTAAAAAGAGCTACAATATGCCCAACAGGTGACACAAAACTACATTACATTTAAATGCAATAATTTTAGAATTTTCATGCCACCTTTTTTGACAAAATATGACACTTTTTCCATTAATTCTCTGTGTACTGTAAAAATTATATTTCAATATTTTATTCAAAAACTAGGATCATGGTTTTTGTGCAAAAATATTGTCACATGAAAAATTTTTATAAATTTTCCGGAGCTATGAGTATGGACCCTATGAAAACTAGCCCCAAAACCTATATGAAGTAGGACCACCGCTTGCCACAGTTGGTAGAATTCTACCAAAACTTGTAGATTTTCTACTGTTTGGTAGATTGGTAGAATTCTTGATGTTTTGTAAGATTTTGCAAAATATTCCTCTCCATCTAGGAGGTACTACACGTATTTCCTTTAGGAATAAACATTTTGACAAAATTTTCTACAGAAATAAAATTTAGACAATATTTTCCAAAGAAATTAAATTTAGACAAAATTTTCTACAGAAATAAAATTTGTACAAAATTCTATAGAAATAAAATTTGAACAAAATTTTCTGTAGAAATAAAATTTTGCAAAATAAATTTTTTAGAGTTCTGCCAAAACTTGTAGATTTTTTACTGTTTGGTAGAATTCTTGATGTTTTGGTAGATTTTGCAAAATATTCCTCTCAAACTAAGAGGTACTTCACGTATTTCCTTTAGGAATAAAAATTTTGACAAAATTTTCTAAAGAAATACAATTTAGACAATATTTTCCAAAGAAATAAAATTTAGACAATATTTTCTAAAGAAATTAAATTTAGACCAAATTTTCTATAGAAATAAAATTTAGACTAAATTTTCTATAGAAATAAAATTTGGACAAAATTTTCTTTAGAAAAGAAAATTTGATAAAATTTTCTTTTGAAATAAAATTTTGACAAAATTCTATAGAAATAAAATGTGGACAACATTTTCTATAGAAATAAAATTTTGCAAAATAATTTTTTTTTGTTTGGTAGGTTTCCCCAAATTTTGGTAGATTATGTTTGGCTCGAATGGTAACCGTGAGTAGGACCCTAAACAATTATATGGAATAAAACAACACCTTTTTATGTTTTTTTTATTTATGGAGTAACTTCATTTTCCTTATTTTTTGGGCCCGTTTGCCTTATGAAAATAAACCCCAATAGTTCAGATGAAAATGAACACTATTTCCTTTTTTGGGCGATACCAACTGCTTACAAAACAACCAAATCAGCGCTGATTTTTATGGGCGATGTCCCGATTTAGAGCAGCTTCTACATAGCGCTGATATAATTGCTCATTTTATTAGAAATATTGCTCAGATGTGATATATAATCTTGAGTTTCCTATTTTATAGGATTGTTGGTATGAGGAAAACAGCACTACCTTTCATGCATCTATACCGCATTAATTGGTTGCAATAACCTAAACGAATAAACTAGTTTGATTGCTCGTTTACGTTCTTGCCACCGATTCATGCAGAGTGGAGGCAATACCTACTTCATTGTATACCAAAAAGCGCACCTAAACTCTTGCTGTTGAAGTATTTTTTGCAGGGTTTTTTCGCTTTAGTTTTTACTCTTTTTTTACTTGAAAAAATATTTTAATTTTGAGGACCTCATTCAATTAATTCAAGATCTATATGAGTTTATTCTGAAAATTTGATTCCTGAATTGTGACCAAATAGTCTTACGAAAATAAACGCCTTTTTAGTCGAAAAATACAAAAAAAGAATCTGAAATTATATCAGCTATAGTTTTTATATGAATGTCAAATTACTAAGAAGGTACATTAAAAAATGGGTTTTGTATTTTTCGTTTGTTATTAGTACTCACTAATCTTGAAAATATTTTTAGCTTATTTAGATTAAAGTCTCTACTTTAAAAAAAATATTGAGAAATAAATCGAAGCTAAGTGGGGAAATAGAAGTTGGTGGTATTTTTGAAATAGAAATAGAGTGGATATCGGTAGTCAAAGGGTTAAAATTAAACTACCAATTTTTTTCATTGATTCAAATCAAAATCGTTTTGAAAATGTTTCGTTAAATCAGTGAATAAAAACATCCATTAACACAAAGGAAGATAAAGACAACACAAAGCTACATTATTCAGTTGCAATATTTTAAAGTGTTCAGTTCTGTGATATTAGTATAAGGGGTTTCGCTGCAATAATTTTGCTTATTATTATTAATTATTATGAAAATATATGTCGTAATGTCCAGTTTTATATTAATTAATAAGAGAACGTAAAACTATTTGTAAGTAGAGCTTATTATACACATCATAGAAGAATGTAAAAAATGAGCAATTTTGTCTCTAGGCTTTGCAATACAACACTCCTGATGAAGGTGGGAAGAACCAACGAAACGCTGAATAAAATATGAAATAAATTAGTTTTATTTAATTCATACAAAAACCAACTGACCAAAAAGCCCAGTTTGAACAACTATAATAATAAAATTTTAATTAAATGTACGGTCATAATACTTATGAAAATATTTTTTCGTTGATTTGTATGGTTGGCGCATTTCAAATGACATAGTTCGTTTATCAGTGCCCACAAAACTTTTGTTTTTGATTCAATTGCTCCAATTAAGTTTTTAATTGAAATGCCTCCAATCACAGAAAAAAAATTGAAAGCCAATTAAAAATTTAATTGGTCCAATTAAAAAATTAATTGATGCTATTAATATTTGTGTTTGATTTTTGTTTCAATGAAACATTTTTTGAATCAAATAAAATTTTAGTTGAATATTTTTTAAAACTCAATTAAGACTTTAATTGGAAAAAATTTCGTGAATTTTTTTTCTGTGTATAAACACTTTTGTTCCGAACAACATTGTATTGTATCAGTGTTATTTTTGCGTTGCCAGGGTTCTTCTATGGACAGAGCCCAATGTGGGTTAACGCGATTCCCAAAACATTCGTACTCACACACAAAAAAATATCAATTAATTTGATTGTCAATACAATTAAAATTATGTTTAAATTTGAGCTAACAATGTAATTTGTAAATACAATTACGATTTTAGTCACTTTAGCAACCAATTTTGTTATATCAACAAAAATTTTGTTGAACTTAAAAATTTTCTGTAACAACAATTTATTGTTAGCTCAAAAATTATAATATTATTTTCTATGCAGTAACATAAATTACACACGGTCCTTTAATTCACAAATGAAAATGAGACCTCATTTGGAGTCGATATTTATGCTTCAGTTACATTATGTTGGGGCCAATTTGTATGGGGCTAATATTCATTATGAAGCGTAGCCCCATATTTGTGGCCATGTTTCATTTGGGGGGCTCATTTTCCTGGGTCCCATTTTTATACCGCCAAACTAAACTATAAAATTACCCGTTAGCATTTCAAATGCAACAAATGTTTTAGCATTTGAAATTAATTTTATGGTTTATTTTCACAAGCATTAACTTTATGATCTTGGTTCATTCTTTGTTGTCTATAAAGCCAACAAAATTACAAAATAATTTCTTCAGAATCTTTGAAACATTTCATTCATTAAGTAATGGAGACAAATACCGGTTAAACATCAAGCAGATGCTTAACTAAGAAAATCAAATAACCTTACAGCATTGATGAGTTTAAAGTTTTTTTTTGTGTAATTATACAATTATACAATTATTATTCGAGCTTTATTATTCGAGCTTTTTTTTGTGTAAATTTGCCTTAAAGGTGAAATGAACTTAATTTTCTTAAGATATTAAATGACTGTACAAAGCATAAAAAAACACACACAAAATAAATGATTCCCGGAAAGTAAAAAAAAAGTTTAGCTAAACTTACCATAAATTTTTGAAGTAGAACAAAAAATCCAATTTTTAATTAGACGCTGTTTGACGTTTCCTTTGCAATCTTCTGCTTTAGTTTTTTTTTTAAATTTTTTTCTCGTAGCAAAGAGTCTGGGACTAAAAACAATTGACTGGTAGTAGAGATAAGACAGGTTTTTCCAAGAGGATGGGTGTTAAATTCGTTGTTGTTTTGCTAGAACAACTCTTAGGTATCCAATCGAGGTCTTTTGTGGCAATGGAGCTGATGTTATTGTTGTAGTTGTTTTTTTTTTCTTTCAGAAAACCAAGTCCATGAATGAGGATGATGCATGTGGAGTGGACTCTGCCTGTCTTTCCTTTAGGCCATTAAACTTTGCATAAATGTTGCACCCAATCAAGTTAACAACAATAAAGATTGTTGGCATCAGGTAGTAGTTTAGCAAAAAAGATTTAAGATGTTGCTGCTGCTGCTGTGGATGCTGGAGCAGTTGCCACAAACAGGTGCATTTGCTAAAGAACTCAATGAACACTTTTTTGTTGTTGGAATCTCACTTCACAGACACTGGCACACATACACGGGGAGATGTAATCCCATTTAAAACTTGATTCACCACAGATTTATGGGTTTGAATTGACGACAACGACAAGAATGACTACAATGATGTTTTGTGGTGGCTGACTAACCGGTTCCAAAGGAAGCTCACTTTATGTTGTAGATATGGGGGGGGTTTTTCATGCAACTTGCATCACTGAAAGATGGAGTTAATGTTTGTTTGTTTTTGGTTTTCTAAAACAAGAAGCTTATGCAGCAGAGAATTATCAAATATACACTTGTATCACTTGGCTGGTACTAGGATGGTTGATAGAGAACTTGTTTTTGACTTTAACTCGTTTTTCTTTTCTTTCATCAATGGGGGTAGGGGCTATTTGTTTACTACATCACTGGGTGATGATGGTGATGTTTGGTTTTGCTTTAAGCTGTTTTACAAAATATTTCTCATTAATGATATGTTTTGTTATGACAAAAAGCCTATGGCAATTTTTTTTTTAGATTTTTGGAGCCACTGTAGGAGGTCAACCGAAAGAGACACAATTAGATAAAGTGTTTGTTGGTTTTTGTTGTTAATTGACTTTTTTACACTTAATTGTTTTATATTTTTTTTTTATTTGTGAAATAAGATATGTATTTAATTTCGTTTTGAAAATGACCTTTTTTTTCCTTATTTCTTTAAGTTTACTGAAGTTTGAGGCTACTCACATTTTCCCTTCTATATTCACCACTACAGTTTTTCACTCTGTGTGTGTTAGTGTTGTTTTTTTTATTTTGCTCCTCACCATAAACAAAAACCGAAAACAAATAAAAACAAAAGCCTCTTCAACAGACACAAGGACATAACAGATTCAGCTTTGGCTATGCGGTTTTGTTTACCGAGTCCTTTTTTTGAGGCTAAGACGTTAACAAAGACCCATTACGATGGCCAATACATTTAGAGGGGGCCTGAGAGCCTACCTCTGCTACGAGGAGAGGTGAGTATTGGTGAGTGCGTGTGTATTTCACTTAATTATTCAACTGGCAAAACGTGTTGAAATGCCAAGAAACTTAAGAAAAACTTTTAAAAACCGTTTACACAGATCTATGATTTTGGGTTTCAATTAAACACTTTTGGCAAAAATTCCAAATTTAATTTGTATTATTTTTTCTTTATGATATGATAGAATTTTTCTGTTCGTTGTTTTTATTTTAACTTGAGTTTCACATTTATTTTTATTATTTTTTTAATATTTTGTTTTGTTTTCTTTTGCTGTCGTGATTTTTTTTTTAATTTCCTTTTAGTTTTCACACCATTAAGGATATGTATCGTAATTTTTCATTATAGAATTAATTATTCCTTTGCTTTTCATTTAATATATGTATGTATGTTAATATACGTTTTATATGTATGTAGAGATGTATGCAATTTTTTTTATTGTGGTGAGGAGCGAGCCTGTTGGTGTGTGTCATTGGGTATTGTAGGGTATATGTGTGTTAGTGTATTCGTATTGTTTGGGGTTTGGATGTCCGTTCGTTTGATTTTTACTAAAGTGTCTGTCTGTCTGTCTGCCTTGGCTCTCTGTTTTGTAATTTCTTGTTATTGTTGTAGCCTGTGTTTGTTCCAATAGTAGTTATAGTAGAGGATGTTGTTTGGTGATATGTTGTTGTTGTTGGTATTGTTTTTTTTTTTTTTTTGCTTGTTATGTGTTTGTGACTGCCTGCCTGATTGAAAACGGAACGGCGGAAATTCACGCGCTCTGTCAAGGAATTCGAACTGTTTTCAGACACGGAGGAACACGTACTAAAACTTGCTTTGTCTAGAGTGGCTGGATAGCTGGCTGATGATAGCCTGTTTGCTTTTGCTTTGCTGCTTGTGTGTACAAGAATGTGTGGTGTAGTATGTGCTCCACTATGGTGATGAGCATTCTCCCAAGCATTAATTTTGTGTATGCTCACCGCCCCTTGTTTATGCCTGGCAGGCGACAGCGTCGGAATTTCAGTTCAGAATAGATCTGTAACAGAGGCACGCAGCAAGAGCAGCAGCAGCAGCAGAGTCACGAGTATTAAATGTCTGCAGATTTGTCATCATCAACAAGAGTGCCCTGGCGCTAAATACAAATCAACAGAAAAGAGGCAAAATCAAAACAAATGTTTAATGCTGCAACATAGGAACACCAACAACAACATGCACACGTAGTACTCATACGTACCAGGCACCAGTGGGCAGTGTTGTAGTCCAAGAATTCCACCACACAACCGTTGCTATCACCCCCCCGTATCCAAAAACAGAAACGCAAAATATTTGCCGAACATCTATGGTATCTAAAAACGCAACATATCCTTGCTTACTCATAAAACGGCAAAGACCTTGTATTTAGGTTCTCTTCCTCTCTTCACTTCTCTCTCTCACTCACTCTCTGCTAGCAAAATAGTCCGAACAAAAAACATATATTGAGATACTATAAACAGCAACAACAACAACTACTACACATCTGTATTTTGTCAACACTCGATTGTAGTCGTCTGTTATCGTAGTAGATTTTCGTTTGTACCAAGACTCCCGATATATGACTGCATGCGATTGTATGTGGGTGTGTGTGTGTGTGAATTACATTCACATATCTTCTGGTGTTATCTTTCCCTTGTGAGATTTGGGGAATTCATTCACAATTCTGTTTACAATCATTGCGAGAGCAGAAGGAAAGAGTATCCTGTATGTAATGTTGGCGCGTGCCCCTGACTAAATCAACAGAGAGCATTGTTCTTTTAATTTTGCTCTCCTTGTTACATTCCAACTAAAGGCCAGACAACAGACATTAATAGCGTCTGTAAAACATATGCCTGTTAAACTGACAGTCTGTAAATCACAAAAAAAAAGATTCATTAAATTTGGGGTCTGATTGGATTTTCCTCTGCTTTTCACCTCAGTATTGAGCGGATTCTACCACAAATCATCAAAGAGAAAAAAGTTTATGGCCTTATTAAGGATTTCCAGAGAAATTTCCTAAAAGGAAATCCACCACTTAGAAGAAGAACAAATTTCCCAACCATAACCATTGCCAATAAAAGCAGTCAACCAAAATCTAGAATACTCCCGTTTGTTTTTGTTTTTTCTTTTGGTAGTATGCGGTCTTTTGTTATTTTGACCAATTATTTTGTCTTTTGTCGTTGTATTAGATCATGAATGACAATACAATAGAGGAGCCATAGAACCCATAATTTTCACCTCCACCTCCCACTTTGCTATTCAATAATAAATAACACTCGAAGAAGAAGAAGAAGGCTGCAACAATGTGACCTTATTTCATTCATTCTTGTTGTTATTTTTTCTTCATTGTGGCTATTTTTGGTAGTTCGATACTATGCGGCTGTGGAAGTTGTTTTTTTGTTTTTGTTTTCTCACCTCTGAATAAAGGTCATATTGGAGGCTGACTATGCGGAACATTTACAAGTATAAAGTTTTTCTCTCGCCTACAGAACATGCAACAAGGTGGCTCAATGGTTGTGATATATTCTTGTTATTATTGGTCCTGTGGTGTGATGTTGTAGGCAGTTTTTTAATTAGGCATCATTGAAATGCCACCACCCCCCACTGATCCTTATTAGTTTGCAGATGTCTTCTTCTTCTCATATTGGTATGGATTTCTTTTGGTGTAAATAAATGTTGTAGAAGTTTGTCTTTTCTTATAAGTTTTGAGAAGTTATTCTTAAATAAGTCATATGATTTTAAGAGATTTTTGTAATAATTTAAATTAAAGAGGACTTTGGGAAATATTTCCCAATATTTGAAAAGGAGGAAAAAAGAGCTTTAGGCTCGTTGGAGTCAAATATATCCTACAAAAATTCATTAATTACAGATAGATGTTTCGAGGTGATTTTCTTCTATAGGTGAGGTCCACTTCAAATTCGCTCAAGAAATTCCATATATACGCCTTCCTTAAAGTTGCTTAAAACGTCCAACCAGAGGCCCCTATGAAGGCTAGCGCGTTCCTTAAGTTACACTCCCGCATATCGGTGAAAACCTGAAAGAAAAAGGAGCCCAGTATTTTGTTTCTTCCAACGGATAATGCTGAACACTGGCACAGGAAGTGGTACGAGTCTTCCGTAACTTCCAGGTCCAGACACCAGTGTGTTATGTCCAGTTATAATCACAGTTGCCACAGTTGGTAAAATTCTACTAAAAATGGTAGATTTTTTTACTGTTTGGTAGATTGGTAGAATTGATGTTTTGGTAGATTTGGTACAGAGGTAGGTACTTCAATTTTCTATACAAATTAAAGGTTAACAAAATTTTCTATAGAAATTAGATTTTGACAAAACGTTCTATAGAAATAAAATTTAGACTAAATTTTCTATAGAAACAACATTTTGACAAAATTTACTAAAGAAATAAAAATCGGACAAAATTTTCAATAAGAACAAACATTTTTAAAATTTCTAAATTAAAGTTTAACAAAATTTTCTATAGAAATTAAATTTTGACAAAACGATTTATAGAAATAACATTTAGACAAAGTTTTCTATAGAAATAAAACTTACACGCAATTTTCTATAGAAATACAAATTAAAAAAAATTTCTATAGAAATAAAATTTTGATAAAATTTTCTATATAATTAAAATTTTGACAAAATTTTCTATAGAAATACAATTTTGAGAAAGTTTTCTATAGAAATAAAATTTTCGTTTTGTTTGTTATTGTTGGCTTCCCTTCAATCGTTATTGTTGTTTTTGATCTCAGCTTAAAGCCATGCATTGACTAAACTACAAGTGTAGCTAACCAACAGAGGAAAAGTATGCTTGTCAAATTTATTTGGGCAAAGCCCTATAGACTGCAAGATGGTTGGATGTACAGCTGTTTCGGAATTACCACATTCCTCATCAGCATCCTCTACTTGCAGCAAAACTATCAACCAATTATCAGAATAAATTCGGGTAATTCACTCAACCCAAAGTGAACTACACTTGAACCTCCCGAAAAAGGGTTTGATAGTCGGCTACTGCCTAAACAAATTTGCCAGCATATCTCTTTTCCTTTGCCAAACTCAAATCATCGATTTGAATGTATTTGGCTGGGTTTGTTTTTGAGCGTGCTTCCTCTATCTTCATTCGTTTTGATTGTTATTGTTGGCTTCTCTTCAATCGTTATTGTTGTTTTTGATCTCAGCTTAAAGCCATGCATTGACTAAACTACAAGTGTAGCTTAACCATTTCTATAGGATATTTTGTCAAAATTTTATTTTTAATAAAGTTTTTTTCTATAGAAATAAAATTTTGACAAAATCTTCTATAGATATAATATTTTGACAAAATCTTCTATAGAAATAAAATTTGGACAAAATTTTCTATAGAAATAAAATTTAGACGAAATTTTCTATAGAAATTAAAATTTGAAAACATTTTGTATAGAAATAAAATTTTGACAAAATCTTCTATAGAAATAAAATTTTGACAAAATTTTCTATGGAAATGAAATTTTGGCCATATTTTCTATAGAAATAAAATTTTGACAAAATTTTCTGTAGAATTAAAATTTTGACAAAATTTTCTATAGAATTAAAATTTTGACAAAATTTTCTATAGAATTAAAATTTTGAGAAAATTTTCTATGGATATAAAATTTTGAGAAAATTTTCTATAGAAATAAAATTTTGAGAAAATTTTCTATAGAAATAAAATTTTGACAAAATATTCTATAGAAATAAAATTTTGACAAAATTTTCTATAGAAATAAAATTTTGACAAAATTTTCTATAGAAATAAAATTTTGATAAAATCTTCTATAGATATAAAATTTTGACAAAATTTTTTATAGAATTGAAATTTTGACAAAATTTTCCATGGAAATAAAATTTTGACCATATTTTCTATAGAAATAAAATTTTGACAAAATGTTCTTTACAATTAAAATTTTGAGAAAATTTTCTATAGATATAAAATTTTGATAAAATTTTCTATAAAAATAAAATATAGACGCAATTTTCTATAGAAATAAAATTTGGACAAAATCTTTTATAGATATAATATTTTGACAAAATTTTCTATAGAAATAAAATTTTGACAAAATTTTCTATAGAAATAAAATTTTGACAAAATTTTCTATAGAATTAAAATTTTGACAAAATTTTCTATGGAAATAAAATTTTGACCATATTTTCTATAGAAATAAAATTTTTACAAAATTTTCTTTTGAAATAAAATTTTGAGAAAATTTTCTATAGAAATAAAATTTTGACAAAATGTTCTATAGAAATAAAATTTTGACAAAATTTTCTATAGAATTAAATTTTTGACAAAATTTTCTATGGAAATAAAATTTTGACAAAATTTTCTATAGAAATAAAATATTAAAAAAATTTTCTATAGAAATAAAATTTTGACAAAATCTTCTATAGAAATAAAATTTGGGCAAATTTGTCTAAAGAAATAAAATTTTGATAAATTTGTCTATAGAAATAAAATTTTGATAAATGTTTGGTAGTTGTTTGGTAAAATGTTCTCCCAAGTTTGGTAGATTATATTTGGCTACATTGGCAACCTTGGTTATAATGCCAAATAAAGGCTTCATTTCGTAAGTTTCTGTTTGTCCCATATCAATTTGTTTTGATTGCAACCTTCCGAAGAGACTCAACGACGTTGCCGTAATAATCATTATTCACATGACATTCTGTAAAGTTATAAAGGCAGCAGAGTAAAAACGTCCGCAAGTACATTATTCGTTCCACGAGCGCCCGCCTTAGCTAGCACATCTGCTTATGACATTACTCCACAGTGGCCAGGTACTGAGTGAGAATCCTAAGCTCTCTACGACAGCGGCTGACTACCTTAGACCTTATGTCTGCATTGCCCGAGGTCTTTAGATCTGCTGGACTGTTGATAAAGAAACTGGTATCGCTTCTGAATAACGGCCTCATCAAAAGCTACGGCTCAGCAGCTTTTGTGATTGCAGAAATTTGAGCCAAACGCTATGTAACCTATTCCCCTCTCGAGTTCCTTTTTGTTTTGTAGATCCATCTGTATACATGTTCAGAGTTCCGAAAGGTATCATCTACCATACTTGGTAGAATCAATTTCGGCTTAGTGATAAATCAAAATTGATATTTTATGATCTTCAAAATCGATTAATCGACTTTCGATTTTTTTTATAATGTTAACGAACTATGGGAATAAGGAAGTGGAATGTGCAAGAGTCGACTTTTTGATTTTTTAAATGTTAACAAAATTGGAATGGGATGTAGCTCTTTATGTGAAAAACTCCTTAAAAAGTCGAAAGTCGCTTTATTACAACTCGATTTTTCTATAATTGCACAAGTCATAGGTCGTATATTTTAGCGATATCCAGTTAGTTCACATGTCCTTTGTAATAAATATCAGAAAGTCGACTTTAACAAATTTCCGATAAAGTCTAAAATTCGAATATCAGAATGAACGTCACAAATAATCCATATCTTTAAGGACCCTTATAGTAAGTTATCCTTTTTTTTGGTTTTTCCTATTTTGTATGCTCTTTAAATGTTATCTTGATTTCCTTGGCAAATTGGCAAATTTCTATTGGCAACACATTTAAAGAATAATAGAGAGAGAGAATTTCATGTTTTCATGTTCATCCATTTGTGGCCATGTTCGATTGCATGCATAGCCCTTTAATTTACAGAAAATACATCGTTTGCAATCACACAAAAGTAATTGTAAAATTGGATTTTTATTGATTTTATAGCAATTACGAGATAATTATCATACATTGTTCATTTTGCGTTTTTTTTTCTTCTATTTTTGAAATGGTGATAGTGCAGTGGTGGTGAAATACAGATAGATAAGTATTGAAAAACAACTCAATTAAAAATTATATATTATGAAGTAAAGAGCATTATTGACCTACTATTTTGATGTGCAGTTTTTTGTTCCACATTCAATTAATTCATTTATTATAGTCGATGTGTTTATCTATAATTCATTGATATTGATAACAATGCAAAAAATGAGGTGAAACATTAGAAATCAACTAGAAGGGATTTCTAGAGGCTTCACCATTGCCTAATAATGTCATCCTATTTGTGTACAGTGCGATTGATATGTATAACAGCTGACAGATTTATTCGAGTGACAGTTCATTTTGTTGTTGCCAAGCTTACAATAGCATTGTGATATTTTGCATTCAAAGTTATTCGTCATGGAATTCAAGTGTTATTGCTTGATATTTGACTGGATAACCACAAGTGGCTATTTTTAGAGACTTACAGCATTTACGTGTAAATAACTCTTTTGTTTCTCGCACTATTGACGCTAACAATACCAGAAATGATCCGAAAACTTAAGGCCAGATTTGATCGAAAACTGAAGGACAGCAGTAGTAAAAACGTCGGTTTATAGCTAGTTTCGCTCGGAAGCGTGATTTCAACAGATGGACGGACATCGCTATATCGACTCAGAATATGTGTACTCTATGGGGTCGGGGACACGTTTGCCAATTGAGCCAAAAATAATCTGCCAAAATTAAGAGCAAATTTTACCAAAAACTAGCAAAAGAAAAAATCCCAAAATTTTATTTCAATAGAAATTTATGTCAAAACTTTAGAAAATTCAATAGATTTTTTTTTTGTCATAGAAATACTGTGGAATTTTTTTTTTATATTTTATTACTATAACAATTGTTTTCAAAATTTTATTTCTATGGAAAATTTTGTCAAAATGTTATTTCTATGGAAAATTTTGTAAAAATTTGATTTCTATTTCTATTGTCGAAATTTTATTTCTATAGAAAATTTTGTCAACATCTTGCTTCTATAGAAAATTTTCTTAAAATATATTTTTTTAGAAAATGTTGTCAAAATTTTATTACTATAAAAAATTATTTTCAAAATTTTATTTCTTTAGAAAATTTTGTCAAAATTTTATTTCTTTAGAAAATTTTGTCAAATTTGTATTTCTATACAAAATTTTGCAAAATTTTATTTCTATACAAAATTTTGTCAAAATTTTATTTCTATAGAACATTTGGCAAAATTTTATTTCTGTATAATTGTTTTTATTATGTCCAAATTTTATTTCTATAGAAAATTTTTTAAAAATTTTATTTTTATAAATTTTTTTTCGTAAAAATTTTATTTCTATAGAAAATTATGTCAAAATCTTATTTCTATAGATATTTTTTTTGTAAAAATTTTATTTCTATAGAAAATTTTGTCAAAATTTTATTTTAGTAGAAAATTTTGTCAAAATTTTATTTTTATAGAAAATTTTGTCAAAATTTAGTTTCAATAGAAAATTTTGTCAAAATTTTATTTTTATAGAAAATTTTATTTCTATAGAAAATTTTGTCAAAATTTTATTTCTATAGAACATGTGGCAAAATTTTATTTCTGTATAATTTGTTTTTATTTTATTTCTATAGAAAATTTTGTCAAAATTTTATTTCTATAGAAAATTTTGCCAACATTTTATTTCTTTAGAAAATTTTGCAAAATTGTATGTATATAGAAAATTTTGTCCATATTTTTTTTTGTCAAAATTTTATTTCTATAGAAATATTGTCAAAATTTTAATCTATAGAAATTTTGTAAAAATTGTATTTCTATATAAAATTATGTCCAAATTTTTTATTTCTATAGAATTTTTTTTTGTAAACATTTTATTTCTTTAGGAAATTGTTTCAAAATTTTATTTCTATAGAAAATTTTGTCAAAACTTTATTTCTATAGAAAATTTTGTCAAAATTTTTTTCTATAGAGCATTTGGCAAAATTTAATTCTGTATAATTTTTATACCCTCCGCCATAGGATGGGGGGGGTATATTAACTTTGTCATTCCGTTTGAAACACATCGAAATATTGATCTAAGACCCCATAAAATATATATATTCTGGGTCGTGGTGAAATTCTGAGTCGATCTGAGCATGTCCGTCCGTCTGTTGAAATCACGCTAACTTTCGAACGAAACAAGCTATCGACTTGAAACTTGGCAGAAGTAGTTGTTATTGACGTAGGTCGGATGGTATTGCAAATGGGCCATATCGGTCCACTTTTACGTATAGCCCCCATATAAACGGACCCCCAAATTTGGCTTGCGATTGCTCTAAGAGAAGCAAATTTCATCCGATCCGGCTACGTGGTTAGTATATTGTATCTAACAACCATGCCAAAAGTGGTTTTGGTCCATAATTATATATAGCCCCCATATATGCCGATCCCCAGATTTGACCTCCGGAGTCTCTTAGAGGAGCAAAATTCATCCGATCCGGTTGAAATTTGGTACGTGGTGTTAGTATATGGTCTCTAACAATCATGCAAGAATTGATCCATATCGGTCCATAATTATATATAGCCCCCATATAAATCGATCCCCAGATTTGTCCTCCGGAGCCTCTTGGAGGAGCTAAATTCATCCGATCCGGTTGAAATTTGGAACATGGTGTTAGTATAAGGCCGCTTATAACCATTCCATAATTGGTCCATATCGGTCTATAGTTATATATAGCCGATCCCCAATCACACAAAAATTGGTCCATATCGGTTCATAATCATGGTTGCCACTCGAGCCAAAAATAATCTACCAAATATTATATTTTTAGAAAACATTGTCAAAATGTTATTTCTATAGAAAAATCTACCAAAATTTTATTTCTATAGAAAATTTTGTCAAAATTTTATTTCTATAGGAAATTTTGTCCAAATTTTATTTCTATAGAACATTTGTCAAAATTTTATTTTATTTTATTTCTATAGAAAGTTTTGTCAAAATTTTATTTCTATAGAAAATGTTGTCAAAGTTTTATTTCTTTATTTTTTTATTTTATTTCTATAGAAAATTTTGTTAAAAGTTTATTTCTACAGAAAATGTTGTAAAAATTTTATTTCTATAGAAAATTTTGTCAAAATTTTATTTCTATAAAAATTGTTTTTAAAATTTTATTTCTATAGAAAATTGTGTCCAAATTTTATTTCTATAGATTTTTTTGGTATTTTATTTCTTTAGATAATTGGTTGATAGTTTTGCTGCAAGTAGAGGATGCTGATGAGGAATGTGGTAATTCCGAAACGTGCGTTCATCCAACCATCTTGCAGTCTATAGGGCTTTGCCCAAATAAATTTGACAAACATTCTTTTCCTCTGTTGGTTAAGCTACACTTGTAGTTTAGTCAATGCATGGTTTTAAGCTGCAATAAAAAAAAAACAACAACAATGCTTAAAGAACAAAACCAACAATAACAAAACAAAAAAATTTATTTCTTTAGAAAATTTTGTCAATATTTTGTTTCTTTAGAAAATTTTGTCAAAATGTTATTTCTATAGAAAATTTTGTCAAAATTTTATTTCTATAGACAATTTTGCAAAATTTTATTTCTATAGAAAGTTTTGTCAAATTTTTTTTTCAATAGAAAATTTTGTCAAAATTTTAATTTCTGTATAAATGTTTTTATTTTATTTGTATAGAAAGTTTTATTAAAATTTTATTTCTATAGAAAATTTTGTCAATTTTTTCAATATAAAATTTTGTCAAACTTTTATTAGTATACATTTTTATACTTTTTTCTATAGAAAACTTGGTCAAAATTTTATTTCTATAAAAAAATTGCCAAAGTTTTATTTTTATAGAAGATTTGGTCAACATTTTATTTCGTTAGAAAAATTATTAAGTACCTCTTAGTTGTAGAGGAATATTATGGAAAATCAAGATTTTGGTATAATTCTACCAACTGTGGCAACCGTTGTTAGGGACCAATATTTCGATGTGTTAAAAATTTGATGGTCCGAAAAAAACATTTTGTTATGAAAATTGTTTTTAAGAAATAATGCGTTAACTCTACAGACTTCCTTTCACCCTCAAAATATACCAAAAAAGTTTTCATTTACCACCAACAATAAATTTTCCACTTCACTGGCTTACAGCAGGATACAATGCGCCTGTATTAAATCAAGCATTGCAACACATGCATGAAATTATATGTGAGAACACTTTGGATAGAATATCTAATATCTCCTCACGCAATCAGTGGGGGATATGTGCTTAACACCTTAATAACCTATGCTGAGTTTGTCCATCTGAAATTTACACTCAAAGGACTCGTCATCATCAACCGCATACACATCGACTCAAGTATGCAACCACACGTAAATGCACTTATCCCAAAGACATAAACGTCTAATCTTCGCTGTAGATGAGTAGACTATCGTAATTTATTAACACACATCCATTGCGTTAAGGACATGGCGACTGCATCAAATGAACGAAGGAGACATTTTGGTTTATATCGCTCACAGGCTTCAAGAAGGTAATATCTCTGAATTATGAAAATTTATCTAAAATAAAAATGAGATTATGAATGGTTGTTAACATTTTGTAAAAAGTTCACTTTCAAATACTTTTCTGATTAAATCACAAAATTAAATTTTTTAGTAGAAAAATATTATTTCGAGATATTACACTCTTGTAATAAGATTATATTGCTCTATGAGATATTCTATTGCTATATGAGATATGGTATTAAAATGCCACATCCATATATCCATATTAATTTTCATGTCATTTTTCATGCACTAAAATAAATACAACTCTCAAAATTCATAATTCACATCATCCACTGAACATCGTATTGCATTACTCCCATAGTCGATAAGAACATCGATATCCATTTGTTCTCATCCTTCAAAGGAGAGTGACAAAGGAGAGACGATACAAAACGAAGCCACAACATGAAAGCACATTTATCTTGTGCGGCATTGGAGTTCATGTTATGTGCAATGCCAAGTAATTCATTGCTGGCGAGTTGTTCTTCTAAGCGGCAGTGATGACTTTGTCGTTTCTCTCTTTTTGTCTCTCTGTCTCTGAGTAATCGATGGCTTCGCCAATGTTCTTACTGTTGGACATTTATCCATCTATCTCTCCATTGATAAATCCTTCAAATTCACAGTGGTTTCTTAGGTAGCAAAAAACTTGGTTTGAATACGACCACAACAATCATTTAAAGCAAGCATAACGTAAGAAAATAATGATAAAATGCAGAAATTAGTTTAGATTAAAAAAAATATATATTATTTTAATTATATACGAGCAAGTAAATGAAGGGATTGGCATTTTTAAGTTATAGAACAAAATGCCAGTTACCAAAAAAAAAAAAACAATTAATTTATGTATAATAAAAAATCTTTGCTCAGATGCTAAATTTTACAACTTTTTTCTGCTAAAATATGCACCTCCTAGAAGATCCGGAAATCAAATTTGGGTATAGGTTTATATTTGGGGCTATATATAAATATCGGCCGGTATGGACCAATTTTTGAACGATTGTTAGAGGTAACATACTAACACCATCAAAGAATGCTGTAAAATACTTACTTTTTCAGAAAATAAGAGTTTGAATATCATACTTTTTTAGAGCCATTTATTCCATACTTTTTATACCCTCCATCATAGGATGGGGGTATATTAACTTTGTCATTCCGTTTGTAACACATCGAAATATTGCTCTAAGACCCCATAAAGTATATATATTCTGGGTCGTGGTGAAATTCTGAGTCGATCTAAGCATGTCCGTCCGTCCGTCCGTCCGTCCGTCCGTCTGAAATCACGCTAACTTCCGAACGAAACAATCTATCGACTTGAAACTTACCACAAGTAGTTGTTATCGATGTAGGTCGGATGGTATTGAAAATGGGCCATATCGGTCCACTTTTACGTATAGCCCCCATATAAACCGATCCCCAGATTTGGCTTGTGGAGTCTCTAAGAGAAGCATATTTCATCCGATCCGGCTGAAATTTGGTACATGATGTTGGTATATGGTATCTAACAACCATGCAAAAATTGGTCCACATCGGTCCATAATTATATATAGACCCCATATAAACCGATCCCCAGATTTGGCTTGCGGAGCCTCAAAGAGAAGCAAATTTCATCCGATCCGGCTGAAATTTGGTACATGATGTTGGTATATGGTCTCTAACAACCATGCAAAAATTAGTCCACATCGGTTCATAATTATATATAGCCCCCATATAAACCGATCCCCAGATTTGGCTTGAGAAGTCTCCAAGAGAAGCAAATTTCATCCAATTCGGTTGTAATTTGGAACATGGTGTTAGTATATGATCTTTAACAACCGTGCCAGAATTGGTCCATATCGGTCTATAATTATATATAGCCCCCATATAAAACATTCTCCAGATTTGACCTCCGGAGCCTCTTGGAGGAGCAAAATTCATCCGAACCGGTTCAAATTAGGCACGTGGTGTTAGTATATGGTCGCTAACAACCATACCAAAAATGTGTCCAATCACACAAAAATTGGTCCATATCGGTTCATAATCATGGTTGCCACTCGAGCCAAAAATAATCTACCAAGATTTTATTTCTATAGAAAATTTTGTCAAAAGTTTATTTCTATAGAAAATTTTGTTAAAATTTTATTTCTGTAGAAATTTTTGTCAAAATTTTCTTTCTATAAAAATTGTATGTCTACTTTGTCAAACTGAATTATATACGTATTGGATCGATCTTTTTTGATTTAATATATACCACGTATGGACTTACATACAATTTAGAAGATGGTGTTAGGAGGTTTTAAGATACCTTGCCATCGGCAAGCGTTACCGCAACTTAAGTAATTCGATTGTGGATGGCAGTGTTTAGATGAAGTTTCTACGCAATCCATGATGGAGGGTACATAAGCTTCGGCCTGGCCGAACTGACGGCCGTATATACTTGTTTTTAATTTTTATACCCACCACCATAGAATGGTGATGTCATTCCATGTGTAACACATCGAAATATCGACTTCCGACTATATAAAGTATATATATTCTTTATCAGGGAGAAATTCTAAGACGATATAAGCATGTCCCCGTATGTATGTCTGTCTGTATGTTGTAATCACGCTACAGCCTTTAATAATTGCGCTATCGTCCTGAAATTTGGCACAGATTCGTTTTTTGGTTGCGGGCAGGTCAAGTTCGAAGATGGGCTTTATAGGTCCAAGTTTTGATATAGTCCTCATATAAACCGATTTCTCTTATAAAAAACGTAGTTTTTGTCCAATTAGCCTGCAATTGAAAATCTAGAGGTACTCGAGGACCATAAAGGTGTGTGCAGAAAACGGTGCCAATCGGACCATGTTTTGGTATAGCCCCCATATAAACCGATCTCCCGATTTTGCTTCTTGGGCTTCTAAAAACTGTATTTACTATTCGATTTGCCTGAAATTGGAAATTTAGATGTATTTAGGGACCTTAAAGAGGTGTGTCGAAAATGGACCGTATCGATCCATGTTTTGGTATAGCACCCATATAGACCGATCTCCCGATTTTGGCTAGAAACTGTATTTTCTATCCGATTTTCCTCAAATTGAAAATCTAGAGGTATTTTAGGACCATAAAGAGGTGTGTCGAAAATGGTCCGTATCGGTCCATGTTTTGGTATAGTCGCCATATAGACCGATCTCCCGATTTTTATTCTTTGGCTTCTATAAACTGTATTTATTACCCGATTTGCCTGAAATTAAAAATCTAGAGGTATTTTGGGACCCAAAAATGTGTGCCGAAATTGAGGTGTATCGGTCCATTTTTTTTTGTATAACCCCCATATAGACCGATCTCTCGGTTTTACTTCTTGGGCATCTAGAGACTATATTTTCTAGCCGATTTGCTTGAAATTGATTAAGATCACCTATTTGTGGTCTTAAAATACCTGCCGCAAATGGTGCCTATTGGTCCATATTTTGGTATAGCCCCCATATAGACCGATCTCCCGACTTTATTTTTTAGGCTTCTAGAATCCGTAGTTTATATCCAAATTGCAGGAAATTAGAAATATAGACGTATCTTAGGACCATAAAGAGGTGTGTCGAAAATGGTCCGTATCGGTCCATATTTTGGTATAGCCCCTATATAGACTGATCTGTCGATTTTACTTCTTGGGCTTCTAGAATTCGTAGTTTTCACCAATTCGTCTGAAAGTGGAATTCTTGAGGTATTTGAGGAACATTAAGAGGTGGTGAGTATTGGTCCATGTTTTGGTATAGGCCCCATATAGACCTAACTCCCGAATTTATTTCTAGGACTTCAAATCAAGGCCTTATTTCATCATATACACGATATGTTTATGATTTCTCTAAAACTCAAACAAAATTGGTGCTCATAAATCCAGAATCTGAGCTGGTCTTCATAGGTAGAATCTTTAAGTTTTTTCTTCGGGAAGCGTACTGGTTAAACAAATTTGCTTGGGAGAAGATTTGTCATCAAACCCCCTAATATGCTATATATTATCAAGTAACCCGCTACGACGATGAGTTTTCAAAGTAAACTATTATATATGATTCATGGTAGAGGGTATTTAAGATTCGGCCGGGCGATTTTACTGCTGTATATACTTGTTGTATTTACGAATGATTTTTCTTTATAGAAACAGTTAGGTTAGGTTAGGTGGCAGCCCGATGTATCAGGCTCACTTAGACTATTCAGTCCATTGTGAAACCAAAGTGGTGAACTTCTCTCTTATCACTGAGTGCTGCCCGATTCCATGTTAAGCTCAATGACAAGGGACCTCCTTTTTATAGCCGAGTCCGAACGGCGTTCCACATTGCAGTGAAACCACTTAGAGAAGCTTTGAAACCCTCAGAAATGTCACCAGCATTACTGAGGTGAGATAATCCACCGTTGAAAAACTTTTTTTGGTGTACGGTCGTAGCAGGAATCGATCCCACGACCTTGTGTATGCAAGGCGGGCATGCTAACCATTGCACAACGGTGACTCCCTAGAAAAACAGTAAAAAAATGCGAATAACGGCCAAAGTCGGATATAAGCAAAGGCAAACTTTGTACAACATTTTATAGGCGTACTATTGCCAGTTTGGCTTCACATAACCATATGATCTGGCGTTGCACCTTTTTTGGGACGTTGTAGCTTTTTCCTATTATTGCCACAATTTTCACTGTTTCAAAAATTTGAAAATCAGACGTTTTGCTGGATTCTTTGAAAACAAAATGCAAATTACTTTTGAATAAAAATTTCAAAATATATTTATAAAAAAAATTCTTCAATATGGCTTTTTTAAACTAACCCCCATTTTCATAAAGCTCCGTTAGTGTTCCGTTAACTAACCAACTTTTAAACCATATTATGGACGAAGCTGTCACCTTGTCTTTATATTCCATAGGCCAGTTAGGAAATTAACTGACGAAAAATTTTCAGTTAAAGTTAAACGGAGAGAAGATATTTTCAATTTACTTTCTGTTAACTGGCAGTTAAAGCCTAACGGAGCTACATGAAAATGTCCGTAAGAGATATTAAAAAATAGTTTTCTAAATATCTTGTAAGTATTTTTGACATTTACTACGTTTTGGTCGTTTACAACTTTTTGACAGTTGAAAATCCAAAAACTGACTGCACGGACCATCTCTGAACAGCACGTAAAAAAACTCGACCGAATCGGATGAAATTTCCTCCTCCAAGAAGATCAGAAAACCAATTCTGGTTCTGGTTCGGTTTATATGAAGTAAAGCTTGATGTCAACAGACGGACGGACGGACATTGGTCTTAGAGAAATATTTCTATGTGTTACAAACGGAAAGACACGGTTAGTATACCACCCCCCATCTTTTAGTGGAGGACATAAACATATTTGTAAAATAATTCCGAACAAAAAAAAAAAAAAGAATTTTTGGTCTTCAATCACGAAATTAATTGAAACAATTAATTTTTAATTAAAAAATTCTTCAATCACAGAAATTAAAGTATCAATCATCAGCGTCAATTAACTGTTTACTTGGTCAATACTTTCTGTTCCTTTTATGTTTTATTTAGCTATTTGGACCTAAATTCATTGATGTAAAGCAGAAAACTCTTTTACATTTTTAAACCAACGTTTCGTCAATACTTGTTGACTTCTACCTGGGGATATTGTAAAATTATTTTTTCAAAATTTACTTTTAAATATTTATATTATATCACAGTATTTAAACATAAATTTTGAACGGACCATCTGAATATAAAATTAAAATATATTTTTTTGTTTTTATTTTAATTTATATTTAATCGATTTCTTTACATATTGTTACAATTTTTAAATGCGAGTAAATTGGACATGAAGATTAAGAAATTGATATTATTATGCTATTGAAAAGAAAATGTCAGATATCCATCTTACAAGCCTGACTTCATGTCCAATTAGCTCGCATTTAAAAATTCTAATAATATGTAAAGTAATTGATTTGGACGAAAAACTAACTTGCGTAATATATTTAATCGATTTCTTCGACATTTTCAATTAATTTTTTAATTGCTTCAAATAAAAAAAATTAAAATGATTTTGGTCAAATAATTGGTCAAATAATTTTAATTAGTTGTTTATTTACAATAATGTTGAGAAAAAATTATTTTAATTTTATAAGAGTTTTTTTTTTTGGATTATATTCATAGTTGGTTTTCCTTTTGATTTGAGTAAATTAAAATGTAAATTGGTTTAATTCATATTTTAAAAATGTAAAAAAATTTCAATCATTTTTATTAAACTTTGTCATTCCGTTTGTAACACATCGAAATATTGAGTCGATCTGAGTATGTCCGTCCGTCCGTCTGTTGAAATCACGCTAACTTCCGAAAGAAATAAGCTATCGACTTGAAACTTGGCGCAAGTAGCTGTTATTGATGTAGGTCAGATGGTATTTCAAATGGGCCATATCGGTCCACTTTTACGTATAGCCCCCATATAAACGGACCTCCAAATTTGGCTTGCGAGGCCTCTAAGAGAAGCAAATTTCATCCGATCCGGCTGAAATTTTATACATGGTGTTAGTATATGGTCTCTAACAACCATGCAAAAATTGGTCCACATCGGTCCATAATTATATATAGCCCCCATATAAACCGATCCCCAGATTTGACTTGCAGAGCCTCTAAGAGAAACAAATTTCATCCGATCCGGCTGAAATTTGGTACATGATGTTAGTATATGATCTCTAATGACCATGCAAAACTTGGTCCATATCGGTCCATAATTATATATAGTCCCCATATAAACCGATCACCAGATTTGACCTCCGGAGCCTCTTGGAAGACCAAAATGCATCTGATTTAGTTGAAATTTGGTACGTGGTACTATATGGTCCCAAACACCCATGCAAAAATTGGTTCATGTCGGTCCATAATTATATATAGCCCCCATATAAACCGATCCCCACATTTGACCTCCGGAGCACCTTGGAAGAGCAAAATTCTTCCCATTCGGTTGAAATTTGGTACGTGATGTTAGTATATAGTATCCAACAACCATGCAGGAATTGGTTTCTACCAGTCCATAATTATATATAGCTCCCATATAAACCGATCGCCAGATTTCACCTCCGGTGCCTTTTGGAAAAGCAAAATTCAACCGATCTGGTTGTAATTTGGTACGTGGTGGTAGTATTGAAATTTGGTACGTGGTGGTAGTATTTTATTTAACAACCATGCCAAAAGTGGTCCATATCAGTCCATCCCGAGATTTGGTTTAGGAGCCTCTTGGAGGAGCAAATTTCATCCGAGTGAGTTGAAATTTGTGGATGACAGTCTTTCGTAGAAGTTTCTGAGCAATCCATGGTGGAGGGTACATAAGATTCGGCCTGGCCGAACTTACGGCCGTATATACTTGTTTTTAATTTATTTTTTTGTTTTCTTTGTAGGTATATCTCGAGATTTTTGCAAAGGAAAGGACTTTTCATAGAATCGTTTGTATTTTCTTTTTCCAACCAACATTAAGGTTAACGGACACGCTTTAGCTTCGCAAGAAGCTCTCCCACTTCATTCGATGACATTTATTTGTAAAATGGCAATTCTACCAATACCACTGCCAACATCACACATCGATCAATGTCCCAAATGGCAAAAGAGCATTCATTCGATTCGGTGAGGAACCACAGTGCAATAGCAACTGACAACTGCAGTTAGCCATTCATCCATGGAAACAATTACTCGTGCTAGCACCAATCCATCCATCCAGCAACCATCACCCCAGTACCACACCTCCTCCTCCACCTACTCTTCGCAGCTCATCGAGTATGAACATCCGCACGCATGCATTTTCCAACACATGCAGAAAAAACACACGGAAAATAAACAACATTTGAAACTATAATCCAATTTACTCATCTTCCATTTCCTTGGGATTCCCGGGAAATGAATGAGCACACACACAATCACACGCACACATATCGCACAATCGACACCAACCATGGGGGCCTATGTTGCGACAAGACAGTCATGGGGGGTGGGGAGAGCGATCACTTCCCGGTGTCACTTAATCTTATAATGTTAGAGAAATTATTGTATTTCAGAGCATATTTTTGTTTAATGCTGCTAGAAGCTACAAATGCGCGACCAACGATGGATTTGGATCTGATTGGCATCAAGGCTGTCATGCATTCAAGCAACCCACCAACTAAGGTACGGATGTGATGGGGGGAGAGGGGAGAATTTCCTATATTCACAAGGTGCTATGCCAGAGAGAAGTAAAGGGGCCAGGACCATTATGGAGCATGAAGCATTTCATCGAGCATATTTTGTGATGGAATTGATGGAAGCTGAAGCCATGAATTGTGAGGATGAAATGTAAGGCAAGAACATATCAACACAAATACCGGGAGCAATTGAAAGACAACGACAAAGGGACATATGGACAGACGGAGCGACAGGCGACATCAGCATTTGGTATCAACAAACAACAACAAATTAGTTGAATGTTTTTGTTATTATTGTTGTTGTTGTTGTCTGTGTGTCTAATTTTATTTACCTTTTGGGGTGCTTGAATGGATCCATGGTCTGTCTATTTGTCTGTCCACATCCACATCCATATCCATAAACTATGAATGCTTGTTGATGCATCTGCTGCCACCAATCACACTTACTAATGGTTCCCTCAAGTCTAATGAGGAACAACAGTGGCAGAGGCAACTGCAGCAGCATCAGCATCAACATCGTCATCATCCGCCAACTACCACCCTCCTCTTCAACTGCAATAGCATCAATGACAATGCATTGTCAACGAATGCCTGAGCTACTGACATAGCAGATAGCGATTGAAGGAATATTGAAGACCTTGCAGCCCTCTACCAAATGGAAACAAAAACATGAACAATGTCCACAGGATTTGTAGGGAGCAGAGGAATACTTTTAATTTATGTTACACGTATGGACAAAAATCGAGAGGGATCGAAAAATCACACCACGTAGCTCACGTGCAATCGCCTTAACTCCCCTCAGCCTCTGTCTGCCTGATGTGGCCTCCCAGCTAAACATTCAGTCCTAATGTGAGACTAGAGAGAGAGAGAGAGAGTGAGACATTGGTTGTTTTGGTTTAGTGGTTGATGTTTGTAGCCTGGATCCAAATTGGATATTCTGAAAAAAAAAATGAAAAAGTTTAAGGTGGACTTGGAATTATTTTTAGTCATTGCCATCAACCATACATTAGCTACTCATTGGGGGAGGGAAAGGAAATGAATTAAGGGCACCGTTTTTTTTTTGTTTTCTCTATCATGCTATCTATATCAATGTGTGCGCTGATGCTATTACGTCGCTATTTTTATCCATATCACGATGGATGTGATGATGGTTTAGCACTTCGTGAGGGGGCCCCCATAAATCTGCCTATGATTAAACATCGTCTCTTATTGGATTAGCCGTGTGATGCGATTATGCCTTAAAATTTGGAATTTTGAGTGAGGATAATAGGCGATTTAAAACAACAGTGTTGAAAGCATATGGCAGTGCCTGAAGAGATTTCCATCAAGGCGACAATAAAGTAAACTCAAATGCCATAAAAGAACATCCCGAGAACAAGGTTTTAGTAAATGTTCGAATTGTGCCAAATTTGAAAAAGATTTAGACCTAAAGGGTGATACGGTCCAAATTTGGTCAATATAAACTTGACGTATTTCTTTCAATTTTGCATTTAAAAAACCTGAACACCCCTCATTTTGAAGGTGTGTGTGTAGAATGTTGCTCCTATTTTGATTTTGGAATTCACTCTTCAGTTGTCAAAATGCCGTCCAAGCAAGAAGAGCAGCGTATCAAAATTTTGCTCACGCATCACGAAAATCCGAGCTACTCGCATGCAAAGCTGGCAAAATCGCTAAAAGTTGCCAAATCAACCGTTACAAATGTAATTAAAGTGTTTGGGGAACGTTTGTCGACAGCCAGGAAGTCTGGATCGGGGGGAAATCGAAACCCGGAAGCCGCTGAGGCGACAAAGAGAGTTGCCGGTAGTTTCAAGCGGCTTCGCTAACCTCTCTCTCCGAGATGCCGCTAATAAGCTGGGTGTATCGTCTACAACCTTGCATCGAGCCAAAAAACGAGCCGGAGAATCGACTTACAAGAAGGTAGTGACTCCAAATCGCGATGATAAACAAAATACGACGGCCAAAGCGCGATCCCGGAGGCTGTACACGACGATGCTGACGAAGTTTGACTGCGTGGTAATGGACGACGAAACCTACGTCAAAGCCGACTACAAGCAGCTTCCGGGACAGGAGTTTTATACGGCAAAAGGAAGGGGAAAGGTAGCAGATATTTTCAAGCACAGAAAACTGTCAAAGTTCGCAAAGAAATATCTGGTTTGGCAAGCCATCTGTACCTGTGGTTTGAAAAGCAGCATTTTCATAGCTTCCGGGACTGTCAACCAAGAAATTTACGTGAAAGAGTGTTTGAATAAACGTCTGCTGCCTTTCCTGAAGAAACCCTGTTGTTCCGTACTGTTTTGGCCGGATTTGGCATCTTGCCATTACGGTAAAAAGGCCATGGAGTGGTACGCCACCAACAACGTGCAGGTGGTTCCCAAGGACAAGAACCCTCCCAAAACGCCAGAACTCCGCCCAATTGAGAAATACTGGGCTATTGTCAAGCGGAACCTAAAGAAGACCAAAAAACTGCTAAGGACGAGCAGCAGTTCAAGGCAAACTGGCTTTCTGCGGCGAAGAAGGTGGACAAGGTGGCTGTACAAAATCTGATGGCAGGTGTCAAGCGTGAGGCCCGGCAATTCGGATTTGGAAAAGCGAAAGCCCAGCTGAATATTTTTCCTGAATTTTATACTAATTGAACTTGAAAAAGAAATTTAATTTGATTTTTTAAATAAACGATTTCACCGATTTATACGCGTTTTCCCGTGACCAAATTTTGACTGTATCACCCTTTAATGGAGCTACATTTTAACCAAAAGTGTCGCATAAGCAGAGAAAATGCTACATTTTTGGATCCAAAGGTATTGCAAAATCGGATCGGAGCTATGACTTTTATATGGGGTTTCCATATTATTGTATATAATTAATTAAATTATTTGTATATAATTTCCCTACGGGAAATGGGTTAATCCTAGGGCCGGTACAGGAGTAGTCCCTAGTGTGCAAGTCACAGTTATGGTCAAAACGTTGAAACGTGACAAAATTAACATATCCACACTCGCACACGAACCATCACAATGGCTGTGTTCTATTGAGTTGTCACAGTCAACTTGTTGAAGACAAGCTAATTCTCAATGAATCCATAACATGGATGATTGATATGTTTAACCTTTGAAAACCAACGTGAAACTCAGATAGGCGATTTATTGTGACTTTGGATAATAATATCATCTTACTGTTTACAGATAATCGTTCAACGGGTGACTCATTGCACATCGTTTCGGTTATAATTTTTGGTGACGTCTGATAAATATATCCCCAGACTCGACCTTTGGGACGACAGTTCCATGACTGAGACCACTGAGACCTTCGTTTCTGAGACCAGATATACTTTTCCCGAAGGGCCATCAGTGAGACCTTCGGGTCTGCAGTTCCATCACCGAGATTTTCGGATCTACAGTTCCCCCACTGAGACTTTGGAATCTACAGTTCCACCACTGAGACTTTCAGGCCTACAGCTCCATCTCTGAGACCTTTGGGCCTAAAGTTCTATATTTGAGACCTATAGGTCGACATTTGCATCACTTAGAACTTCGATTATACATTTCTATCACAGAGACCTTCGGGTTTTTAGTTCCACCACCGAGGCCTTCGGATCTACATTTCCACCACTGAGACTTCCAGGCCTTTAGTTCATCTTTGGGCCTACAGTTGCACCTCCTAGACCTTTGGTTCTACAGTTCCAACACCGAGACCTACGAATCTACATTTCCACCACTGAGACTTTCAGGCTTACTGTTCCATTTCTGAGACCTTTGGTCCCACAGTTCCACCACTGAGACCTTCGTTCCATCACTGAGACCTTCGCAACTGCTGTTCCATCACCGAGATCTTCGGATCTACAGTACCACTACTGAGACCTTCAAATCTACAGTTCCACCACTGAGACTATTAGGCCTAAAATTCCATATTTGAGACCTTCGGGTCTACAGTTGCACCACCAAGATCTTCGAATCTACAGTTCCACCACTGAGTCTTTCAGGCCTACAGTTTCATCACTGAGAACTTTGGGCATATAATTCCACCACTGCAACTTTCAGTCCTACAGTTCGACGTCTGAGACCTTTGGGCCTGCAGTTCTGAGACCTTCGAACCTCCAGTTCCACCCAAAAGATCTGCGGGTCTACAGTTCCTACTTATAATAAACGGACATAATTTTTATCAACCTACAAACATTGGTGAGCCGTGATGAGAAATCACTACTGATTATCCCCGCACCGAATTTCTCTACTGATTTTCAGAGAATCGAATTTTTCGTCATTTATCCAATCTCTACGAACCGACTCTCTCATCCACTACCGATTATAAATGAAGCGAATCCCTCATCAAGGGACCGAAGAATCGAAGTTCTTATAACCTACCGATTACCTACGAACCTAATTCCTTCTTCATCTGAGCAAATGACATCCCGAAGCCTACTCCCATCAGATCCTGCTCTTATTAGAGGATTGTCATATATTACAAAACTAGATTATACAATATATTCAATTAATAAAAGCTATTAATTAACACGATATTCGAGAGAGATAAACACTTGTTTTCTTATTCCGAAAGGTTTAGTGGGTCCGTAAGGAGACTCTGGAAGCGATTGAGCTTACCTCAAGCGAAGAGAAAGGTATGGAAGGGACCGATTACTTTAACATGGTTTTGTGATTGACGGGATTTTGTGATTGAGGGGATAAATTTACACTTGTATCTATTCCAGAGGACACGTCCTGAGACAACGTAGTTTGGCCACCTCCAGACATTTCCTCATTATCTAGTCTGGGACAAACCTGTGAAGACTTCTACGTGGCAATCAAAAACAAAAACACTTCACACTCAAACTCATAAGTAATCAACTCTTTTCAGAACAGTTTCTTTCTGTATAGACCAAACCCCCTAGTAACACTTCTATCCACTTCACTTAAGCTATAACAACTCCTTTTGCAACCCCTTCAGATAGATGTCCTGTTTGTGTTGTTATTAAGCACTTATTAAATGTTATGCATATAAATTACTCGAAAAACAATGTCGATGGCGTTTGTTTTTTTGGAAATCCATTCATCATGGCATTTAAGTAAAAGCCAGCTTCCAACAACTGAATGTTTGGACTACAGATCATCTTCGTACTGTATGTAAATTTAAAAAGAATGAATGAGGTGTGAACGTGGTGGACACTTGAATCATAAGTTGGTCAGCATTTTAAAACGCCATTGGACAATAAATAACAGCTAGCATACACCCTCTGCAGTGGGTCAGTCATGTGCATACAAATGCTGCAAATTAAGAAAAGGGGCGAAACACGGAACGCGGATCAAATATTGGTCTGAGGCAAATAGTAATGCAATGAATTACAACATACAACCAATCAAGGGATCGTACTATGGCACGACTCATACACAGGCACAGTGGGTACTTGGATTGAGAAAATGTTACAATTATTGTTCCGGAATAATGAACATCATTAGGTAGAATATGGAGGCTATATGCTGAAAAAAATTCATTAAATTTGAGGGAAGGTGGAGAGGAGTCGTTCAATAGAAATTCCATTTCATTTGTTATAATAGGATGAAGATAAGAGTTTAACCTTTTACCCGACTCATTTTTTGATAGGATTTCATTGGGATGACTTCAAATGGTCGAAAAAGGCATCACACCCTGCACGAATGCAGATTTCGCCCATTTCCTGGCGAAGTGTATTATTTGGTGCCAACATTTCTAAAATGTCGCGGGCGTAGAAACCAAATTTATTGAAATCCTGACGGCTTGGTAGTCATTTGTAAATTAATTTTCTCGTCGGCTGAGGTAAGCTCAGTCGCCTTCAGAATCTTCGCAAAGACCCATTCCGAATAAGAACACAAGTGTTTATCTCTTTCGAGTTTATTAATTCGGATTTATTGATTAAAACAATTTTATAATCTACTTGTGTGATATATGAAAATATTTCTAATATGTTCATGATCAGATGGAAGCAGGCATTCGGGATGAAGTTGATTTTTAGGTAATCGGGGACTAGTATCTTCGCTGAGATGAAGAAGGAATTCGGTTCGTAAATAATGGGCAGGTTTTAAGTACTTAGATTCTGTGGTTGCTTCATGGCCGGCATTTGATGAGAGATTCGGTTGATTGATGAGTGTGTCGGTTCCTTGATGATCGGTGACTATTGAGAATTCAATTAGTTAATAATCCCTGGTGGATTCGAACGTCAGTTTGTAGAGATTCGGTAATTGATAAGGAACTCGGTTCATTGATAATCAGTTGTGGTGAAAACGTCGGTTTATTGATGTTCTGTAGTTGATGAGAAGTTCGGTTCGTTTAACATAGGTAGTTGAGAAGAACGTCGGTTCATCGACGATTGATGAGGAATTCGCTTTGCTGATGCTTGTCGATTTTTAGGTGATCGGGAATTGGTGATGAGATCTACGGTTTTCAAACGCTTGCTACAGTTGATTGTTGTAGAAGCGTTGTGGTATACGATTCGTCCGGAGTCGATAATCGATTACGTTCGGTTATAGTATCACTGACGACTATTATGCAAAGTACTACGGCTACTAGCTAGTCTACGAAGCGAACAGAAGGACCGAAGATCTCTGTGGGGAACTGTAGGCCCGAAGATTTTTGTGCCAACAGTGGGCTCGAATTTCGAGGTACAGCCGAAGTTCTCTGTGCAGAACAGTAGACCTGAAAGTCTCTGTGGGGAACAGTAGGTCTGATGCTCTCTGTGGAACAGTAGGCCCGAAGGTCTCTGTGTGGAACAGTAGACCCGAAGGTCTCTGCGGAGAACAATAGGCCCGAAGATCTCTGTACCAACAGTAGACCCGAAGGTCTGTATGGGAAATTGTACACTCGAAGGTGTCTGTGTGGAACAGTATGTCTGAAGGTATTTTTGAAACAGTAGACCCGAAGGTCTCTATGGGGAATTGTAGACCCGAAGGTTTCTGTGTGGAACAGTAGCCCCGAAGGTCTCTGTGGGGGACAGTTGGTCTGAAGCTCTCTGTGGAGCAGTAGACCCGAAGGTCTCCGTGGAACAGTAGACCCGAAGGTATCTATGGGGAATTGTAGGACCGAAGGTCTCTGTGTGGAACAGTAGACCAGAAGGTCTCTGCGGAGAACAGTAGGACCGAAGATCTCTGTCCCAACAGTAGACCCGAAGGTCTCTATGGGGAATTGTACACTCGAAGGCGTCTGTGTGGAACAGTACGAAGGTCTCTGTGGGGAAGGTCTCTGTGGAACAATAGACACGAAGGTCTCCGTGGAACAGTAGACCCGAAGGTCTCTATTGGGAATTGTAGGACCGAAAGTCTCCATGTGGAACACTAGGTTTCTGTGGTACTATCTATTTCGCGCCTGGGAATAAATTCCTCAGCCGACGCCAAAATATAACTGAACTTCGAGCAGAACGATTTGCAATGAACGATTATCATCTATATGTATACAGTAATATGGTGTTATTGTCCAATGTCTCAGTCAGTCGTCTACCCGAGTCTGCATTGGGTAGTCAAACGTCTAAATTATCAGCAATTCATGCGTTAATCTGATTAAGAATTAGCTTCTCTTGTGTTAATTGAATATTTTCAACACAAATCACCACGATGTAACAGCACACAGCCACTAAACTTTTTAGCATAAGTAAGGAACCTCCCTTTTTAAGCCATTCTTGGTCGACACGTGCTCAGTCCCGTTGAAAAGTCCATGGTGTTCAGCTCACGAGAACGTTTTCTACCACTCACCAAATCTTGCCTTCTCTCTTTGGATCATTTGTGATGTTGTATTCGGTTAGTTTCGTTCACATTTTTGGACGCGATACAAACTCTCCCTGTATCAAGGTAGGTTAGGTTAGGTGGCAGCCCGATGTATCAGTCTCACTTAGTCTATTCAGTCCATTGTGATAGCACATTGGTGAACTTCTCTCTTATCACTGAGTGCTACCCGATTCCATGTTAAGCTCAATGACAAGGGACCTCATTTTTATAGCCGAGTCCGAACGGCGTTCCACATTGCAGTGAAAGCACTTAGAGAATATTTGAAACCCTCAGAAATGTCAACAGCATTACTGAGGTGGGATAATCCACCGCTGAAAAAAATTTTGGTGTTCGGTCGAAGCAGGAATCCATCCCACGACCTTGTGTATGCAAGGCGGGCATGCTAACCATTGCACCACGGTGGCTCCCGGTAATGAGCAATGGTAGGAGAAACAAAAGATTTATTATAGTATTTAATTGCTGGAGAGCTCTAACGATAGCCACTTGTTATTTTCCAGTTTGTTTTTTTATCAAAAATTTCGAGCTTGAAATGAAAGTTTTTCTTAAAATATTGATTTCCATATAGGAAGGAAGAAATTGTGTGCACGGGGATATTTTTTAGGCAACTTTTTTCGAGCAACTAAATAATTTGTTTTTTTTTATTTCCCACTGTGCATCATCATCATCATCATCGACACTCTTACTATCGGGGTGAACAAAGGCGTGAACGCGTTCCAAGGATAATTCTCTTCGAAACAAACAAGAAATGCGAAATGCGACAGTAAATGGAAGGATAACTCGAATAACAACAACAAACGGCGACAACAACAGCATCACCATCGCCAAAAGTCCATAAGAGTAAAAGTCCACATGCTATTTGCTGTCTTCATGTATTCCATGGCTTTGGCGAAGCGTTTCAAGTACGCCTTTTTGTATTTGCCCTCTTCGATTTGTGAATATAGGGATTGCTTTATAGCCAGAGCTGATGTAATGGAGAATTTCCATGAATTTGAATGCCACATCGAAAACGTGGCCACTCTCTCGAATTGGAGCCGGTAGCTCTTGATGTATTCCGGGAATGTATGACCATTACATCAAGACCGAGGGAGGGTGATTTTGTTTGTTTTGTTTTTTCGTTGTTTGGACTAGGACAACCAACAATCGTAAGAGCAATGTGGACAAGAGAAAAAGTTTGTTTACACTTTGACTTCCTTTGGCAAACGGGTGAATTGTTGAAATATTTCATAAAAACACACTCACTCACACAATCACAGCAAAGTCACAGATGTTGAACTAGCAGCACAATAGCCATGACCAAACAATGGTCATGTTGGGCCATTAAAGTTTTGAAGACTAACCGAGGAAAAAAACAAACAAGAGGGTTGACTTTAAGAAGAGTACGATTTGCATTGAAGACATTTTCTCAACAATTCTGAATCGGTGTTCAAGCACATTGTCAGATAGGGTTTTGTCCATCATGTACGAAATGTGAATTGAATATTTTTTATGCATGAAATGCAGGAGAAATGGAATGTTGACATGTCCACGGTTTTCTTTCTTAATCGAAAGGTAAGCGCTGAATGCTGAGGTCGAAGTTAAATTGCTTACTATTTGAGAAATATTTAATAATATTTCTTTTAGAAAGAATTAGTTGCATAACTTTCTAGTGCGGAACAAACTGCGATAATGCACTTTTATTGTGATCCATTTTTATAGCCTTCACCACTACTGTGGTACAGGGTATAATAAGTTTGTGCATTTGTATGTAACGCCAAGAAGGAAAAGCCTGAGACCCGTTGTTTAGCATACCGATCATCTTTGAATTAAATTCTGAATCGATTTAGTGATGCCCGTCCGTCTGTCTGTTCATGTATTTTTATACCCTCCACCATAGGATGGGGGGTATATTAACTTTGTCATTCCGTTTGTAACACATCGAAATATTGTTCTAAGACCCCATAAAGTATATATATTCTGGGTCGTGGTGAAATTCTGAGTCGATCTGAGCATGTCCGTCCGTCCGTCTGTTGAAATCACGCTAACTTCCGAACGAAACAATCTATCGACATGAAACTTGGCACAAGTAGTTGTTATTGATGTAGGTTGGATGGTATTGCAAATGGGCCATATCGGTCCACTTTTACGGACCCCCCAAATTTGGCTTGCGATTGCTCTAAGAGAAGCAAATTTCATCCGATCCGGCTGAAATTTGGTACATGGCAACAACCATGCAAAAATTGGTCAACGTCGGTCCATAAATATATATAGCCCCCATATAAACCGATCCTCCGATTTGGCTTGCGGAGCCTCTAAGAGAAGCAAATTTCATCCGATCCGGCTGAAATTTGGTACATGGTGTTGGTATATGTTCTCTAACAACCATGCAAAAATTGGTCTACATCGGCACATAGTTACATATAGCCCCCATATAAACCGATCCCCTGATTTGGCTTGCGGAGCCTCTAAGAGAACCAATTTTCATCCGATCCGGCTGAAATTTGGTACATGGTGTTATTAAAAATTGGTCAACATCGGTCCATAATGATATATAGCCCCCATATAAACCGATCCTCCGATTTGGCTTGCGGAGCCTCTAAGAGAAGCAAGTTTCATCCGATCCGGCTGAAATTTGGTACATGGTGTTAGTATATGGTCTCTAACAACCATGCAAAAACTGGTCCATATCGGTCCACTTTTACGTATAGCCCCCATATAAACGGGCCCCCAAATTTGGCTTGCGATTGCAAATTTCATCCGATCCGGCTGAAATTTGGTACGTGGTGTTAGTATACGGTCTCTAACAACTATGCAAAAATTGGTCCATATCGGTCCATAATTACATATAGCCCCCATATAAACCGATCCCTTGATTTGGCTTGCGGAGCCTCGGTCTATAATTATATATAGCCCCCATATAAACCGATCCTCCGATTTGGTTTGCGGAGCCTCTAAGAGAAGCAAATCTCATCCGATCCGGGTGAAATTTGGTACATGGTGTTGGTATATGTTCTATATGACCATGCAAAAATTGGTCTACATCGGCCCATAATTATATATAGCCCCCATATAAGACGATCCCCAGAATTGACCTCCGGAGCCTCTTGGAGGAGCAAAATTCATCCGATCCGGTTGAAATTTGGAACATGGTTTTAGAATGTGAGCCACCGTGGTGCAATAGTTAGCATGCCCGTCTTGCATACACAAGGTCGTGGGTTCGATTCCTGCTACGACCGAACACCAAAAAGTTTTTCAGCGGTGGTATATCCCACCTCAGTAATGCTGGTGACATTTCTGAGGGTTTCAAAGCTTCTCTAAGTGGTTTCACTGGAATGTGGAACGCCGTTCGGACTCGGCTATACAAAGGAGGTCCCTTGTCATTGAGCTTAACATGGAATCGGGCAGCACTCGGTGATAAGAGAGAAGTTCACCACTGTGGTATCACAATGAACTGAATAGTCTAAGTGAGCCTGATACATCGGGCTGCCACATAACCTAACCTAACCTAGAATGTGGTCTCTAACAAACACGTAAGAATTGGTTTATATCGGTCCATAATTATATATCCCTTTCCGACCTATAGCCGATCCACGTGATAGATTTTCCTAAATTTTTGAATTCTGTTATTTATGTGTACATAGAACATTTTAAATTATTAAGTTTGTTCAGTTTGATCCTGTATCCTGTTTTTTCGGGATACGCGTAATTGTTGCAGTCCGGTAAATTCCGATAAAAGTCCGGACGTAAAAATATCAAAAAACACAAAATAATCACGAAGTTACTGTTTACATACAATATTTAATATGTTTTCTTATCGAAAACACTTGTTTGATGAAATATTCCACAATTTAAATAATTTTAATTTATTTGCAAACTTACCTCTTCCACTAATTTTCACAAATGCGCAAAGTACACTGCTGAAACTACAAAATTAATATGAAACACAAATATTTATAACAGTTCTTCACATTCTTAGACAAAGAGAGAGCATACACAATTATTTTTTGCCGCTCTTATCGCAGTACGTCATATATTAAAGAAATTATAGAGACTTAAACTTACCCGCACAATTGTGCGTACACGGTCGGAAAGGGATATAGCCCCCATAATAACCGTTCCCCAGATTTGATCTCCGGAGCCTCTTGAAGGAGCAAAATTCATCCAATCCGGTTGAAATTTGCAACGTGGTGAGGCCGCTAATAACCATGCCAAAATTGGTCCATATCGGTCTATAGTCATATATAGCCGATCCCCAATCACAAAAAAATTGGTCCATATCGGTTCATAATCATGGTTGGCACTCGAGCCAAAAATAATCTACCAAAATTTTATTTTTATATAAAACATTGTCAAAATGTTATTTCTATAGAAAATTTTGTCAAAAGTTTATTTCTATAGAAAATTTTGTCAAAATTGTATTTCTATAGAAAATTTTGTCAAAATTTTATTTCTATAGAAAATTTTGTCAAAATTTTATTTCTATAGAAAATTTTGTCAAAATTTTATTTCTATAGAAAATTTTGTCAAAATGTTATTTCTATAGAAAATTTTGTCAAAATTTTATTTCTATAGAAATTTTTTTCCAAATTTTATTTATATGGAAAATTTTGTCAAAATTTTACTTCTATAGAAAATGTTGTCAACATTTTATTTCTATAGAAATTTTAAACTTAATTATATACGTATTTAATCGGCCTTTTTTAGTTTAATATATATGGACTATGTAGTATATATTACAGTGTTAGGAAGTTTTAAGATACCTTGCCATCGGATTCAGTAGAAGTTTCTACGCAATCCATGGTGGAGGGTACACAGTTTTCCGTAACGATCGCTCTTATTTATAAATCGTGAAGTCAATATAAATTTCGAATATTATCGGAAAAATGTTTTGAAGACACTATTGAAGCCCTGGACCTACAAACATTTCGACGCCATGACCATGGAAATTTCTTTTAGAGCGATAAATGGCTTAACATTGAGGTATTTCGCTTCATTTCTACCTCACAATGCCTACTAAAATCTCCGGATTTTAGTCCGCTTGGGTCACGCTTGGGTCATTGGGTAAGTTTGGCCTAAATAATATTAAAATATCGATAATCTGAAGACGAAGCCTTGCCGGGAATGAGCTATAATATTACTAGAGCCACTTTCGTGCAGCGTGTGATGGCTTTGTCGATGGTTTGAAGGCCATAATTCGTGCCAAAGGTAGCCGATTTGAACTAATCTAAATTGATTCTAAAATTTAATATTGATCAAAATGTTTTCCTTTTCCAAAAGTCGATAAACTTTTCAATGGAGTCGTTTTGGCCTTATACTTAGGAGATTCGGCTTAAAGACTTCATAACGCATATCATTAATCTACTGACAAAAATCAAAACGAATAATAAATAGATTTGGTAAATTTACAAAGCGAAAGCAAATTAATTAATTGAGTAAGAGTGAGAGTGATAGAGAGAGAGGGCGGAGAGGAAATACATATCTCAATTTACGCCATGTTTGGCGACATAAAACAAAAACATTTGTAAATTTGGATATGAGGAAAATCTCTGCAAAATACAGTTATTGTCATCATGACGACAAAATTCAACAAACAAAGTTGGGCCATAACCCCATCTCCAACACCAATGCATCCATCCATACCTATGGTACAGCAGGACTTCTAGACGACGAGAAACAATGTCATCAACTGCGATAACAATGCCAGTCAGTGGTGGCAAAAATGGCAAATCCGGCAAAAAAATTCGAATGGGAAATGTTTAACGTTAAACGACATTCATTGGTGGATGCGTAAATCCTTCCTTTCCATGTTTTCCTCCTCAATGGGTATTTGCTTATGGGAGTGTGTGTGTGTGAGAGTTCTTTTCTATGACAGTGTATGGCATATGCTGTGAATTTTTTCGTTTAATGAATCATGGCATTTGCCTAAACGTAGTATTGTCAATGCATCCTCCCCCTCCCCATCCTCCAAAACTAGGATGCACTAGGAGCCAATTGCTGTTTTGGCGTTTTACAATGAATGCTAATTAGTGTTCCTATGATAGTGGGTGGATAGAGAAAGAGAGAATTGCATATCCATTTTTATATTGTTGGGCAGACAGTCCAGGAACAAGAATTGTTGATTCTTCCCTCTTTGGCCCATTGCCATAACGCGCGGGAAGTTGTTTGATGCCGGTTCCTGATACTATCAAAAACTATGCAACGCAATAAAAACGTACGATGTTTTTGAGTGATCCGCATGTTTTCGGGGAAAAAGTGGAAAGGAACTTAGATGGAGACATTTAGTGGCAGATATATGGACTGAGTGCGTGTGAATGCATAAAACAGTGACTATTTTAACCATGGGGGTTAGGTTTTTGCTGAATTCGGTGAGAGTTTTTTATATTAACTGACTTTTAGGATTCTTTTGGTTTAGTGATGAGCGTTTTGTTTTTTCGTTTAAAGTTAGAGATGGTTTTTAGTGGAATCTTTTATGGAAGTCTCCAATTAGGAGCACATAAACATTTATAGGTTTTGTAAAAACAAAGATAAAATTCTACAATTCTACTTTTTTCCTAAAACGTAAGAGTTGTTACTTAAAGAAAAATCATAACCCCTCTTTTAAGGCATTTTGTACTTAGAGCTATGTGATTCGAATTCAAAATGGATATATTTGCTTAAAGGCCGGTATTATGTTCGATTTGGGAGCCACCGTGATGCAATGGTTAGCATGCCCGCCTTGCATACACAGGGTCGTGGGTTCAAACCCAGTTTCGACCAAACACCAAAAAGTTTTTCAACGGTCGATTGTCCCATCTCAGTGATGCTGGTGATATTTCAGAGTGTTTCCAAGCTTTTCTAAGTGGTTTCACTGCAATGGGGAACGCCGTTCGCACTCGGCTATAAAAACGAAGTCTCTTGTAATTGAACTTAATATAGAATCGGGCAGCACTCAGTGATAAGAGAGAAGTTCACCATTGTGCTATCACAATGGACTGAATAGTCTAAGTGAGACTGAAATATAGTGCTGCCACTATACCCAACAGAACCTAACCATGTTCGATTTTCCCATACTTTAAAACAAATGTTGTCGTGGGAGCCAATGATTTCATGTCCTTAAAATATGAATGTGAATTTTTCTTAGCATTTCTCTGACATAAAGTTTTTTCCTTGTCCAAAACACGATAAACTTTTCAATGAAGTCGTTTTGTCCTTATACACTCAAAAAAAGTGAACTGTCTATTTCACTAAAGGGTGATACGGTCAAAATTTGGTCAATATAAACTTGACGTATTTCTTTCAATTTTGCATTTAAGAAACCTGAACACCCCTCATTTTGAAGGTGTGTGTGTGTATGTAGAATGTTGCTCCTATTTTGATTTTGGAATTCACTCTTCAGTTGTCAAAATGCCGTCCAAGCAAGAAGAGCAGCGTATCAAAATTTTGCTCGCGCATCGCGAAAATCCGAGCTACTCGCACGCAAAGCTGGCAAAATCGCTAAATGTTGCCAAATCAATCGTTACAAATGTAATTAAAGTGTTTGGGGAACGTTTGTCGACAGCCAGGAAGTCTGGATCGGGGGGAAATCGAAAACCGGAAGCCGCTGAGACGACAAAGAGAGTTGCCGGTAGTTTCAAGCGAAACCCTAACCTCTCTCTTCGAGATGCCGCAAATAAGCTGGGTGTATCGTCAACAACCGTGCATCGAGCCAAAAAACGAGCCAGACTATCGACTTACAAGAAGGTAGTGACTCCAAATCGCGATGATAAACAAAATACGACGGCCAAAGCGCGATCCCGGAGTCTGTACACGACGATGCTGACGAAGTTTGACTGCGTGGTAATGGACGACGAAACCTACGTCAAAGCCGACTACAAGCAGCTTCAGGGACAGGAGTTTTATACGGCAAAATGAAGGGGAAAGGTAGCAGATATTTTCAAGCACATAAAACTGTCAAAGTTCGCAAAGAAATATCTGGTTTAGCAAGCCATCTGTACCTGTGGCTTGGAAAGCAGCATTTTCATAGCTTCCGGGACTGTCAATCAAGAAATTTACGTGAAAGAGTGTTTGAATAAACGTCTGCTGCTTTCCTGAAGAAACACGGTTGTTCCGTACTGTTTTGGCCGGATTTGGCATCTTGCCATTACGGTAAAAAGGCCATGGAGTGGTACGCCGCCAACAACGTTCAGGTGGTTCCAAAGGACAAGAACCCTACCAACACGCCAGAGCTCCGCCCAATTGAGAAATACTGGGCTATTGTCAAGCGGAACGTAAAGAAGACCAAAAAAAAACTGCTAAGGACGAGCAGCAGTTCAAGGCAAACTGGCTTTCTGCGGCGAAGAAGGTGGACAAGGTGGCTGTACAAAATGTGACGGCAGGTGTCAAGCGTGAGGCCCGGCAATTCAGATTTGGAAAAGCGAAAGCCTAACTGAATATTTTTCCTGAATTTTATACTAATTGAACTTGAAAAAGAAATTTAATTTGATTTTTTAAATAAACGATTTCACCGATTTACACGCGTTTTCCCTTGACCAAATTTTGACCGTATCACCCTTTAAAGTATATATATTCTGGGTCGTGGTGAAATTCTGAGTCGATCTGAGCATGTCCGTCCGTCCGTCCGTCCGTCTGTCTGTTGAAATCACGCTAACTTCCGAACGAAACAAGTTATCGACTTGAAACTTGGCACAAGTAGTTGTTATTGATGTAGGTCGGATGGTATTGCAAATGGGCCATATCGGTCCTCTTTTACGTATAGCCTCCATATAAACGGACCCCCAAATTTGGTTTGTGATTGCTCTAAGAGAAGCAAATTTCATCCGATCCGGCTGAAATTTGGTACATGGTGTTAGTATATGGTCTCTAACAATCAGTCAAAAATTGGTCCATATCGGTCCACTTTTACGTATATCCCCCATATAAACGGACCCCCCGATTTGGATTGCGGAAACTCTAAGAGAAACAAATTTCATCCAATCCGGCTGAAATTTGGTACATGGTGTTAGTATATGGTCTCTAACAACCATGCAAAAATTGGTCCACATCGGTCCATAATTATATATAGCCCCCATATAAATCGATCCCCAGATTTGTCCTCCGGAGCCCCTTGGAGGAGCAAAATTCATCCGATCCGGTTGAAATTTGGAATAGGGTGTTAGAATGTGGTCTCTAAGAAACACGCAAGAATTGGTCCATATCGCTCCATAATTGTATATAGCCCCCATATAAATCGATCCCCAGATTTGTCCTCCGGAGCTTCTTGGAGGAGCAAAATTCATCGGATCCGATTGAAATTTGGTACGGTGTTATTATATTGTCTCTAAGAACCATGCCATAATTGGTCCACATAGGTCCATAATTATATATAGCCCCCATATAAGCCGATCCCCAGATTTGATCTCCGGAGCCTCTTAGAGGAGCAAAATTCATCCGATCCGGTTGAAATTTGCAACGTGGTGTTAGTATAAGGCCGCTGATAACCATGCCAAAATTGGTCCATATCGGTCTATACACTCAAAAAAAAGTGAACTCTCTATTTCACTAAATCCAATTTAACTTTATTTTAGTTCATGGAATTATTATGTTTGGATAAAGTTTTCTTTACTCTAATAATTTTTTGTTTACGTTAGTTAAATTAACGAAAACCGAGGAAAAAAATATACTCAAATGAAGCATAAAGATTAACTAAATTCGTGTCTTCCACAAAATAGTTCAGAATTTCTTTAAATTTGTAAATTTTGCCAAAAAGGCGTCCATCATGAATTTCGTATGTCACTAAGGACATTCTTGCAATTTTGAACTCCAAGTTTTTCCTTCTAACTACAAAGTTTTCTTTAACAAGTGAAAAAACTTAGTTATGTCTAATAAATTTTCTTGAATTTGTCGAAAAATATTTACTTATTTTTATGACAGCGGCGTGATGCCAACGTTTGTAATACTGTTTAGTTAAAATTTTCTACAAATATTCAAAATTTTCTAAAATTAACCGAAAGTTTTCTTCCTGGTGGGTTCACTGTTTTTTCAGTGTAGTTATATATAGCCGATCCCCAACCACACAAAAATTGGTCCATATCGGTTCATAATCATGGTTGCCACTCAAGCCAAAAATAATCTACCAAAATTTTATTTTTATAGAAAACGTTGTCAAAATGTTATTTCTATAGAAAATTTTGTAAAAATTTTATTTCTATAGAAAATTTTGTCAAAATTTTATTTCTATAGAAAATTTTGACAAACTTTTATTTCTATAGAAAATTTTGTCAAAATTTTATTTCTATAGAAAATTTTGTCAAAATTTTACTTCTATAGAAAATGTTGTCAAAATTTTATTTCTATAGAAACTTTAAACTTAATTATATACGTATTGAATCGGCCTCTTTTAGTTTAATATATACCACGTATGGACTATGTGGTATATATTACGGTGTTAGGAAGTTTTAAGATACCTTGCCATCGGCTTCAGTAGAAGTTTCTACGCAACCAATGGTGGAGGGTACATAAACCTGGCCGAACTTACGGCCGTATATACTTGTTTTTTAATTCAATTAAGCTTATTTTAGACCCAAACGACTCTTCGCATGAACCAATTTAAAATGTAGTAAATCGATCGTCCGTGGGAAAATCAAGGCTCTATTGATTCAGCTGGCAAATCAGAGTCCACCGTAGGACTACAAATTTGCAAACATTTGCATGCCCATCAAAACTAGTTCACCTTGGCCACATAGTTAATGGAGTAAGGCATAAAACTAAATCAATATTACTTTTTCTATAAAAATATTGTTTTTTTTGTTCTCTTGCCCTGGAAGCTAAAGAAACTTTAAATGGAACAGTAAACTACAATTAGGAAGAGGCTAGAAGCAAGCAAGCAAGCAAGTATGTATCTCATTTGTTTCAGGGGCTCCCCGTCTGGTCGTTAGTCTTTGCAAATGCCATAGCTTCATGTGCAGTGATGCCAAAGGGGCTAGGTGGCGGAAAACTGGAAAACACTTTCAATTAAATGGGAAATGCATTTCTAGGTATTTTCTTTTAATTTTATTGCTGTTCGGTGGTTTCTCTTTTCCTCGTCATACCGAGAAGAGGCATGTTGGTCTGCGGCTGTGTTTTGTTTTTTTGTAGCTGAAACTCACTTTGTTTCTTGGTTTTCTTTTCATTCTACATTTGCAGCCGGAACTATCACCGCAAGAATTCACTTTTGCCTCTGGCATTCGCTTGGCTTTTTCCGGAAGTACTCGTCATACCACAAAAACGAATGCACAAGAGCCCATAAAGAATGGCAGTGGTAGCAGAGCCAGGGAAGCAACGGCCGTGGAGGAGACAGCATGAGGACAAAAATGTGCAGAGATATAAACAAAACGTACGAATGGAATGTGCCCACCACCACTCTTGAAAATTTATAGAATGAATATTTATCGTATTAATGCTGGCAACAATTGTTCACCAGCCAATGCAAGAAAAAAAAAAACGCAAATGACAGCAACAAAAAGTGAACGAAGAACAACAAACAATGATAAACGAACATCTTTTAAATAAACTTTTGAATAATGTTGTACCGGAAGTAAAATCTATTTTGTGTTGACTGTTTCTATTCCCCATTAAAAACAAAAATACTGAGATTTCGATATTAACTGAGTTGATGTTATTTTGTCGCGTTTGCTGTTAAGTGATTTTCTGACAGAGTTTCCATGTGTTATTGAATGAAATGTAATTAAACTTATAGGCCTTTTGAAACCCTTCTACCCAAGCTGTAGTGTGTCAAAAACATGGATTGATACACATCATATTCGACACTCATACACCCAGAGACGGAATATGATTATCTCCCAGAGCAAATAGGTTATTTTTGGATCGTGAACATGTAATATGTTTTTCGCAACCATTTTATTTTCTCGGACTTTATATATCTGATTTTGACAACCATTTTAAAATAACAATTTGCTCTAAGAAGTGAGCAAAATATACATTTAGATCGTCAGATCTCAGTTGTGGAAGGTCTTAATGGCAGAAGTGTAGACTTGAAAGTCGCAGTGACAGTGTTGGAAATGTAGGCCCGAAGATCTCAGTGGTGGGATTGTGGGTGCAAAGCTGACTGTGTTGGAACTGTAGGCCCGAAGATCTCAGTAGTGGGATTGTGGGTTCGAATGTGACAGTGTCCGAAATATAGGATCGAAGGTTTTTGTGGTGGGATTGTGGGTTCCAACTTGACGTTGTTGGAAAAGTAGACTCGAAGGTCTCAGTGGTAGGATTGTGGATTCAAAGCCAACAGTGTTGGAAATGTTGGCTCGAAGGTTTCAGTGATGGGATTGTGGGTTCGCATATGTCAGTGTTGGAAATATAGGTCTCAGTAGTGGAACTGTGTTGGGATTGTTGACAGTATTGGAAATGTAGGCCCGATGGTCTCAGTGATGGGATTGTGGGTTTGAAGTTGAAGTTCAAAGTCGACAGTGTTGGAAATGTGGGCCCGAAGGTTTCAGTGATGGGATTGTGGGTTCGCATATGTCAGTGTTGGAAATATAGGTCCGAAGGTATCAGTAGTGGGATTGGGTTGGGATTGTTGACAGTGTTAGAAATGTAGGTCCGATGGTCTCAGTGATAGGATTGTGGGTTTGAACTTGACAGTGTTGGATATGTAGGGTCCAAGGACTGAGTGGTAGGATTGTGGGTTAGAACATGACGGTGTTGGCAAAGTAGACCCGAAGGTCTCAGTGGTGGGATTGTGGATTCAAAGTCGACAGATTTGGAAATGTTGGCCCGAAAGTTTCAGTGATGGCATTGTGGGTTCGCATATGTCAGTGTTGGAAATATAGGCCCGAAGGTCTCAGTAGTGGGATTGTGTTGGGATTGTTGACAGTATTGGAAATGTAGGCCCGATGGTCTCAGTGATGGGATTGTGGGTTTGAAGTTGACAGTGTTGGAACTGTAGACCCGAATATGTCAGTTGTGGGATTGTGGGTGCGAATGTGATAGTGTTGGAAATATTGGAGCGAAGGTCTTTGTGGCGGGATTGTGGGTTCGAACGTGACGGTGTTAGAAATGTAGGCCCGAAGGTTTCAGTGTTGGAATTGTATGTTCGAAGATGTCAGTGTTGGATATGTATGCCCGAAGGTTTTAGTAGTAGGATTGTGGGTTCGAACTTGACGGTGTTGGAAAAGTAGGCCCGAAGGTCTCAGTGGTGGGATTGTGGGTTCGCATATGTCAGTGATGGAAATATAGGTCCGAAGGTCTCAGTAGTGGGATTGGGTTGGGATTGTTGACAGTGTTGGAAATGTAGGCCCGATGGTCTCAGTGATGGGATTGTGGGTTTGAACTTGACAGTTGGATATGTAGGGCTCAAGGACTCAGTGGCAGGCCAGAAGGTCTTAGTTGTGTATTGTGGGCTCGAAGATTGAGGGATCTCATTGGTGGATCTCTCGGCTGTAACTGCAAGCAGAAAAATACTACGATAGCCAAAGTCCCAGTCAGTTTCCTCTTCTAGTCGCCCTTTGGTTCCAGAAGATCAACGATAAGAATCACCGAGCCGATGAACGTGTTGAGAGGTATTTCCTCTTGCATTAGTTTTCTATGTCGACCAAAAGTCAGTAGTGGGATTGTTGACAGTGTTGGAAATGTAGACGCGATGGTCTCAGTGATGGGATTGTGGGTTTGAACTTGATGGTGTTGTATATGTAGGGCCCAAGGACTCAGTGGTAGGCCCGAAGGTCTCAGTAGTTGTATAGTGGGCTCGAAGATTGAGGGATCTCATTGGTGGATCTCTCGGCTGTAACTGCAAGCAGAAAAATACTACGATAGCCAAAGTCCCAGTCAGTTTCCTTTCCTAGTCGCCCTTTGGTTCCAGAAGATCAACGATAAGATTCACCCAGCCGATGAACGAGTTAAGAGGTACTTCCTCTTGCATTAGTTTTCTATGTCGACCAAAATCAAGGTTGTGCATTCCCAAAGCTGTTCCTCAAGCAATCATCTTCACTTCTTCCTTGTTTAGGACGTCGAGTGCAAATGGTTGCGAAAAACATGTTACATGTTCACCATCCCAAAATAAGATTTTGCTCTAGGAATTGATGATATTCCTCATTGCGTGTATTTGTGGTCCGAAAGCTTCCTCTAAGTTTCCAATTTCAAGAATATCGGATGAAAACTACGGTTTCTAGATCCCCAAATCGGTGATCGGTTTATATATCAAAACCTGAACCTCATACTCAATCTTCCAACATGACCTGCCTGCAAAAAAAGCTAACATGTGACGGTATTAGAGAATAAAAAAAATATTACTCATCGAAAATCGCTTTATTTTTGCAAAATAGCCCCTATTGAAACCCACTGTCGAAACACTTTTGCCACTCTGATTGAGGTATCGGTAAAACGTGCGTTGTGAACCCATCGACCGCTTCTTAAGGTGTCGAAAAACCAAGTCAAGTCAGGACTATACAGCGGATGACTCATCGATGTTTTCAATATCCAAAATGCAGTTGTTTGAGCCGATATGTGAGAGGTAATATCGTGGTCGGGGTAAAGAAGGATGGTATTCCTGATTTATTGAAAGACAACATGCAAACAAATGGTTGTGTATCACTCACAATTCACAGTTTTGTGTTGTTTTGGAGATACCATTTGAACATGTCAAGCTTTTCGGGAAAAACATGAGGTAAATTGCTTGGAAGTAAATCGTACGAGAGCAACTTTTGTTGGATTTGGCTTATCTTGAAACACCCTTGTAGTCAACTTTTGCGATTATACCCGTAACACCACGATTCGTCGCCTGGTACGGTCTATGACAGACGTGTTTCGATGCATCGTGATCGTACTTTTGTAGCATTTCCTTCAACCAATGGACACGATCCTTTTTTGAGTGATTCAGAAATTGTGTGGGATCCAAAGCGCTAATGTCTAAGGATGTCACATGACGGTTTTGCAATATCAGTTGGAGCACATCATGTCCGGAATAACAACTAATTTTGGACGCCCTTCACGAAATTCGTCTTGGAGTACATTACGACCTTGGTTCAAGTGACCAATTTTTTATCAAAAGACTCCCTTGAACGTAGTCAAGGAACATTTCAAGAAAACCCAGAGATCATCCATTACTCCATTCCGTTCTAGGTTTGCAGTACATATCGGTCAAGGGAGAGTTTCCACTCCTCAACCAGGTATAAACATCTATGATTCCCTATTTAAGACCCCAATCGCTCTCCCCCTTGGTTACTCTGTTTTTCGTTTTATGCATTTTAGTTTACAATTGGACTTGTGCTTGTTTTTTGGTTATGTCATTGGCATTTCATCGAAAAAAAAACACAAAAATAAATTTAAACAAACAAAAACCAGCAATCAAGAACCAAATCCATGACATTTTGTTTCTCTTGTTACTCGTGTCGATGATGTTGTCTGATGCCGATAGGTGGGTGTGCTGTTGGCGGAGACGAGCAATATCATCACAAATGTAAATACGGTAACGGATCTTCGATAATTTCTCATCGTTAGATTTCATCGAAGCGTTTTATTTCGTTGTCTGTTATTGAAACGGCACAACATATCTGAATGTGGGCATGGCCTCCCTCGAACGGTGTAACGCTCACTGGGTGTTTGTCTGTGTGCCTCGGAACATTTGTCAGTTGCTTGTCAATCGCTTGTGTTCTGGAGGACTAAGCGGCTATAAGCCTGAGTACTTTTTGGATTGCATGTGCGACAATTACATTAACTAGACCAGATGACATACATGTGTGACACAATATACATATGGATAAATATACAATACACACACTCAAATATAATACATATTCACAAGTTCAGGCCTTACTGTGTGAGAAATATTAGGGATTGCCGTTAAGATGTATTTCACGCACAAAGAGTAAGAAAGGGACACGAAGAAACACACATCACATCAGAATGTCTAGGCCAATCATAATTAAGATTAAATTTTCACCCGCCCCCATACAATTTTTTGTTGCAAAGCTCGAAAATGTCACCAAGGTCGCCAAATAGACAAAAATTTTATTTTTTAAGAAAAGAAAAGCGTCATATTTTAAATTATCGGACTTTAGTTTGAGTTGAAAGTTAACAAAAAAAAAATACCGATAGCACTGCCTGATAATATATAAAGTAATTGGGAGTAACCTTAGACAGGAAACTCAAGTAGAAGAGCCACATCCTACAGAGATCAGAGATAGTCTAAAGATTTTGGGCACTGTGCAGAAGGAAGGTGGGTTCTAAATGGGTTCTGAATTCAAAGGTTACGCCTTGGATATAAGAGAGCCTACTAACGCCATGACATACGGGTCCAATGGACATGTTGTCTTGGCCTAATTGGGCACTTCTACCGGAGCTATGGAAACGATATTGGACTTGAGATATCAAAAGCCAAGCCGAAAATGACAAATCATCATAGGGTAATGGGGGAGTCGGTGACTGTGATGGCCTGAGGTGGTCATAACTGTGACAGGGCCACAGCTCAATCATGCAGACATAAGTGCGACATATAACGGAACGTGTCAATTGGCTCTGAAATAACACGAGGCCACAAAACGTGAACATTTTCACAGATTGTCGGAAGACAAGCCAATAGCAGACATTAAGGTTCGAATGCGAACCGTATTGGAAAGCAAAAGCACGATCAACGAAAACATGGAATATGACAGTATCCGCAAAATATGGGCTCCGGCACATGCCGGAACTGACGAAAAGAGCTAGGACACATAGAGAAGTGAATTTAGAAAATGCAAAATGTTTATATGGGCAACACGGGCCGAGTTGAATGAATGGGCAGGGGAGACTGGTAATGTGATGTGGACCAATGCAACGACCGGAAGGACGACGAAAATACTATGTGTTATTGAGGCTCAGCCAAGAAAAAGTCTGGAGAACTACTCAAGGAGAGTAGGACGAGAGTCAGGAGGGCCGTGGGAATAATAATCGGGCACCAAGAATTGAGAGCACATATATGTCTGTAGGACGTGCTCTGAGGATTTTGGGACCTTGGAACACTACCTTTGTCACTGCCCTGCCTTTACTAGGCAACGAGTTAATCATATAGATGAAGATATGATTCGGTATCAGGATTGGAAAAAGAATTAGGGAACACGCTGGATACACAGATTTTCTGGAATAAAAGAAAGGTACGATGAAAAGAAGAAATTTGAGCGTACAAAATTCAACCTAACCTAACTTAACAACAAATGTAAAATAAAATAGGAGACAAGCCAAAAATGCTAATCGTACTACGAGTGGCTCATTGCACATAGTCCCGCTAGAAGTTCGGTAATACTTTCTTTGCGTCGTCTGTGGAATTTATTCCCAGACGCGAAATGCATATAACACAGAGACCTTCGGGCCTACTGTTTCCCCACAGAGACCTTCTGGCCTACTGTTCCACCACAGAGACCTTCGGGCCTACTGTTCCACTACAGAGACCTTCGGGCCTACTGTTCCACCACAGAGACCTTCGGGGCTACTGTTCCCCAACAGAGACCTTCGGGGCTACTGTTCCCCCAAAGAGACTTTCGGGCCTACTGTTCCACCACAGAGACCTTCGGGGCTACCGTTCCCCAACAGAGACCTTCGGGGCTACTGTTCCCTCACAGAGACCTTCGGGCCTAATGTTCCAGCACAGAGACGTTCGGGCCTACTGCTCCACCACAGAGACGTTCGGGACTACTGTTCCCTCACAGAGACCTTCGGGCCTACTGTTCCACCACAGAGACATTCGAGTCTACTTTTCCACCACAGAGACCTTCGGGTCTACTGTTCCCCCACAGAGACCTTCGGGGGCTACTGTTCCCCCACAGAGACCTACGGGCATACGGTTCCACCACAGAGACCTTCGGGGCTACTGTTCCCCAACAGAGACCTTCGGGGCTACTGTTCTCCCAAAGAGACCTTCGGGCCTAGTGTTCGCTCATAGACTAGCTAGTCGTCAGCACTACTAAACACCGACCTTGACCGATTCCCGACCCGAAGCTGATCCCGACTATCACTCCACTGCCGACACCGAAGCTAGCCCCAGCAGAAATCAACTCCCAACAACGAAAAGCTACCAAGAACTGTGTCCAACGACCGAACAACAAGAAACCAGCCCGAACGCCAGTACCCGATCACAACATCCCGATCATCCAGCGAACCATCAACAGACGACGACCGACATCAATCACCGAACCGAATTCTTCATCAGCCAATATCCAACGAACCGAAGTCGCCATAATCACCGACCGCCTACAAATCCAATTCTTCGGCATTTGCGGCGAACCAACGACCGCCGTTGCTTTGCCGCACTCGAGAGAGTTAACCCCTTGTGTTCTTATGCCGAAAGGTTTCGTGGGTCCTTACGGAGACCCTGGAGGCGACTGATCTTACCTCAGCCAACGATAAAACCCCGTTACAAGGATAAATTTTTTTTTCAAAATAATTTCACAAAGGTCTAAGTGATACCAACAATAAGAAAAATTCTCGAGCACAACGTTTTTTTGTCCTTAAAATACAAATGCCACCGTGGTGCAATGGTTAGCATGCTCGCCTTGCATGCATTGCGGGTTCAACTACAGTTTTGACAGAACACCAAGAGTTTTCAGCGACGGTTTATGCCCTCTCAGTAGTGCTCGTAATATTTCTAAGTGTTTCGACCAAACATCTCAGCAATGCTGGTGACAATTCCGAGTATTTCAAAGCTTCTCAAAATGGTTTCACCGAAATATTGAACGCCGTTCGGACTCGGCTATAAAAAGTAGGTTCCTTGTCATTGAGCTAAACACAGAATCGGGCGGAACTCAGTGATAATAGAGAAGTTCACCACTGTGGTATCACAGCCAACTGAATAGTCTAAGTCAGCCTGAATATATCGGCCTGCCACTAGTCATAACCTAACATAAAATACAAATGCGGGCTTTGGTTAGCATATAAATTTCAGTGCGACATCCCTATAACACACGCTGCTGGTATGGGTTTGAATGTATCCGATGGTGCCACAACAATTTTCGAGTATACAAACTTATCACATTGGCTCATGCAGGACATAGATGCATGCATAGAGGCAAACACACACATGCATACACTCGTTCTCATCCTTCACAGACATGCATTGATTTTTCATAATTGCTTTCCAATCCACAGAGAGATATCTCCACGTGAAAGTGAGTGTATATAATTGCTCTAGTTGATATTGAAAGATATCCATGAACACATACACCCACACACAGAAAACACCATTCAACATACACACATGATATCATGTGGTGAGTAAATCTCTGTATTCTATATGCACACACATGCGTCTACTACTACACACGTACACAGTACTTAAGTTTATAATTTATACATTTAATTACGAAATGTCAATCGTATAGAGGATGCCTTTCAAAAGCCTCCAAATGTAATTGAAAACTTTTTCGGAAACTGAACGACGCTTCCTTCCTCTGCTCTACTCTGACATTTACTCAACATTGAACATTTTCTTGAATTGAATGACTGATGCGTACCAAAACGGAAGCAATTTCCACCTGAACCAAATGAACAGCAGGAACAGTCAGTCGACCAAGTATACCAACCAACATAAATACTAAAATTTCCTAATGATATTTAGTGATTTCCAAGAAAATCTCGTTGCTTCTTTCTATGTACTCCAATAAATTCAGACCATCATATTAAAATATGCTAAGCAAGATATCAACGTTTAAATGGTTAATTTGACAATATTATATAGAATATCTGGGGAATTCTCCGCACTTTATGTTATGCAAATTTGACTACTCACAATCCATACTCTGGCAATGAACGATGCTGCCATGATAATGAGCTGGGAGAAACTGTTCATAGTTTCCTAGGTATGAATATGAAATGTGAGTGTGTTATGGCAGAGTCGATTAGCTTTGAGAGAAATGTTGAGAAGTGTGTCAAAAACATTTAGCAAGCTTTAAAGTTAATGTCTCTCCCAATTGTTTTGCGGTTATGAGTGGTGAAAAATTTAATTGAAATGTATAATAGTGTGGTTGGAATGTTGAAGTGTTTAGAATAAAATTCATGGGAAATCATTTCGACACAAAATTTTAAGGATTCTTCAACCACATTCATTACACACACAGCGAGAGCGAGAGAGTGGGAGTGAGGTCACAAACTGTAGTTACACAGCATATGCATTGATATTCGAGTATAAGCAATTAATTGAACATTGGGATTTATGTAATTACATACATATGGAATATGTGATAACTTTTGATGACAACGGGGTTTTATTTGAATTGTATAAAATATCAAATATTGACCGCAATGATGGCTTGCCAAAAAGCCAATTTAATTACATAATATAAATACCTATATGTATTAGATCAAAATATTTTATATGTAATGAATATTGTTATTTCTATGGAAAAGAAAATCACAACAACATCCGCATGGAACCGGACTGAATCAGATGAAACAAATGAGTAAAGTATAAAGTCGGGCGGGTTCGGTTATAAATACTCCAAAAACCATCCCTACAGATTTAGCAATCATAAGTATTTGTGAAGTTTTAACAAAATAAGTTTGTAAGGTATAACATATTTCCATGTTTAAGAACAATATATGTTTATGGGAGCTTGTGACGGTAAAAGTCGGAATTTTTTATTATCATTTTATGAATTTATTATTATGTTCATATTGAATTTATTCGGAATAGTTACTAATTAAAAGAAATGTATTATCCGTTAAACCTGGGGTTTGAATTTAAGGGACATTTGGCGGCGCCATCTAGCGGGTAAAAATGTAAGACTCAGAGTTGATTCAGTGGTTTGACCGATGAGATCAACGATGTGTGGCTGCGTATGTGTGATGTAGCATTTAGTCAGTGGCAGTCACACACAGGGATGGAAAATACAATTTTTAAGAAAGTACATAAAAGGTATTTTTTTGAGCGAAGAAGTACTTTTCACTAAATTTCAACAAAAATTCCAATGGAAGATTATTGTCAATATCTCCTTTAGACAGACTTTTAAAGAAAATAAAATGTTGTTTGTGAACTCATCAATTTTAAATATTTTTTTAGTTTTATATCCGCTTACAAAGACTACGGTAGTATTGTAATCACGGTTGCCACAGTCGTACTTCATAAATTTTCTGTGGATAAATAAAAATAAAATTTTGACAAAATTTTCTATAGAAATAAAATTTTGACAAAATTTTCTATAGAACTAACATTTTGACAAAATTTTCTATAGAACTAAAATTTTGACAAAATTTTCTATAGAAATAAATTTTGACAAAATTTTCTATAGAAATAAATTTTTGAAAAAATTTTCTATAGAACTAACATTTTGACAAAATTTTCTATAGAACTAAAATTTTGACAAAATTTTCTATAGAACTAAAATTTTGACAAAATTTTCTATAGAACTAAACATTTGAAAAAAATTCTATAGATATAAAATGTTTACAAAATTTTCTATAGAAATAAAATTTTGACAAAATTTTCTATAGAAATAAAATTGTGACAAAATTTTCTACAAAAATAAAATTTTGTTAAAATTTTCTATAGAAATAAAATTTTGTCAAAATTTTCTATAAAAATTGAATTTTGACAAAATTTTCTATAGAACTAAAATTTTGACAAAATTTTCTATAGAAATAAAATTTTGACAAAATTTTCTATAGAAATAAAATTTTGACAAAATTTTCTCTAGAAATAAAACATTGACAAAATTTTCTATAGAACTAAAGTTTTGACAAAATTTTCTACAGAAATAAAATTTTTACAAAATTTTCTATAGAAATAAAATTTTGCCAAATTTTCTATAGAAATAAAATTTTGAAAAAATTTTCTACAGAAATAAAATTTTGACAATTTTTTTTTTTGTAGAAATAAAATTTTGACAAAATTTTCTATAGAAATAAAATTTTAACAAAATTTTCTATAGAAATAAAATTTTAACAAAATTTTCAATAGAAATAAAATTTTGACAATATTTTCTATAGAAATACAATTTTGACAAAATTTTCTATAGAACTACAATTTTGACAAAATTTTCTATAGAAATACACTTTTGACATAATTTTCAATAAAAATAAAATTTTGTCAAAATTTTCTAAAGAAATAAAATTTTTACAAAATTTTCTATAGAAATAACATTTTGACAAAATTTTCTACAGAAATAAAATTTTGACAAATAAACAAATAAAATTTTGACAAAATTTTCTATAGAAATAAAACTTTGATAAAATTTTCTATAGAAATAAAATTTTGACAAAATTTTCTATAGAAATAAAATTTTGACAAAATTTTCTATAGAAATAAAATTGTGACAAAATTTTCTACAAAAATAAAATTTTGTTAAAATTTTCTATAGAAATAAAATTTTGTCAAAATTTTCTATAAAAATTGAATTTTGACAAAATTTTCTATAGAAATAAAATTTTGACAAAATTTTCTATAGAAATAAAATTTTGACAAAATTTTCTCTAGAAATAAAACTTTGAAAAAATTTTCTATAGAAATAAAATTTTGACAAAATTTTCTATAGAAATAAAATTGTGACAAAATTTTCTACAAAAATAAAATTTTGTTAAAATTTTCTATAGGAATAAAATTTTGTCAAAATTTTCTATAAAAATTAAATTTTGACAAAATTTTCTATAGAACTAAAGTTTTGACAAAACTTTCTACAGAAATAAAATTTTGCCAAATTTTCTATAGAAATAAAATTTTGAAAAAATTTTCTACAGAAATAAAATTTTGACAATTTTTTTTTGTAGAAATAAAATGTTGACAAAAAATAAAATAACATTTTGAATAAATTTTCCAAAAGAAAACCTTTTGACAAATTTTCGACTAAAACATTCTTGAAATTCAATAAAATCGTATTTTTGACTATGGCTTTTACAAAATCGAGATTTTTTCCCGCATGAACTTGGCTGTTATGCAAAATTTTTAAAATACTATTGGCAAATAAGTTTGTTAAAGACTTTTTCATAATATTGTACCAAAAATCTGATATCGGCTAAAAAATGTCTACACAAAAGGCACTAAATCATTCGCTGGGGTACTACGGTACCGACTAGGGTGAAAAGGTATTGAAAACAAGTATATACAGCATTAAGTTCGGCCGGGCCGAATCTTAAATACCCACCACCATGAACCAAATATTAAGGTTTCCTTTGAAATTTCAGGAGGGCTTGAGGACTTGAGGACACTTCCCGAAGATAAATTTAAAGATTTCACCTATGAGGACTATATCAGATTCTGGATTTATAAGAACCATTTTTGTTTGAGTTTTAGAGGAATCATTAACATCTCTTGTAAGTGTGCAAGAAAGTTATAAAATAACGTCTTGATTTGAAATCTTAAATCTGTCGAAGTAAAATCTGGAAATTTTACATTGAGTTTCAAGCAATTTTCATGATCAGTGCGCCTTCTACACCCTCAAGAAGTGAAGTCGGTCTATATGGGGCATTACCAAATGGACCGATAAAACCTTAATCCTATACACGTTTTTGTGAGCCTAAAATACCAGAATATTTACAATTTCAGGCAAATCAGATAAAAACTACGGTTTCTAGAAACCCAAGGGGTTAAATCGGGAGATCGTTCTTATGGGGGCTATACTAAAATATGGACCGATACTCACCGTTTTCGGCACACCTCTTTATGACCCGAAAATACCACTAGATTTCCAATTTCAGGCAAATAGGATAAAAACTTCGGGTTCTAGAAGCCCAAGAAATAAAATCGGGAAATCGGTCTATATGGGGGCTATACCAAAATATTCACCGATACTTACCATTTTCGGCACACCTCTTTATGGTCCTAAAATACCTCTAGATTTCCAATTTGCACCGAAAACCAGCGCTTCAACATTACTTTTTTTAATCAATTAATTTTAAATGACAAAACTATTGCACAATCCGTACATTGGAAGGTTTAGTGTGACCAAATTTGTGAGTGTGACCAATGTCGTGAGCGTGATTAAAATCGTGAGCGTGACTGACATCGTGAGTGCGATTGACATCGTGAGCGTGATTCAAATCGAGAGCGTGATTCAACTCGTGAGCGTGATTCAAATCGTGAGCGTGATACAAGTCGTGAGCGTGATTCAAATCGTGAGCGTGATTCAAATCGTGAGCGTGATTAAAATCGTGAGCGTGATTTAAATCGTGAGCGTGATTAAAGTAGTTATCGTGATTCAAATCGTGAGTGTGATTTTGTTTTCGTGAGTGTAATTATCAAATATTTTTACTCACGCACATTCACGAAGAATTTTTTTTCGTGACTCACGCTCACGCACGAAAACTTTGAGCTTGATCACGCTCACGCACGCTCACGAGATTGACTCCATCGTGACTCACGCGTGAGTCACGAAAATTTTCGTGAGTCACGAAAATTTCGTGTCACGTGCACACCTCTACCCAAGACCCCAAATAGGAAGGTCGTTTTATATGGGGACCATACCAAAACATGGACCGATACTCACAATTTTTGGCACACGTATTTGTGGTCCTACAATACCTCTAGATTTCCAATTTCAGGTAAATTGAATAAAAACTGCGGTTTCTATAAGCCCAAGAAGTAAAATCGGGAGATCGGTCTATATTGGGGCTATACCAAAACAAGGACCGATACTCACCATTTTTGACACACCTCTTTATGGTCATAAAATACCTCTAGATTTCAAATTTCAGGCAAATTGGATAAAAACTACGATTTCTATAAACCCAAGACCCCAAATCGGGAGGTCGGTTTATATGGGGACTATATCAAAACCTGGACCGATATAGCCCATCTTCGAACTTGACCTGCCTGCAGACAAAAGACGAGTTTGTGCAAAATTTCAGCACGATTGTTTCATTATTGAAGACTGTAGCGTAATTACAACAGACAGACAGACGGACAGACGGACATCGTTATATCGTCTTAGAATTTGTCCCTGATCAAGAATATATATACTTTATATAGTCGGAAATCGATATGTTACAAACGGAATGACAAACTTATTATACCCCCGTCACCATTCTATGGTGGTGGGTATAAAAAGAACTATAGTACTGCATTTTCCATCGCTGGTCACACAGGTAAAAGCTCCGGAGGGGAAGTTGATCTACATGCCAAAAATAAATTGTGGTAGGTAGAAGTGAAGTTGATCTCCCAGTAGTCATAATTGTGGAGTTGAGCCCCCATTTTTATTTGGCTAGAGGAGTTGAGCTCCCAGTGGGTTGTTTGTGGTGGAATTGAGCTCCCATTGTTTTGTACTTAGAGGAGTTGAGCAACCAATTGATTTAGGCACGGGAATCCCAGTGGGTATTTTGTGGTGGAGTCGAGCTCCCAGTGAAGATTTTATGGTATTAAGAGTGGGTTAGAGTTGAACTCCTGGGTGGTTTGAGAAGTTAAGCTCGCAGTGGGGATTTTATGGCGAGTAGAGAAACCTGACCCCGTTTATGTGGATGATGAAATTTTCGCACCAGCGAGATTACCGAATGCACCTAAGACCTTCAGATTTCCTTGATTATTTGTTTTTATTTTATTTTATTACAATAAATAAGTTCATGCCATTGACACCCTACAACCATCGTGTTTCTTTATTTCACTTGAAAAGTCTACAGTAAATAAATATTTGTAACAACCCTGGACACTAGACGCACTATCCTGGTTTTTGGTGGAAAACACGTAGTTGCAAGCTTTAGTCCAAATTGAACAGAAATGTCTGATATTTCTAAAATTAAAGAGGTGATAAAAAGAAAGCAAGGAAATACCGCCAAAAGTGAGGCCAGGTCGAATCTTATGGATTGTCTACAAAGTTCTACTAATGACTTTCATCCAAAATCGAATCAATTGGCTTGTGGTAACAGTGAATTACTCTTAAGTTTATTGTCAAATGTTCATTTTATTGTAATGAATTGTTTATTTATTTATTTTTTTACAATAAAATAAGTCTCACCCGTTTTAACCGATTAGCCGGGTTTGGGCAAAGTAAAAAACCGAAAATTGGTTTTAAAAAAATTAGCAAACTACAGCTACCGCTCAGGGAAGCCCGTGTGTTAGTCAATTAAGTCACTTGAAGGTTATACCGTAAAATTGACTTTAACAACTGTTTATTACTGAGTTGCTAAAAAGGCGCATGTTTATGATCAAAGTTTGACGCAGTCTACAACGCTTCCTAAATACGAAAAATTCCACAAAGTTAGTTCTGATCCAATTATACAATAAGACACCTTACACCAATTCTTAGAGTTCCGAGCGACTTTTGTTGGTTTTTAGTGTTATTTTCTTATAGTCAAAGAAAATAAGTTGTAGCAGAAATTTTGATGTTCACGATATTCATGGCATTTGGTGGTTTTGTTTGAACGTCTATGCATTGTCTGTCTTTTCTTCCGCAAAGACCTACCTACCAAAGCATTGTTTAATGTCTGGAATCCTTCCTGCAAATGGTGATGGCAACGGTTGTGTTGTCGTCTATCATGTTTTTCGTCATCATTGTTTTCCTGTTATATGACAGCTCCTCCAGGTTTATGAAGGAGGTGCCATAGCAACGTTACATAATGTTCTTTTGTTATGGGAAATGTTTGTGAATTTTCTTGTATTTTTGTCATTGTCTTGCAAGTGTCTCCTAGATATGAATGAGAAATGTATGCGTATTGCTAATGCCAATGTATGTGCTTGTGTGTCTGTCTGTACGGAGTTTTTTTTTGAGCTTTGGAGGACATCACAGGACATGTATACAAAATATCTGTTGGTATCACTAACTTTATGGCAGACAATATGTCTACTCCTTGAGTTTATTAAGGACGCTTTGCTGATACCTGTGACTGTAGGATTCATGAGTTTCAGTTTATATATCATCTACATACAGCGCAGATATATCTTTTTATCCTTGCCATTGCTTTTTGTTCAAATTCATTTCCTACTATTGTTATTGTATTCCCTTTGCCAAATGGTGGTGAACAGTGGTGTTGAATATTTTTGTTCTGCTTTTTAAAGAAAGACAGCTTAAGAAGAAGCAAACAAGAGGCTGGTGTAGCCCACTACCTGATGCCCTTAATGAAAAAATTCAGGAAAATCCGAAGTCGTGGTATATGGGAAAATGCAAACAAAAACGAATTAGTGTCAACTTTCAGAATGACAGCTCCATTATTTGACGCTGCACAGTGGCTCCAAATCGCTTTTTTGGAAATAATTCTTTGACATTTGAACGGATAAAGATATCAACATAATTTGTGTGAAAGCTGAGGTGTTTTCTTCTAAGTTTGTGGTTCTCTAGTGGGCCCCCGGGATGACATCTAGGCGTTGGTCACCTCGGGTTTATGGAATTTTGTTTCAGCTGTCAAATCCGCAATTATGAACCGATTTCGACGATTCTATCTTTGCTCGATAGAACTTCAAAAAGGGAACATCTTTTATAGTTTTCGAGATATCCCAGCAAAAACTCTCATTACCCGGTAATCTTGTAGGTAAGCCTATTTAAAAATTAATAACCACTTATTAATTGGCATCGCTTCGGATTACATTTACATACGTATGTCCTAGAAGGAAAGTACTTCTCCCCAGGCATACTTTCGGTCATAAAATAAGTAGTGCATTTAAAGCATATAATCACCTAATATGTAATGACTTAATCGTAGATACGCCAAAGCTTGCAAAATAGCCACTTATTGCCTCAGACATCCAAATCTCGAAAATATTGATTTATATCGCCGATTACAATGGATCAAAATATGGCGAGTGATGCTGTAATAGGAGAACTACTTGAATAGACACGAATATTGTATAAATAAACAAAAAATCTAATAAATAATCTCAATAAGATTACACGCAATTTAATTTCACACTTAAAATAGAAATAAATGTAGGTTGTTTAAGTGAGTTGGATTCGTGAATTACGTTATAATATATCCAATAGCCAATTCACATAAGGTTCGAAATCTACTAAAAGTGGATTTTAAGTCTCTTTTTTTATAAGGCTAATGGCATTTGAAATTTAGTTTAAGCGCATTTTGGAAGTGTAATGTGAATGACGTATAAGAAAGCATTTATTTAAAACATAATATGATAATGTCACTAAACACAATTATAATGAAATATTTGTGATAAAAATTTCTTAACGGAAAAATATAAGTGCTCGATTATGTGAATAATTATACCTAATGGTACCATCATTTATTCTATTTTATTAATTCGTTAACTACAACTGCCTAAAAATTTGAGAATAACAATTCGAAAATTACCGAGAAGTATTTATTTTTGTCATTACAAGTTAGTCATTATAACTCGCCGCAATGTAATGCAACGTGTAATGACAGCTTTACTCCTGGTAATGTAAATTGTAATGAGATGTGGTTACCTAGATTTTGCTGGGATGGTCCCCACAATTTGTATACCCTGCACCGCACTGTGGTACAGGGTATTATAAGTTAGTGCATATGTTTGCAACACCCAGAAGGAGACGATTGCCTTTGGCAATATTGCTCAGGGTCGGCCCCTGAATCGATCTAGCCATGTCCGTCTGTCTATGGACACATTTTTGTGATCAAAGTCTAGGTCGCAATTTTTATGCAATCGACTTCAAATTTGGCACAAATATGTGTTTTGTGTCAGAATAGAACCCTACACTACATAGTCGTGCAGGGTGTAATATAGGTTGTGGTCCTTTGTCAAGGATACAGTCACAGGACCCCGCCTGGCCTTGCAGGTTCAAAATACTGACTCCACTTTGTAAAAAAATTTGCAAATATTTCGCAAACCAAAAAATATATTCGCACACTCAAAGTGAATATGAAACATGTTTGTCGCTTCCCTCAATGTTCACCGTCCAAAAATATTATTTTGCTCTTGAAACATGTTTGGCAATGATCACGGTCCTTCTCTGGGTATAGCAGGGAAATGCATCTTCCTTCGCTGCGTGTGGTTACATAAAATGTAAAAGTTTATTATCGATAAAGTTTTTAGTTCAATAAATATTTTGGTGACGTTTTTCTAATAAAAGAAATTTTTCTTCCCTCTCCTACAAATATCAAAAAAGGCGTACTCAGTTTTACGATCCTTTAAACCAGATCAGATACCAAGATATTAAATATCGCGTTTACACGATAACCTTTACTCCCTGAAAACTGCAATCAAACCCGCTCATTCGTAATGGATTTTCCATACAAAATACTACAGTGTAATGTACCCATATGGGGATAATCCGTTTCATATTTGATATCCCCTATGGTCGGAAAGGGTAAAGAGTGTGCCAAAGAATCTTTTGGTAATTTTTATTAAATTATTCTCTTACAGCTTTTAGATATTGTTGCTGTTTTATTATAGGGAGAGTATGCGTGAGGAAGAAGCTTCAACCCAAAACTCAAATGGAACATGTATGTTTTGTCGTGGGTGACATTTTCCTCACACGGGTTTTATGTTATTTCCGCAAAACAAAAAAACACAAATAAAAATGTCCTCAAAGGGAGATATACAAATGTGGATCTCGCATATTTGTTCTCAAAATTACACTGCAAACATACATACACAAATATTCACCATAGCATGGTATGAGCAAGGTGTATGATTTGTTTTGTTTTTATGTGTCATGTGTATGGATGGGTGAGTGTTTGGTGTGCTGGATTGTGTTCTCTTGGCTCTTGAACAGCCAACATATGATTTTAACATAGAGTCGAGTATCATCGGATCAGTGTGTTATTTTATGCATAAAAGTCTCTATGTCTGTCCGTCTGTTTTATTTCTATTTTATTATTATTACATTCCTTCATTCATATATTATTAATTTTTTTCTGTTCTTCATGTTTTTCATGTTTTGGTGTGTGTCCTTTTGTTTTTTTTCTTTGGTTTGGTTTGTGTACTACGGCTTTAGAGAGAAATTGTGGTGCAAGTTTTATGGTATTATAATGTCAATGTTGTTGCTGTTGCTGTTGGAGAGTTTAGTTGATATTATCATTGACATATTCATGGTGTCCTTCTAGATGGCCATGTATGTACACTGAAAAAAAGCGTGCTCGGTTCCAAAAATTTTGTCTTCACTTTAAAAATTTTGGTATTGATTACGAGCCAAAGAAGCGGAGAATACAAATAAGGATACTTTTAAGACACAATTCTCTTTTAAAGTTGGGTTTTGTGGACTTGCTTCTAGGAAGCAAATTTTACTTTTTCATTGTTTCAGCTTGTTTTCTTCATATGTTATCAAAGTCCTTTAAAAACGGGTTAACGACGACTATATTTTCCAAATTCAGTCGAGTCTGAGTGACTCGATATAATTTCTAGTAGAAATTATGCTATGTTTCAATTAAAAAAACGTCTTTAAAATAAACTGTTGAAAAACGTGTCCCATATTTGAACGATTTTTTGCTTTATAGTCAAGATGCAAAAAGACAACAAATTTAGAGGCAATTTCATTAATATTAAAGAATTTTTCAGAATTATTAAAGTCAAGTTGACCTTAGCCCAGAATTTTTTTCTTTCATGTTATGATACCCAATTTTAAGTGAAATCACTTAATTATAAGGACAATACGACTTCATTGAAAAGTTTATCGACTTTTGGACAAGGAAAAAACTTTATATTAGAGAAATGGGTCTTCTGTGCTAAGCAAAATTTGCATTCGTATTTTAAAGACATAAAATCTTTGACCTCACGACACTATTTTTTTCAGTGTATGGAGTAAATTTGTGTTTTTTGCATTTCTCATAATATTATAATAACATTTATTAGTAGATACTCTAGATTGGGAGAGTGAGAAAAGAAGAGGAATGAGTTAATTACTCTACTTGTTTGTTTTTGTTGTTGCCTTATGCCTTTCTTTTTCTCATGACTTTTTTTATGGCTTAGATGATTTGTCATTGTTGTTGCTGCTGTTGTTATTACTGGTGGACAACATTATGATTTAACATAGTCATCAACGACTATAACAGAAACGTCTATGCCGTTTCGACGACAAGACTTCATGACACAACAGTCTAGTCAAGAGTTGTTTTTGTTTTTGTTCATTTGATCCTCCTCCTTTCGCTTGGTTGGTTTTTTTGTTCTTATTCATTTATTCATAGATTTTCTTGTTGCTTCATTTAGTTAGAGTCGCTTAAATTTCTCTCTCTCTCCCTCTCTCTCTATCTCTCATACATGGCTGGTCGTTTTTCCTGATGAATATGTAATGATGTGTCGTTTGTGTTTTTCTACTTGGTTTTTACTGGCATTTTTATTTTGTTTGCCGTTTTTTTCCATAATTATGTATTTAAATCAACGTTGGACATACCTTAGAGTGCCCCAAAGCACATGTGAAAGAGAAATGTGATGAAATTTGAATTTTTGCAGTCCTGTGATCATTGACCCATTATCTAGGTAGTGAACAGGGCCATGCATGTCGGATAGTGAACACGGTTGCCACAGTTGATAGAATTCTACCAAAAATTTTTTACTGTTTAGTAGATTGGTAGAATTCCTGATGTTTCCTCCTTCTCCTCCCCAACTAGACTCAAAAAAGGGACTTTAAAGCCAATTTTATTCTATTTTAGTTCATGTAATTATTATGTTTCCTTGACTTTAATGACATTTTTGTGTACGTTAGTTAACTTAAATAAAAATGGGAGAAATTATACTCAAATGAAGCATAAAAATTTACTAAATTCGTGTCTCGAAATCGGTTGACGTCCCCATTTGTAATACAGTTTAGTTAGAATTTGTAACTAAACGAACTAAATCTAAAATTTATTTAAATTTTCTAAAACTAACCAAAATATTTCTTCTTGGCGTGTCCACTGTTTTTTGAGTTTAAGAGGTGCTCCACAAATTTTCTCTAGAAAAAATTTTTATTTTTTATCTGTTATTATAAATTTTATTTTAATTTTTTTAATCTTTTTACTATCTTCAAATTTAAATCTTAATATTTTTCAGTCTGTGATTTTTATATTGTTCAAATTCTAAACTTCTTTCAACTTAATATATATATATGTTATTTTGCTTATAGATTTATTTTGATTAAATAATTTAAGTTAAACTTACATTGTAATTACATAATATTTATTTAATTGTACATTATGATCTTAAAGTTCCCATGCTGGAATATGAGACTTTCGTGGTCTTGTGCATGGGAATAATAAAATAAATAAAATAAAAATAAACAAGTATAAACGGCCGTAAGTTCGGCCAGGCCGAATCTTATGTACCCTCCACCATGTATTGCGTAGAAACTTCTACGAAAGACTGTTATACACAATCGAATTACTTGGGTTATGGTATCTTAAATCGTTTTCTAAATTGTGAGTTAGTCCCCACGTGGTATATATTAGACCAAAAGGAATGTAAGTCTACAAATAATTACGAATCGATATGGACTTTTGCACGGTACGTAGGGAGCCAGAATTGAAATATGGGGGTCGCTTATATGGGGGATATATACAATTATGAACTTGATATGGACCAAATTTGGTGTGATTGGGGATCGATTTATCTGAGGGCTATATATAACTATAGACCGATATGGACCTAGTTAGGCATGGTTGTTAACGGCCATATACTGGCACAATGTACCAAATTTCAACTGACTCGGAGGAAATTTACTCCTCCAAGAGGCTCCAAAACCAAATCTCGGGATCGGTTTATATGGGGGCTATATATGATTATGGACTGATATGGTTAAATATCATATACTACCACCACGTACCAAATTTCAACCAGTTCGGATGAATTTTGCTTCTCCACAAGGCACCGGAGGTCAAATCGGGGGATCGGTTTATATGGGGGCTGTATATAATTATGGACTGATATGAACCAATTCATGCATGGTTGTTGGATACCATATACTAACATCACGTACCAAATTTCAACCGAATCCGATGAATTTTGCTCTTCCAAGGGGCTCCGGAGGTCAAATCTGGGGATCGGTTTATATGGGGGCTATACATAATTATGGACCGATTTCGACCAATTTTTGCATATAGAGGCTCCGCAAGCCAAATCTGGGGATCGGTTTATATGGGGGCTATATATAATTATCGACCGATAAGGAACAATTTTTGCATGGTTGCTAGATACGTATACCAATACAATGTACCAAATTTCAGCCGGATCGGATGTAATTTGCTTCTCTTAGAGGCTCCGAAAGCCAAATCGGGGGATCGGTTTATATGGGGGCTATATATAATTATGGACCGATGTGGACCATGCTAACCATACTAACACCATGTACCAAATTTCAGCCGGATCGGATGAAATTTGCTTCTCTTAGAGGGTCTGCAAGCCAAATTTGGGGTTCCGTTTATATGGGGGCTATATGTAAAAGTGGACCGATATGGCCCATTTGCAATACCATCCGACCTACATCAATAACAACTACTTGTGCCAAGTTTCAAGTCGATAGCTTATTTCCTTCGGAAGTTAGCGTGATTTCAACAGACGGACGGACGGACATGCTCAGATCGACTCAGAATTTCACCACGACCCAGAATATATATATACTTTATGGGGTCTTAGAGTAATATTTCGATGTGTTACAAACGGAATGACAAAGTTAATATAGCCCCCATCCTATGGTGGAGGGTATAAAAAAAGAATAATAAAATGTTGACGAAATTTTCTATAGAAATATAATTTTGAAAAAAATTGCCTATAGAAATAAAATTTTCTATAAAATGGAATAACTTTTTTTTACATAATAACCGCAAAAATTTCATCAAAACAAAATTTTATTTGGTAAATTTTTTTTAAAATTTTGGTTTTTTTTTTGGCTCGAGTGGCAATCGGAAAAGTGAGGCGGTTTCTATTTGCTTCATATCGAGGTAAACTTTATTTTAAAAAGCTATTGACCGATTCACACCAAATTCGCCATAACTATTTTAGGTCCGTAGATTTTGAATTTCAGACAAAACTTGGGATGTCTAGACGTTCTAGAAGTAAAATTAGGAAAACGGTTTGCATGGGAGCTATACCAAAAGATGGACCGATACACACCATCTTCGGCACACTTATTTATTTCAAATAATCACGGTTGCCACTTGTGCCAGAAATAATGTACCAGAATTTTACCAAAAATCTACGAAATGTAAAAAATCTTATTATGATTTTTTTTAATCAAATTTTTTGTGGCTAGTATGAAAAAAATGTCTTTTTCTTCCAAATGAATCTTTTATTGTTGTATTTTAGAAGTTTATTTCACTATTTGAAATAAAATATATTATGGTCTCTCCTATTAGAGATTTTTTGGGTGTATAAATTCCAAAAGTGTATTTTTGTCGAACTTTTTTTTTATTTTTGTAGAACATTTTGTTAAAATTGTATTTCTATAAAAATTTTCTTCAAAATTTTATATATATAGAAGGTTAGGTTAGGTGGCTGCCCGATGTGTCAGGCTCACTTAGACTATTCAGTCCATTGCGATACCACATTGGTGAACTTCTCTCTTATCACTGAGTGCTGCCCGATTCCATGTGCAATGACAAGGCTTTTTATAGCCGAGTCCGAACGGCGTTCCACATTGCAGTGAAACCACTTAGAGAAGCTTTGAAACCCTCGAAAATGTCACCAGCATTACTGAGGTGGGATAATCCACCGCTGAAAAACTTTTTGGTATTCGGTCGAAGCAGTGTGTATGCAAGGCGGGCATGCTAACCATTGCACCACGGTGGCTCAAAATTGTATTTCTATAGAAAATTTTGTCAAAATTGTATTTCTATAGAAAATTTTGTCAAAATTGTATTTCTATAGAAAATTTTGTCAAAATTTTATTTCTATAAAAGATTATGTCAAAATATTATTTCTATAGAAAATTTTGTCAAAATTTTATTTCTATAGAAGATTATGTCAAAATATTATTTCTATAGAAAATTTTGTCAAAATTTTATTTCTATAGAAGATTATGTCAAAATTTTATTTCTATAGAAAATTTTGTCAAAATTTTATTTCTATGGAAAATTTTGTCAAAATTTTTTTTCTATAGAAAATGATGTAAAAATTTTATTTTTATAGAAAATTTTGTCAAAATTTTATTTCTATAGAAAATTTTGTGAAAATTATATTTCTATAGAAAATTTTGTCAAAATTTTCTTTGTGTATAGAAAAGTTTGTACAACATTTCTTTTATAGAAAAATTTGTCAACATTTTATTTGTATAGAAAAATATATCTATAAAAAAATTCTAAAAAACAATTTCCTCAAAATATTATTTCCATAAAAAATTTTATCTAAATTTTACTTTTATAGAAAAAAAAAATATTTCTATAGACAATTGGAGAGGAATATTTTGCAAAACCTACCAAAACACCAAGAATTCTACCAATCTACCAAACAGTAAAAAAATCTACCATATTGGATAGGATTCTACCAACTATGGCAACCGTGCCCCTAATACCTCTGGATTTTGAGATGATTTTTTTCAGACAAATCAACTAAAAATGTCGATGTCTAGAAATCTAAGAAATCAAATTAGGAGATCGGACTATATGGAGGCTATACCGAAACATGAACCGATTCACACCATGTTTTGCATACCAATTTAAGGTCCGTAAATACCTTTAGATTTTGTAGTTCAATCAAACCGAATAAAATTGCGGTGTCTATATAGTGGACCTATATAATCCATCTTCGAATTTGGCGTGCGTACACACAAAAAAAGTAATATCTGTACAAATGCCAGCACGATTTATGAACTAAACTTATACTCAAGTTTAGTTCATAAAATGTTTGAGACATACTTAAAGAAAGGAAAATTTCATTGACCATTGGAAAATTTCTTAAAAAAAAAACTAAAATTTAACTACAAACAAATGATTTTTTTGCAAAACAAAAAAGTTAAATTTAGCGTCAATTTAACTACGGAAATTATTTTTCGGGTATAAAAATTGTATGCGCATCCTAATATTTATACGCACATCCCAAGGTACGCACGAGTCCATACCACAATATGTCCTTGTCATTCTGAGGTAATTAGACGAAGTGTAAAATCAAGTAAAGGATTTTGATTTGAACACTTTATAGCTCTTAATGTCCCACAGCAACATGTATGTGTACGTTTACGTGTGTGTGCGTGTGTATATGTGTGACTTCATGTCCCCGCAAAACATTGCCATCACCATTCTCATCATCATCGTCATCACACACGCCCATATACTACACTCTGCCATAGAAGCAAATGGATGTATTGTTGGACGGATAATGTATATGGTGTGTAGACATGCCACACAATGTGACAACACTTGTGGGAATAGACCCAAAACCGTAGATAATGGCCAGAGTTAACCCACAAGCCTTCGACACACTACTGCGGTCACTCATATACTCGGTTGGTTAATTAAAAGCAGCGGATTTCACAGGAACTCTTTCAACTCTGGCCCAGTAAATTTTGTTGCATGCAAATTGAAGGACTCTTTGTTTTGTTTTTGTGTTTTTATCTAAAACTAAAGTGAAAATTTCCAGAAGTTAAAAACGAAATAAAAAAACTAAAATAATGGCTGGAGTTTGTTAGAGTACATAATTGAAATAATATGGCGAAACGATATTAAAAGTATAAAAAACCAATTAAACTACACTGAAAAAAAAGCATGCCCTGTTCCAAAGATTTTGTCTTTACTTTGGTATTGATTCCGAGCCAAAGAAGCGGAGAATACAAGTAAGGATACTTTTAAGACACAATTCTCTTTTAAATTTCGGTTTTGTGTACTTGCTTCTAGGAAGCAAATTTTAATTTTTCGCATTTTCAACTTTTTTTCTTCATATGCTATTAAAGTCCTTTAAAAACGAGTTAACGACAACTTTATTTTCCAAATTAAGACTCGACTTCCAGTAGAAATTATGCTATGTTTCAAGTAAAAAACATCTTTAAGATAAAGTGTTAAAAAACATGTCCTATATTTGAACGATTTTTTGCTTTATAGTCAAGACAACAATTTTAAAGACAATTTCATTAAATTTAAGGAATTTTTCTGAATTAATAAAGTCAAGTTGACCTTAGCTCAAACATGTTTTCTTTCATGTTATGATACACATTTTTAAGTGAAATCATTTAATTATAAAGACAATGCAACTTCATTGAAAAGTTTATCGACTTTTGGACAAGGAAAAAAACTTTATATTAGAGAGAAATTCTAAGACGATATAACGATGTCCGTCTGTCTGTCCGTCTGTCTGTCTGTCTGTTGTAATCACGCTACAGTCTTCAATAATGAAGCAATCGTGCTGAAATTTTGCACAAACTCGTCTTTTGTCTGCAGGCAGGTCAAGTTCGAAGATGGGCTATATCGGTCCAGGTTTTGATATAGTCCCCATATAAACCGACCTCCCGATTTGGGGTCTTGGGCATATAGAAATCGTAGTTTTTATCCAATTTGCCTGAAATTTGAAATCTAGAGGAATTTTATGAGCATAAAGAGGTGTGCCAAAAATGGTGAGTATCGGTCCATGTTTTGGTATAGCCCCCATATAGACCGATCTCCCGATTTTACTTCTTGGGCTTATAGAAACCGCAGTTTTTATTCAATTTACCTGAAATTGGAAATCTAGAGATATTGTAGGACCACAAATACGTGTGCCAAAAATTGTGAGTATCGGTCCATGTTTTGGTATAGCCCCCATATAGACCGATCTCCCGATTTTACTTCTTGGGCTAATAGAAACCACAGTTTTTAGTCAATTTACCTGAATTTGTAAATCTAGAGGTATTGTTGGACCACAAATACGTGTGCCAAAAATTGTGAGTATCGGTCCATGTTTTGGTATGGTCCCCATATAAAACGACCTCCCGATTTGGGGTCTTGGGCTTATAGAAATCATAGTTTTTATTCACTTTACCTGAAATTTGAAATCTAGAGGTATATTATGACCATAAAGAGGTGTGCCAAAAATGGTGAGTATAGGTCCATGTTTTGGTATGGTCCTCATATAAAACGACCTCCCGATTTGGGGTTTTGGGTTTATAGAAACCGTAGTTTTTATCCAATTTGTCTGAAATTGGAAATCTAGAGGTATTTTAGGACCATAAAGAGGTGTGCCGAAAATGGTGAGTATCGGTCCATATTTTGGTATAGCCCCCATATTGACCGATTTCCCGATTTTACTTCTTCGGCTTCTAGAATCCGAAGTTTTTATCCTATTTGCCTGAAATTGGAAATCTAGAGGCATTTTCGGGTCATAAAGAGGTGTGCCGAAAAGGGTGAGTATCGGTCCCTATTTTAGTATAGCCCCCATAAGAACGATCTCCCGATTTAACACCTTGGGTTTCTAGAAACCGTAGTTTTTATCTGATTTGCCTGAAATTGTAAATATTCTGGTATTTTAGGCTCACAAAAACGTGTATCGGATTAGGATTTTATCGGTCCATTTGGTAATGCCTCCATATAGACTGACTTCACTTCTTGAGGGTGTAGAAGGCGCACTGATCATGAAAATTGCTTGAAACTCAATGTAAAATTTCCAGATTTTACTTCTACAGATTTAAGATTTCAAATCAAGACGTTATTTTACAATTTTCTTGCACACTTACAAGAGATGTTAATGCTTCCTCTAAAACTCAAACAAAAATGGTTCTTATAAATCCAGAATCTGATATAGTCTTCATAGGTGAAATCTTTAATTTTATCTTCGGGAAGTGTTCTCAAGTCCTGAAGCCCTCCTGAAATTTCAAAGGAAACCCTAATATTTGGTTCATGGTGGTGGGTATTTAAGATTCGGCCCGGCCGAACTTACTGCTGTATATACTTGTTCTTACTGATTTAGTTTTCACTTTAGCGATTTTAGCGGCTAAACTCGAACTTAGTACTCACCTTAAGACTCAAAAAGTTGAAAACACCGAGAAGAAGACGAGACAGACATATGGTGTCTTGGGCAATATTGCTCAGGGCCGGCCCCTGAGTCGATATAGCCATGTCCGTCCTTCCGTCTGTCTGTGAACATATTTTTATACCCTCCACCATAGGATGGGGGTATATTAACTTTGTCATTCCGTTTGTAACATATCGAAATATTGCTCTAAGACCCCATAAAGTATATATATTCTGGGTCGTGGTGAAATTCTGAGTCGATCTAAGCATGTCCGTCCGTCCGTCCGTCTGTTGAAATTACGCTAACTTCCAAACGAAACAAGCTATCGACTTGAAACTTGGCACAAGTAGTTGTTATAGATGTAGGTCGAATGGTATTGCAAATGGGCCATATCGGTCCACTTTTACGTATAGCCTCAATATAAACGGACCCCCAAATTTCATCCGATCCGGTTGAAATTTAGTATATGGTGTTAGTATATGGTCTCTAACAACCATGCAAAAATTGGTCCACATCGGTCCATAATTATATATAGCCCCCATATAAACCGATCGCCCGATTTGGCTTTCGGAGCCTCTAAGAGAAGCAAATTTCATCCCATCCGGCTGAAATTTGGTACATGGTGTTAGTATATGGTCTCTAACAACTATGCAAAAATTGGTCCACATCGGTCCATAGTTATATATAGCCCCCATATAAACCGATCCCCAGATTTGGCTTGCGGAGCCTCTAAGAGAAGAAAGTTTCGTCCGATTCGGCTGAAATTTGGTACATGGTGTTAGTATATATTCTCTAACAACTATGCAAAAATTGGTCCACATTGGTCAATAATTATATATAGCCCCATATAAACCGATCCTCCGATTTGGCTTGCGGAGCCTCTAAGAGAAGCAAATTTCATCCGATACTGCTGAAATTTGGTACATGGTGTAAGTATACGGTATCTAATGGCCATGCAAAAATTGGCCGAAATCGGTCCATAATTATATATAGCCCCCATATAAACCGATCCCCAGATTTGATCTCCGGAGCCCCTTGTAAGAGCAAAATTCATCCGATTCGGTTGAAATTTGGTACGTGATGTTAGCATATGGTATCTAACAAGCATGCAGGAATTGGTTCATATCAGTCTGTAATTATATATAGAACCCATATAAAATTGGCCGAAATCGGTCCATAATTATATATAGCCCCCATATAAACCGATCCCCAGATTTGATCTCCGGAGCCCCTTGTAAGAGCAAAATTCATCCGATTCGGTTGAAATTTGGTACGTGATGTTAGCATATGGTATCTAACAACCATGCAGGAATTGGTTCGTATCAGTCCGTAATTATATATAGAACCCATATAAACCGATCCCCAGATTTGACCTCCGTTGCCTTTTGGAGAAGCAAAATTTATCCGATCTGGTTGAAATTTTGTACGTGGTGGTAGTATAGGGTCTCTAACAACCATGCCAAAAGTGTTTCACATCAGTCCATAATCATATAGAGCCCCCATATAAACCGATCCCGAGATTTGGTTGTGGAGCCTCTTGGAGGAGCAAATTTCATCCGAGTCAGTTGAAATTTGGTACACTGTGCTAGTATATGGCCGTTAACAACCATGCCTAACTAGGTCCATATCGGTCTATAGTTATATATATCCCTCAGATAAATCGATCCCCAATCACACAAAAATTGGTCCATATCAATAATTGTATATAGCCCCCATATAAGCGATCCCCATATTTGAATTCTGGCTCCCTACGTACCGTGCAAAAGACCATATCGATTCGTAATTATTTGTAGACTTGCCTATACATACCTTTTTTGTCTTATATATACCACGTATGGACAAACGCACAATTTAGAAAACGATGTTAAGAAGTTTTAAGATACCAAAACCCAAGTAATTCGATTGTGGATGACAGTCTTCAGTAGAAGTTTCTACGCAATCTATGGTGGAGGGTACATAAGATTCGGCATGGCCGAACTTACGGCCGTATATACTTGTTTTTAAATAAAAATAAGCGCTACAAATATTTAGCGTTAGTTTAACATTTTTTCAGTGTATTTATTGGGAATACCCCACTACCAGCGTCGGGACAACCACACTTCCGGAATGCTTAAACTTCCCTATGGAAGTGAACGTGTCACATGTTCATCGTCCAGAAATAACATTTTGGTCTTGGTTAGGTTAGGTGGCTGCCCGATGTATCAGGCTCACTTAGACTATTCAGTCCATTGTGATACCACAGTGGTGAACTTCTCTCTTATGACTGAGTGCTGCCCGATTCCATGTTAAGCTCAATGACAAGGGACTTCCCTTTTTATAGTCGAGTCCGAACGGCATTCCACATTGAAGCTTTGAAACCCTCAGAAACGTCACCAGTATTACTGAAGTTCCTGATACATCGGGCTGCCACCTAACCTAACCTAACCATGCATGCCAAATTTTATTGAAATCGATTCAGATTTGGTATTTGGAACAAAACCCTTTATATGTAGCATCCAATACATATGACGGATTTGATATGGTATCGAAAATGTGGCGCTTTCTTTACTTACTCGTGTTATAATATAAATAACACCCGTTTAGTTAACTCTAAATCTATCTATTGGAATAGGGAATCATAATAAAATAAGTGGTTTATTCGACCATTCGACTTTTGGAAAATTCGTTAATGTCAACTTTTTAACTTTGAAAATTTTCAACCTTAAAAAATCTTTTATTAATTTTTGTAGTCTAAAGTCCAATATTGGAAAACCCCATATTCCATGTTAGGTCAATGATATGTAAGATTAATCCCAACCCAATCATATTAGTAATATTTACTTGTTTTCCTTCTGTATTTAGTGCTAGTTTTGCAATTTATTTTTATTGAGAATGATATGTGCTTATGGGAGGATAATACGACCGAACCAAGCAATGCTTAAGGCAAGAATATCTCCTAAACAAAATTCAATTGAAGCATATTTATCTGATTAATGAAACTGAAAGTCAACCTGGGGCAAGCTCTCTCATATATTCATATATGGATAATGGAAGGTTAAAGTAAGTTTTATGGTCCAGATGATCATAGTCTCTTTAGTTCACAATTAGCACAAATTTATGATATGGAATAGGAAGTGACCTTACACTCATCATTTGCCAATTAATTGAACTCGAGCAGCATAAGAAAATCAATAAAAGTTTCTTTATCCTAGAGGACTATTGTCCAATTACATTGATTTTGTATCTAGGTCTTTATTATATTTCTTGGCAATGATGTGTAATAAAACAAAAATTACTCGTATTTAGCAATTGCCTATTTAGTGAATGGAAGAGATGAGAAGGTAACCCATATAATTGGCCATTGCTGATTAGTTAAATCACAACCATCAATCCACTCACCAAGTCTTCTAACATATATCGTGAGCTAAATGGTGTTGCATACATTGTCTTTGTTCATATCAATTCAGGGAAGGCATAAATCTGTGATCACCTCACCTTAATCGCAGGCATTTTTTGGTCATGATTTACGCTCAAGCTGAGGCAAGCGAATGGCCAACATTAAAATGACATCCATACAAAATGTCGTAAAAATGAATTTCCCACAACATTTTGGGTCTATGAATTTATTTCATAGAAATACAATCGCTATATTCAAGAACAACAACAACAACAACAACCACGACGAAAAAAATTAGGTGTGTAATAAATTCATTGATAAAGACGGCCACATTTTACCAATCGTCAAATGGGATGCAAGCCACACTACATGGATTCGCTGATGGAGTAGATGCTGCGCCAAGAAGCATATGCGCATATTTTCAAAAACTTTTTTGCTGGAAGGTGGAGGGTGGTAGTGTATGAACGAACCATAAAAGTGTGTCAGAGTAAAAATGAACAAAGAAAACAGAAAAAAGTAAGTTAATGAACAAATAAGTTAACTTGTTGTTTATACTGTGAAACTTTTAATTAAAATTTCCTTAGGCGTTTGAAACAAAATGCATGTTGCCTTCGGTACTAAGCAAATTGAAATGTTTTAAATGTTATTGTGGTTTTCCAATAGACCAGATTATTTATCAATTTAATTCACTTGTATATATTTTGACTGTAATAAACATGCAAGTGAACCCTGCTTAAAATAAAATTAATTCGTTATGGTTAGATCTCCAAATTGGCCTCCTTTCTACTGTTTCCATATAAATTCCTTTGAAAAATAACATTATTAATTTGTTTTAAATATTGGCATTAATATTTTAATCAATTGTGATATTGAAACTTTGAATTTAAGTGTGGGTTATTTTGAGTATGTCTATAGAAATAAAATGTTCACAAAATTTTCTATAGAAAGAATATTTTGAAAAAATTTTCTATAGAAAGAAAATTTTGATAAAATTTTCTATAAAAAAATGTATACAAAATTTTCCAAGACATAAAAATTTTTCAACATTTTCTATGGAAATAAAATGCTGAAAAAAATGTCTATAGAAATAAAATTTTAACAAAATTTCCTATACAAATAAAATTTTGACAAATTTTCCGATAGAAATAAAATTGTGAAAAATTTTTCTATAGAAATAAAATGTTTACAAAATTTTCTACAGAATTTAAATTTTGTCAAAATTTTATATAGATATAAAATTTTCTATAACAAATTTTTTGGGCATAATTTCCTATAGAAATAAAATGCTGGCAAAAGTTCCAATGGATATGAACTTTTGACAAAATTTTCTATAGAAATAAAATTTTGATAAAATTTGCTATGGAGGTACAATTTTGACAAAACTTTCTATAGGAAACAAATTTTGTCCAATATTGCCTACAGGAATATTGTGCTTATACGCTTCGAAGTACCATTATTTTGATTTGTTCGGCATTACGGATTTTTTGCATTTAACACGAACCAGGATAGCAAGGACTTTGAATTATTTTATTTCATGTGTGAGCCAAGACTAACAACGCATAAAAAAATTTTTAGACCCGTGCAGTTTATTAGTTCGAGCATGAGAGGGTTAAGGAAATCAATGTCCTTGAAGTCGGGCCTGGATTTAGAAATGTAAATTGTCGTTAACACGCCTTTAAGGGACACTGATAGCACCTGAAGACAAAAGGCTAAAAACAAAAGCTAAACGAATAACCATCTGTGATATATTGTGGAAGCATTGGTAGCTTTTGCTATGCTTCTGGCTGACATTCACTTCAAAATCAAAAAATGCTTTATCGTTTTTGTGTGAAAGCAAGAGTTTGGATCAATTCGTTGATTGAGTAAAAATCACGATTGCTACAGTTGCTAGAATTCTACCACAAATGGTAGATTTTTACTGTTTGGTAGATTGGTAAAATTCTTTACGTTTTGGTAGATTTTTAAAATATTTCATTCCAACTAAGAGGTACATCACATATTTTTAAGGGAGTAAACATTTGAAGAATTTTCTATGGGAATAGAATTTTGACAAAATTTCCTATAGAAATAAAATTTTGTCAAAATTTTCTATAGAAATAAAATGTTCACAAAATTTTCTATAGAAATAAAATTTGGACAAAATTTTCCATAGAAAGAAAATTTTGATAAAATTTCCTATAAAAAAAATGTATACAAAATTTTCAAAGAAATAAAAATTTGTCAACATTTTCTATGGAAATAAAATTTTGACAAAATTTCTTATAGAAATAAAATTTCAACAAAATTTTCTATAGAAAAATAATGTTGACAATATTTTCTAAGAAATAAAATGTTGTCAACATTTTCTATAGGAATAAAATGCTGACAAAATTTTCTATAGAAATAAAATTTTGACAAAATTTCCTATAGAAATAAAGTGTTGAAAAAATTTCCTATAGAAGTAAAATGTTGAAAAAATTTTCTATAGAAACAAAATTTTGAACAAATTTCTTATAGGAATAAAATATTGACAAATTTTCCTATAGAAATAAAATTTTGACAAAATTTTCTATAGAAATAAAATTTTCATTTGTTTTGTTTTGTTATTGTTTGTTTTGTTCTTTAAGCATTGTTGTCGTTTTTTTATTTCAGCTTAAAACCATACATTGACTAAACTACAAGAGTAGCTTAACCAACAGAGGAAAAGAATGTTTGTCAAATTTATTTGGGCAAAGCCCTATAGACTGCAAGATGGTTGGATGGACGCACGTTTCGGAATTACCACATTCCTCATCAGCATCCTCTACTTGCAGCAAAACTATCAACCAATTATCAGAATAAATTCAGGCAGTTTATTAAACCCAACAAAAACCACACTTGAACCCTCCGAAAAAAGGTTTTACATTGATAGCCGGCTTATGCCAAATAAATTCGAAAGAAACATATCTCTTTTCCTATGCCACTGTCAAATCATCGATTTGAATTCACATGGCTGGGTTTATTTTGAGCGTGCCTCCTCTTCTTTTTCCATTTGTTTTGTTTTGTTATTGTTGGTTTTGTTCTTTAAGCATTGTTGTCGTTTTTTTATTTCAGCTTAAAACCATACATTGACTAAACTACAAGAGTAGCTTAACCAACAGAGGAAAAGAATGTTTGTCAAATAAAATTTTGACAAAATTTCCTTTAGAAATGAAATGTTTGCAAAATTTCTGTAGAAATAAAATTTTGACAAAAGTTTCTATAGAAATAGAATTTGGACAAAATTTTCTATGGAAAGAAAATTTTGACAAAATTTCCTATAAAATAAATGTTGACAAAATTTTCTAAGAAATAGCATTTTGTAAACATTTTCTATAGAAATAACATTTTTACAAAAATTTCTATAGAAATAAAATTTTGACAAAATTTTCTACAGAAATAAAATTTTAACAAATTTTCTTATAGAAATATAATTTTGAAAAAAATTCCTATAGAAATAAAATGCTAACAAAGTTTTCTATAGAAATACAATTTTGACAAAATTTCCTATAGATACAAAATTTTGATAACATATCCTATAGAAATAAAATGTTGACATAATTTTCTATAGAAATGTTTACAAAATTTTCTAAGAAATAAAATTTTGACCAAATTTCCTATACAAATAAAATTTTGACAAATTTTCCTATAGAAATAAAGTGTTGAAAAAAATTTCTATAGAAACAAAATTTTGAAAAAATTTCTTATAAGAATAAAATATTGACAAAATTTTCTATAGAAATAAAAATTTGACAAATTTTCCTATAGACATAAAATTTTGACAAAAGTTTCTATAGAAATAGAATTTAGACAAAATTTTCTATAGAAAGAAAATTTTGACAAAATTTCCTATAGAATAAATATTGACAAAGTTTTCTAAGAAATAAAATTTTGACAAAATGTTCTATAGTAATAGAATTTTGACAAAATTATCTATAGAAATAAAATTTTGATAAAATATCGTATAGGAATAAAACTTTGTAGTTAAAATAAAGAACATCATTGAGAGTGCATCTTCTGGAAGTGCTTTTAAAGTTGTGCCTTTGGAAGAACTTCCAAATTTTTTTGCTGGGTTGCTGATCTCACTTGATTGAAGAACGATCATACAATGACCTGTTTATAGTCAACAACAATTACTGCGATAAATAGGTATATGAAACTAGGTTCAAGGGCACAACACAACAATTCTAACGACAATATTAGTAGAGTGTTAAATGAACCTGAATTGATATCGGGCTAACATAAGAATAGTGAAATAAAATTTTGACAAAATTTTCTATAGAAATAGAATTTTATAAAATATTATTTTAGTGTTTCATATTTTTTTGGTAAAATTTTCTCCAAATTTTGGTAGATTATTTTTGGTTCGAGTGGCAACCGTGGTCAAAAAACGTGTCGTGTTTTGGTCGCGGTTTTCGTATGTTGCTAGAAAGTGGGGATGGCTGGCAATGGTCAATTGTTTACGATTGTTACAATTTTTCGGAATAAATTTTCAAACATTTTAAAAAAATTTCACATTTTTAATTTGCAATACAATATAATTACAATCCAGACATTAGTTATAGACCAATATTCGGATATGACCTTATCATAGTAATTAGATGTAGTCTGATCTTGCCCTTATTTGGGTCTGTTTAGATCACATCAAATTAGATTTTTCTTGCATGAACCATGCAAAACTAAAGTCAGATAATTTCGTACTACTCAAAGAAATAAGAAGAAAACAAAAGAAAAGTTAGGTTAAGGCCAAATATTTTTTGTAGGTTTTTACAAAATCATTAGATTAACACAGTATTGTATGGTAAGATGATTGGTACATAGTGTACTCAGGTTTAATGAAATTTATCATTCAAATTGAATGAACGAAAAAATAAAAATTTGTAAGAGGAAATTTCCCAAATGTTTTCTCCATAAGGAGTTAGCATAAAGGGCCCAAAATTGAGTTATCTCTCCCAGCCAGATCTATACTAAAGGCTGTGGAGAGGTTCATTCGCCCGAACCGAAACATGTACAGTCCAGGCGTGTATAGATTTGTATCTGGCGTTTTTTTTTTCAATGGCTCTATTAACCATGTTCCTTAATCTATATCTGTCCATAAAGCTCGAAAAATAATTGTATAATTAGAAAAAATTTTCTATTTAAATGAACATTTGCTTTGCTATTGCATTATGCCAACGAAAATTAAATTTGATGGAATTTTCATTGCTCAAACTTTTAGTAATCTGCAATCTTGCTTCTTTAAAGGCAAACTAACGTTTGTTTATGGCAACCGAACTAAACAAAAAATTTAATCATCTATAATTTCATTTCCAAGAGAACAAACTAAGTTTGGGCGTATTAAAAAATGTATATAATATTTTTTCTGAAACGAGTTTTAAAACTATGTTTTTGTTTCGATGCGTTCGGTTACCATAAACAAATGTTTAGTTGGCTTAACAGAAAAAACTTTAACACCAAAAGTTTTTAAAGTTTTCAAATGATATTACGAGTCATAAGGACAAGAATCAGCGACGTCAATAAAATTATTCTCGAAAGCCCTGGGGGAAATATCTACAAAATGATGCCCATGCACAAACCCAAACACACACACAAACACTCGTATGTTTCCTTTTCCAGTTACTCGAGCAATTTCGACACATATGTCCCATTGACAAACCATGTGGTCCGCCGTATATCACAAAACCATCAAAATGGAACAAGGAAATGTTAAACAAATGACATTTTATTATCCAACAGCAACACCGGATCAATGATCACACTTAAATTCACCTAAAAAGAAATCTGCTTACATGACCAGCTTCCGCCCATGGGGTGGAGAATAAGTCTATATATGTGTGTGTGTGTGTGTAAAGAGACCCCATTGTGGCCCAATTTTTGTAACACATCATTACTCCTCACTCGACTATCACCCATAAACAAACATTCCATGTTGACAATTGTGGAAAATTTTTGTTAGTGGATATTGGCGACATTGCCTTGCTGTTGTCTACAATGAAGGAAATGCGGAATCTTTCATTGTCTCAAAATAGAGATGCCATTGTGGAGATGGAAAAAATGGAGAAAAAGTCAGTGATCCAAAACTTAAAAAATCCGTCATTTTGCGTCCAATGCATGATGATCTGAATGTTATGTGTTTCTCATGGAAAGTCAATGTTCATTGAATAGGAGGTAACTTACTACTAGAGGTCTGCACAATTCCATTTGTAAATGCAGAGTACACGTGTACTTGCTACATGAGTACATCTATTTGAGAGAGTCGCAAAACTATTGGTACACATTTTGATGAACACCAAAAGCCACGAGTAACTTCTTGTTGCTACTCTGATGTCTTCACTACCTACAAACACATATTCCTCTTTCTCTCTTATTGAAGTGTATTCAGAGTGATCACGTCGAGTATGTTGCGAGAACAAAACTTCATAGAGTACTCCATGTACCACGTGCAGTTTCAGAAATACAAAAAGACAGTTACTCTCCATAATATATGTTTTGGTTTGTTATAAAGAACGGCAAACGTTAAGGTAAGTGTGTGCCATACATAAATATATGAAATATGTGATATACACGCTCACAAAAAATCGCTTCTGTAACATATACTCCCAAACATATTTTGCTTCAAGCATATACATTTTTGGGTATTGCCCAAACATTTATATGTTTGATCTCTACCAATATATAATATGTTTGAAAGCATATTGGTCTAAACAATATATGTTTGGGTAGTCTAAGTTCCAAACATTTTGTATTTTTGCATCCAAATTCAATAATGTTGTCTTCCAAAAAACAATATGTTATTATGTGAACATATAATATGTTTGGAAGCATTTTGCACCCAAAAATATTATATGCTTAAAAAAATTCTCCCAAACAATATTGTGCTCAAAATTTTATTTATTTATTTATATATTTACAATCATAATGAATTACGAAAATAAACAGGTAATATAGGTGCTAACAACATAGGTTTTCGACCTGAATGCTCAAAATTTTGTTTCTGCCTAATTGTATATTCCCCCACATCTTTCTCACTTCCACGAGATTTTTTAGTTCTTAGCACCTTTTTCTGTAGTACAAACATTGTAGAAGAAATTATTCAATTTTATGATTTTTTTATTTTAATTTTACCTTTTGCCGGACGGGGATTCGAACAGCGGACCACACAGTTTGTAAGGATCAAAGAAGTAGCTGATCAATTGCCCAAGGAAAAATAAAATGTTAATTTTGTAATAACAAGCAACAACCACCAACTTAATTCAATATCGCTCCCTGTTAAATAGCGCTCCAAGCTACTAAACACATATATGTTTATAGGCTATTTCTAAATTAATATATGTTTGCATCCAAGCATATTATATTTACAACCATTTTATGTCCCAAACATAATATGTTCTAACATATTAACATATATGTCCCAAACATGTTATGCTAGTTTATGAACATTATATGCTTGCACTCAAAAATATTGTGTTTAAAAATTTGTGTTCCAAACATATAATGTTTATAGCCAAACATATGAAAAACAGTCTTTTTCATCCGTGTACATAGATATCTATGATTAATAATAATGGAAAGTTTGCTTCGCACATAACTGAGAAATACTTGTGGTACCACGTGAAGTGAAGAGAATCCATGTTGTACTTTTGCTCAAGTACTTACATTTTTATTGTTCCTTTTTTTCGGAACACATATTGTTTCGGAAAAGTATTTGGTGGTATTTGACAAGCAAGTGTTCACTTCACTACTTGCGCTCTGAGAGAAAGACAGTGTATGTACTATATTCGACAGCGAATTACATACATATAGTGAAATGTTATTCGATGTAGACCTCTACTTACTACCCTATTCAAATTTGAAAATACGAATTACACCCAGGTAGGAAATATGATCATACCATCAGTGCCACTTTGGAGGTACAGATGGGAGTCTGCCAACTCGATTTGCACATAAAAAACAGCATAGGTAACACTCATGAGACTTAAAAGCTTGGATATACTGGAGAACACTGCTTGCAGACGTACAGAACTTCTAGTCGAAGGTTATAGAGACACGAACTCGATGGTGAGTATGTTTATCACGATAAGCAGAAATTTATTCTACCACGCATGAAAGAGTGGGAGGAAAGGATACCATTCGGAACTCTGATTATGTACATAGATGGATCTAAAATGGACAAAGCTATTAGTAGCGGTAGGAATGCAAGAACCTTACACGCTAGAAAGCTGATTGCAGTATTATTCAGTCAGAAATTTCAATCACAAAAGCTGTTGAACCGCTGTTGATAAGACCGTTATTCAGAAGCGATATTATCGCTTCTTCACAGCTTCTTCATCGATAGTCAAGCAGATATAAAAGCTAGAGTTGGGAATTATAGTTCCTTTAAGTGATCGCTCATTTTAGTTCCGTTCTGCAATAGGAACTAGTTCCTTAGTTCTTTTTTTAATCTCGTTCCCCATGTCAGTGCCGCTCATTTTCCTCTCTGAGTTTGGTACACTACATTTTTATAAACAAGAGAAACAACGAATCGGCACAAACGCACAACGCACAAAAGTGAAAGATATAGCTGAATATAGTGAAAAAGGTTTTCATAAGGGGGAAAAACATATCTGGCAATCATTTCACAGGCCAATGAAACCCTATGGGAGTTTTTATTGTATTAGAAATTCCCAATGGGTTACGTTACGAGAGCATAGTATTACAACTAAGAAAAAATGGTACTGTGGAACTAAACGATCTAAAGGGCTATAACTAGTTCCCATAGTTCCTTAAAGTTATGAACAAGTTCCATTCGCAATACGGTTGTAAGGTCTATGGTAGTCAGCGGCTATCGTAGAGAACTTAGAGTTCTCACTGAACAGCATTATGTAACTCTGTGCTGGGTTCCTGGGCTCATTGGATTAATGGGAAGGTTAGGTTAGGTGCCAGCCCGATGTATCAGGCTCACTACACGCAGAGAAGGTATATGATCACCTCAAACATGTTTCAAGAGCAAAATGTTATTTTTGTGTGGTGACCATGTAACATGTTTGTCACTAAAATGTTATTTTCTCGTCAAATATAACCTGCTTGCCAAAATCAGATACATGATTTCCGAGAAAATAACATGGTTGCGAAAACCATGTTACATGGTCACCACCCAAAAATAACATTTTGCTCTTAAAACATGTTTGAGGTGATCATATTCCTTCTCTGGGTGTAAGACTATTTAGTTCATTGTGATACCACATTAGTGAACTTCTCTCTTATCACTGAGTGCTGCCCGACTCCATGTTAAGCTCAATGACAAGGGACCTCTTTTTTATAGCCGAGTCCGAACGGCGTTCCACTTTGCAGTGAAACCACTTAGAGAAGCTTTGAAACCCTCAGAATTAATGGGAAATGAAGAAGCAAATGTACTGCCTAAGAGGACGCACGTGGAATAAATAATGTCCTAGCGGACGTTTTTTCTCCGATGTCTTCATATCTTTATAGGATTCATGTGGATTCATGATGAACTATATCGAGGACGTTCACCCATAGCAAAAACCATGAACAGCGTGCTCATTTCAAAACGATCCGTTCATAAAAGTAAATCAACACCCATGTGGTGTCAAACGGAGAATAGATGGTGTCAATCTGACAACAATAGAATTACACCATGTGTTGTCAAAACAACAAACAACGTTCATGATCTCGAAACATTACCTATTTGTAAAAAAATCCGCTACCGTGACTCGTACCTGTATTACCTGCATCATACGAGCTGACAGTCACCATAGCGCGTTGAATCACCGGCTGAGTTGCCACAAGAACGTCTAACGAATATTTGAAGTCTTTTCATTGCCAAAGAAAAACGAAAGCCGTTCAAGAAATCGAGAACGCCCGTGGACGAAACCGTGAACATTCCGTTTTGATTTTTCGTTAACGTTTCCGTTTCATTTTGTTACCGTCCGTTCACGATATCGGAACGTATTTTTTTCTGTTTGTGTTGAGTACCTCTAACCAAGTTGATAGAGGGCGAAAAGAACCGACGAAATAGCGAACATCTGATGGTGATGAACATATAACTGGGCAAAAATGACATTTGGAAATGGTGCCTTGACGCTGAAGTTACGGAAGATTCGTACCAGTTCCTGTATCAGTGTCCAACCTTATGCTTTAGAAGAAACTATATAGTGGTCTCCTTTATCTTTCAGGAGTTCACAGATCTGCGAAAGTGTAGCTTAACCCTTTCACTACCAATGTCCACTTAGAAGGACATTCGAAAAAGACACCAAATTCTATTTTCCCACTTAGTTTCGATTTATTTCTCGATGTTATTTTAAAGTAGAGGCTTTAATCTAAATAAGCTCTAAATATTTTCCATATTGGTGAGGTCTAAAATACATTTTTATAAACTTCTTTAGCAATAAACGAAAAATACGAAAATTTGAGACAATTTTTCTACTGTATGTTTCCAGTAAATGGACATTCATACAAAAACTATAGCTGATACTTTTTCGGATCCTTTTTTGTATTTTTTTCACACTTTGAAATATATTATAGGTCAAATAGCACTTATTTTCGTAAGGCCATTTGGTCACAATTCAAGAATCAAATTTTCAGAACAAGCTCATATAGCTCTCAAAGTAATTGAGGTAGGTTTTCAAAATGACAATTTTTGTTCTACATGCTGTTGGTACAAGTGAAAACAGAAGAAAAATTAAAGTTTTTAACATTAGGTTTATTTCGGTAGTGAAAGGGTTAAGGAACATACTCGCCTTCATCAGGGCCTCTGGTTGGATGTATTAAGCGATGTTAAGGAAGACGGACAAATTGAAGTTTCTGAGCGTCTTTAAAGAAGACCCCCTCAGGAAGCAGAAGGGATTACATAGAGGAATCACAATTGGCCCATAGTGGTCTTAGTGGATATCAATTCAATTAAGGAATTGATGTTATTCTCTACAACCTAATCTAGGTTAAAGTGGCAGCCTAAATTGATTCAGGCTCACTTAGACTATTCAGTCCATTGTGATAACCTTGGGTATAAAAAAAGAGATGACTATACCCTTGGGAACATAGGGTATTTAAATGAAAATTCCATTCTATCCTATTAATGCAAATAGTTTTTACTTCTTCGCACGATTTATTCAACTTCTTCAGTTCCATAAAGACAGCTCTTCGCAACGTGTTTCTCGGCCGTCCTGGGCGTCTGGTTCCTTGGGGGTTCCAATTCAGAGCAGTTCTTGAAATGCTGCTGGCACATTAGTGAGTCATCTTGGACAATGGTTGGCAAGTCCACCTTGCATACATAGGGTCGTGGGTGCATCCACAGTTTTGACCGAACCCCAAACATTTTCCATCGGTGGATTATCTCCTCTCAGTGATGCTGGTGACATTTCTGAGTGTTTGAAAGCTTCTCTAAGTGGTTTTACTGCAATGTGAAAGACCGTTCGGATCCGGCTATAAAAATTAAGTCCTTGTCATTGAGCTAAACATACAATCGAACAGAACTCAGTGATAAGAGAAAAGTTCATCATTGTGGTATCACAATGGACTGAATAGTATAAGTGAGCCACTGCCAATATACCTAACCTAGCTTATGTCGAAACTAGACCTTTCGATCGACCAAAATCCGCTTATTTGTGGTTGTAATATTGTAGCAATTGAGTCGAAGAAAGGGTTATGCGACTTCGGGAAATTGGCTATTTCCCGTTTCAAGAGCATACTTTCACATATCAGTGGAAAATGGAATATTTTTGTGGCGAAAATATCGCTTACGCACCAAATATATACATGCTTGCGGAAATCAGATACATCATTTCCAAGAAAATAACATGGTCTAGTAAAAAACCTTTCTATTAGAAAAACAAGTAAGGAAAGTCTAAAGTCGGGCGTGGCCGACTATATTATACCCTGCACCACTTTGTAGATCTAAATTTTCGATACCATATCACATCCGTCAAATGTGTTGGGTGCTATATATAAAGGTTTGTCCCAAATACATACATTTAAATATCACTCGATTTGGACAGAATTTGATAGACTTTTACAAAATCTATAGACTCAAAATTTAAGTTGGCTAATGCACTGGGGTGGAACACAATTTTAGTAAAAAAATATGGGAAACATTTAAATCTGAAACAATTTTAAGGAAACTTCGCAAAAGTTTATTTATGATTTATCGCTCTATATATATGTATTACAAGTTTAGGAAATTTAGAGTCATTTTTACGACTTTTCGACCAAGCAGTGGCGATTTTACAAGGAAAAATTATTTTGACCATTTTTTGTCGAAATCAGAAAAACATATATATGGGAGCTATATCTATATCTGAACCGATGTCAACCAAATTTGGCACGCATAGCAACAATGCTAATTCTACTCCCTGTGCAAAATTTCAACTAAATCGGAGTTAAAAATTGGCCTCTGTGGTCATGTGAGTGTAAATCGGGCGAAAGCTATATGGGGGATATATCTAAATCTGAACCGATTTCAACCAAATTTGGCACGCATACCTACAATGCTAATTCTACTCCCTGTGCAAAATTTCAACTAAATCGGAGTTAAAAATTGGCCTCTGTGGTCACATGAGTGTAAATCGGGCGAAAGCTATATGTGGGAGATATATCTAAATCTGAACCGATTTCAACCAAATTTGGCATGCATAGCTAGAATGCTAATTCTACTCCCTGTGCAAAATTTCAACTAAATCGGAGCAAAAAATTGGCCTCTGTGGTCATATGAGTGTAAATCGGGCGAAAGCTATATATGGGAGCTATATCTAAATCTGAACCGATTTCAACCAAATTTGGCACGCATGGCAACAATGCTAATTCTACTCCGTGTGCAAATTTTCAACCAAATTGGGGTAAAACTCTGGCTTCTGGGAACGTATTAGTCCATATCGGGCGAAAGATATATATGGGAGCTATATCTAAATCTGAACCGATTTCAATAAAATTTGGCACACTTGACTATAGTATTAATTGTTCTTCTTGTGCAAAATTTTAAGCAAATTAGGGTAAAACTCTGGCTTCTGGGGCCATATAAGTCCATATCGGGCGAAATATATATATGGGAGCTATGTCTAAATCTGAACCGATTTATTCCAAAATCAATAGGGATCTATTCTGAGCCAAAACACATACTTGTGCCAAATTTGAAGTCGATTGGACTAAAACTGCGACCTAGACTTTGATTACAAAAATGTGTTCACGGACAGACGGACAGACGGACATCGCTATATCGACTCAGGAGCCCACCCTGAGTATTTTTGCCAAAGACACCATGTGTCTATCTCGTCTCCTTCTGGGTGTTGCAAACATATGCACTAACTTATAATACCCTGTTCCGCAGTGTGGAGCAGGGTATAATGAGTATTTAATGCTACGAAAAATTAAATTTCAAATTTTAAAAACTAAAATCTTATTGCTTACTACAATAGATTTTTTCAGTGTAGAACTTGTCAGCAGATCTAACAAGTAGTAGTAGTTATTCCCCAGATTATTGGGAACTGAGAGTTTTTTTCTCACACATTTTATTAAAAATCCTCTTGAATACCCTCAAAACATCCCCATCTCACATGACATCCCTATTGACAGCCTTAACTAGACACTCAACGATTCGAATAGCCAGACTGGAGAGGACAAGAAATCTAAAAATAATTCCGTTCATGATGATTAGGATGAATGGTTGAAGGTACAACAGTGAATGCAAGACGGAAGGCCAAAGACATTGAGGAAAATGAAGACAAAGAAACCAAAGATAAACTGTGGCAAAGAAAAATGAAAATGCATTGCATTTTCTTCATTTCAATTGGGTCTGTGCAATATCGAATCGATGGCACAACAACTAGATAGGAGGAGGTAGAAGAGGGAGAAGAATAGTTTTGCTTGAATGGTTGTTAAAAGTGACGCGACGTCAGATTAGATCAAAATGACAAACAGCCGGGAGTAATAAATTACTCGTGTGAAGGTTGCAGACAATACAAAAAAGCAAAAAAAAGTTTTAAAAACTTTCCGGCAACGACGAAGAAGAAGAAGACCACGAATAAAAGAGAAGAGATATTTGGAAGGGAGATGATTTTGTTTCGTAGGTAATTCATGATTTGCCATTTTATTGTATTGATGGTCTATATGTGGTCTATTTCCAAAAAAAAAAACAAAAACAGAATATCACGTAAGCCTGAATAAGTTTTTGGACCATTTAATTGCCATAAAATGACAATGGATATATGGGCCAATCGATGAAGCAACCATACAAATGATCATGATGGTGATGATTATAATGATGCGAGGACTCTCTCAATAGTCAATTGTGAATTAAGATTATAAGAATTTTCCCCTTGATAGCTTCATTATTTATGTACATCTTTAGTATAATGGAATGGAATATCCATTTAAATTTTCAATGAGAATATAGCGGCAGTCTTCGGGAAATCACTCCAGACTCACTATTCTATTTTTTATGCCCGATTTCAGGATAAGCTCAATAATAAGAGACTTCCTTTTTGTAGCCGAGCCAGAATATTGAGCCACATTGCACGGCGGCTTATATGCATTTTGGTTATTCAGTCTATTGTGTTACCACAGTGGTGAACTTATCTCTTATCACTGAGTGCTATCCGATTCTACACCCAGAGAAGGAATATGATCTCCTCAAACATATTTCAAGAGCAAAATGTTATTATATCCTTCTCTACGTGTATGTCTAGCTCAATGACAAGGGACCTCATTTTTATAGCCGAGTCTACACGGAGTTCCACATTGCAGTGAAACCAACTTTTTGAAACACACAGAAATGTCACCATCATTACTGAGAGGGGATAATAAACTGTTGAACAATTTTTTGGTGTTCGATCGAAACAGGGATTGAACCCACAACAATTTGTATGCAAAGAACGTATGATTATTAACCATTGGGCCTTATCTACTTTTTCAAAGTCGGATTTTTCGTTAAATTTTTGGAAGTCCCTGTAAAAGAAGGGAATGTTACGAAATTCGGAATCGCAAAATTTTCGTTTGGCCATAATTTCTTAACCCTGAAACTTGTAAACATAAATCTTGGTAATAGAGTTCTCTTTAATCATAAGTTCGAAATAAAATTGTATTGAAGTTTAAGAGTATCTCTATTTTTTTGACACAATAAAAAAATTTTTTGCGATGTCCGTCGATTAGTCGCAGAGCTCCTTTGAAAGGCAAATTTTACCTAATCCGGTTGAGTTTTATATGTGATGTAAGTAGTTCAAATTAATCCGCTCCTCGGATTTGATATGCACAGGCTCTTGGAGAAGCAAATTTAATCCCATCCCATTAAAATTTGCTACGCATTGTTATTATATTACCCCCGACAACCATAAAATTGGTCCATATCGGTATATTGGTCCATAAAGGGTGATACGGTCAAAATTTGGTCAATATAAACTTGACGTATTTCTTTCAATTTTGCATTTAAAAAACCTGAACACGCCTCATTTTGAAGGTGTGTGTGTGTAGTATGTCGCTCCTATTTTGATTTTGGAATTCACTCTTCAGTTGTCAAAATGCCGTCCAAGCACGAAGAGCAGCGTATCAAAATTTTGCTCGCGCATCGTGAAAATCCGAGCTACTCGCACGCAAAGCTGGCAAAATCGCTAAAAGTTGCCAAATCAACCGTTACAAATGTAATTAAAGTGTTTGGAGAACGTTTGTCGACAGGCAGGAAGTCTGGATCGGGGGGGAAATCGAAAACCGGAAACCGCTGAGACGACAAAGACAGTTGCCGGTAGTTTCAAGCGAAACCCTAACCTCTCTCTCCGAGATGCCGCAAATAAGCTGGGCGTATCGTCTACAACCGTGCATCGAGCCGGACTATCGACTTACAAGAAGTTAGTGACTCCAAATCGCGATGATAAACAAAATACGACGGCCAAAGCGCGATTCCGGAGGCTGTACACGACGATGCTGACGAAGTTTGACAAGAATCCTCCCAACACGCCAGAGCTCCGCCCAATTGAGAAATACTGGGCTATTGTCAAGCGGAACCTAAAGAAGACAAAAAAAAAACTGCTAAGGACGAGCAGCAGTTCAAGGCAAACTGGCTTTCTCCGGCGAAGAAGGTGGACAAGGTGGCTGTACAAAACCTGATGGCATATGTCAAACGTGAGGCCCGGCAATTCGGATTTGGAAAAGCGAAAGCCTAACTGAATATTTTTCCTGAATTTTATACTAATTGAACTTGAAAAAGAAATTTAATTTGATTTTTTAAATAAACGATTTCACCGATTTACACGCGTTTTCCCTTGACCAAATTTTGACCGTATCACCCTTTAAAATGACTCTAATTTTCCTAAACTTCTAATACATATATATCGAACGATAAATCATAAATAAACTTTTGCGAAGTTTCCTTAAAATTGCTTCAGATTTAAATGTTTCCCATATTTTTTTTACTAAAATTGTGTTCCACAAAGTGGTGCAGTATAATATAGTCGGCCCCGCCCGACTTTAGACTTTCCTTACTTGTTTTTTTTTTTTTTTTTTTTTGATTCAATATTCAATTATCAAAGCTACACAAAACAACATGAATACTTTCCTTGGAAACTAAATTTTAGACAAGCGAAATTCCCCTTTGATCCAGTGTGTTTACTTGAAGAGCCGTTTTTTACAATCAATGGATCGATCTGTAATCTTTGTTTTTTTTGTGTCAAAAGAAAACTTCGTTTGTCTACAAGTTCGTTAGGCAGAAGAGAAAGCTATTCTTTCAGTGTAGTTAAAATGTTAATTTTTCGGAACAGACTGTGATTCACACCGTAAATTTAAAATGCCTTTAGATGTCAGTCCTTTGAAATACATTTGAAATTGGAATTTGGAAATAATGAACTTTCACATAGGGGGCCGTCATGCACATAGAATTTTAGTTTTCTCTAATTATTTCCCATGGGTTATGATTTATGGGATACGATCATCATCACTAAAAGGCAGACGTCACATAATCAGCAGTAGGAAGAAACAATCAAGGCGCACTGGGGCAACCCACAAACCAAAAGTCATAAAACGTCCATCCCATCCAAGAGTCGAAATGAACACAGACTAGCTATGTATGGTACGTACAAAGGATCTTGGAATTGGAACTATGGCATTCGATGAAAAAGTAATCCAGAAAATCATACACCCACATACGAAGCCAATCTACTGTGACGAAGATCGTTAAATATAAAGGTGAGGATGGATTTCCATGTCATGGTTCCCCAAGGAGAGTGAAACTCGTCACTTCTTATAATCAAACTCAAAATTATTTCAAATGGTTTGTCATAAATTTTTCCGACGGATATGGGGGTGATATCTTCCATGAATCACCCACCAATGCCCACCAAGCGAAAAGAGAACCTGGGACCAGGAACATATTTACATTGTGTGCCATCAAAAACAAAAAGGAAGGAGCTATTACCTTGCTCTTCGCCTCCTCCCCCTTTGCCATGACAGACATCGTCTATTTAGGAAAACATAATGAAGGGAAATGTATATAGAGACCATTGCCATTTACGATTAATTTAAATTTTGGTATTTTTAGGAAGGAAACTTGAGTGTTTTAAAATGATTTTCCAAAAATCATTAATTTTCGAGACAATAAAAACGTGGACGCACCATAAAACATTCCAGGCAAACAAACCAAAAAACGAACACTGGGTAGAGGAGGTAGCAAGCAGACGGGAGCAACAAACAAAAGGAGCCATTAAAAGAAGTAATAATGAACGCCTTCTAAATATGACACAAATTTATGGAGTTTTTGGACAAAAGTAATGGCTTCCAAAATACCTTTTTTGGGGGCTTTTATTTTGGTGTGTCACCAGACACTACGCCATTCGGCCAAGTGCCCTATTATTTGTGTAAGGCTATTTTTAGGATTTGAATTATATACCCTATTGAAATTGATCACTGAAAGCCCCATACTACTATGCAGGGTGGCTGATATGTAATGCAAAAAGTAAAACACTAATACGAAACATACATCAAATTTAATAACATCAAATTAAAGGGTAATACGGTCAAAATTTGGTCAAGGGAAAACGCGTGTAAATCGGTGAAATCGTTTATTCAAAAAATCAAATTAAATTTCTTTTTCAAGCTCAATTAGTATAAAATTCAGGAAAAATATTCAGTTAGGCTGTCGCTTTTCCAAATCCGAATTGCCGGGCCTCACGTTTGACACCTGCCACCAGATTTTGTACAGCCACCTTGTCCACCTTCTTCACCGCAGAAAGCCAGTTTGCCTTGAACTGCTGCTCGTCCTTAGCAGTTTTTTTGGTCTTCTTTAGGTTCCGCTTAATAGCCCAGTATTTCTCAATTGGGCGGATCTCTGGCATGTTGGGAGGGTTCTTGTACTTGGGAACCACCTGCACGTTGTTGGCGGCGTACCACTCCATGGCCTTTTTACCGTAATGGCAAGATGCCAAATCCGGCCAAAACAGTACGGAAGAACCGTGTTTCTTCAGGAAAGGCAGCAGACGTTTATTCAAACACTCTTTCACGTAAATTTCTTGGTCCCGGAAGCTTGCCAAACCAGATATTTCTTTGCGAACTTTGACAGTTTTATGTGCTTGAAAATATCTGCTACCTTTCCCCTTGCTTTTGCCGTATAAAACTCCTGTCCCGGAAGCTGCTTGTAGTCGGCTTTGACGTAGGTTTCGTCGTCCATTAGGCAGTCAAAGTTCGTCAGCATCGTCGTGTACAGCGTCCGGGATAGCGCTTTGGCCGTCGTATTTTGTTTATCATCGCGATTTGGAGTCACTAACTTCTTGTAAGTCGATAGTCCGGCTCGATGCACGGTTGTAGACGATACGCCCAGCTTATTTGCGGCATCTCGGAGAGAGAGGTTAGGGTTTCGCTTGAAACTACCGGCAACTGCCTTTGTCGTCTCAGCGGCTTCCGGTTTTCGATTTCCCCCCGATCCAGACTTCCTGGCTGTCGACAAACGTTCCCCAAACACTTTAATTACATTTGTAACGGTTGATTTGGCAACTTTTAGCGATTTTGCCAGCTTTGCGTGCGAGTAGCTCGGATTTTCGCGATGCGCGAGCAAAATTTTGATACGCTGCTCTTCTTGCTTGTACGGCATTTTGACAACTGAAGAGTGAATTCCAAAATTAAAATAGGAGCAACATTCTACACACACACACCTTCAAAATGAGGGGTGTTCAGGTTTTTTAAATGCAAAATTTAAAGAAATACGTCAAGTTTATATTGACCAAATTTTGACCGTATCACCCTTTAGCTACCTTTATGACCTTCAAACGAGGTCCACATTCCCCTTCGTCCACTCATCCAAAGATGCGTTTCGTTACATTTCACTCATAACATATTACATAAGGCAGAGGAGTATAATTTCATTCGGCGGATTCTTGATCATGATAAGAGCTCAGAGCGAAATTAACAAATGTCATGTAATTCTCAGGCGAAACAAATTTATTGTCGCTGCAGCCTGTTCCCATTGTTCCGTTCGATTTCGTTTGGTCGGACAAAGTCATCATACGCTGTACGAAAGTTACTCATCGGTATTGTGGTCCATTCCCGGTGAAGGGCCGTTTTGAGATGATCGACACTTTGATAGTTTTTAGTGCCAACCTACCAATAGGCCCCAGATTCAAAAGCCCAACGGATTGAGATGCGAAGATTTTGGTGTTCATTGGACGGTAGAAATGAAACGAGGGACCATTGCTGTGTGAGATGGCGCTGAGTCATGTTGGAATGTCCCTGGTTTGCGGCCGAAATTCCCATGGCTTCAATATTCCCGAAAATATTCGGCCGTTGCGATGGTTCAGCCATTTACTATCGCCGCCGCTTGTCTACAGGTGGTCAATCGAGGTGTAAATTTTCTGCTGACCTTTTTAGAAATTACACTCGATCATTTTGTTTGTTCGCAATCAGTTCAATTTGGAATGTTTTCTCATTGGAGACAAACCAGATTCGGTAACTGACCACTTTCGTGCAAGCGAAGTAACTCTTTGGCTCTTTCCAGTCTAACATCTTTTTGGTGCATCCATGTGATCTTTGACTTTTGGGAACTTCAATGACTTTAGTCGAAGCTCATTTTTTACATAATAAATTTCCCGATTTGCTTTAAAAGTATCTTAGGTTCGTTAACAGTTGTTCAGAATATGGTGGGTATGAGTCCATATTTTGGTGTAGTCCCCATATAGATTGATCTCCCAAATTGTGTTCTTGATCTTGTAGAAATAGTAGTTTTTATCCGATTTTTCTGAAATTATAAATCTGAAGGCCTGTGTCCAATTTGGTTTTAATCAGTGCAGTTTTTAATATGGCAATTTGGATGACCAATGTGACTTCTATCCCCTCCAGAGGTGAAATCTTGAAATCACCTCTGGAGGGGATAGAAGTCACATTGGTCATCCAAATTGCCATATTTTATTTCTCGCACTCATCCGTATAAAATTCAATAGAATTTAGTTTCCAAATTACTGCGTTAGGTTAGGTTAGGTTATGGAGAATGAGACCAGCCCGTAACTGAAGAACTGGCCTCCCACTTAGACTATGTTGATCCATTGTGTTTCCTCATTATTGTTCTTCTTCGTCCTCCTCAAACATTTGAGTTTGCAGGCGAGTTGCAGAGAAAGTTTTCCTAGGTTTTCCATCCCGAGGCCTTTATGAAGGCAAGTATATCCTTCATGTTGCAGTTCCGTACGTCCGTTATATCCTGGAAGAAAAAAGAGCCCAGTATCTTGTTTCTTCTAAAGGATAATGCTGGACACTGGCACAGAAAATGGTAGGAGTCTTCTGTTGCTTCTGGGTCCATACACCATCTGCAAATATCATCAGTCATTAAGCCAATCCTTACCATGTGTTTTCCAAGGGTGTTGTGTCCTGTTATGATGCCTATCCGTGCTCTCAGATCATCTCTGCGGGTCGCCATCAGGAAATCAGAGTTCTTGCGGCTCTTGTCGTCCCAAATCAACTTGGTTTGCTCGCAGGTCGCAGATGAAGCCCAGCGTTCCTTCCATAAATCCTCATATCTTTTATTGATCCCGTAAGTATATAACGATAGCGGGGGGAAGACATCTGTAACGATGTAGTTCGTCCCACATGCGCCCAACACATCGGCCCCCTCATTTCCGCTTATACCATAATGTCCAGGTACCCAGCACAGAGTGATATTATGCTGTTCAGTGAGAACTTTAAGCTCTCTACGACAGCGGCTGACTACCTTCGACGTTATGTTTGGGTTTCCTAAGCTGCCCGGCTGTCGATGAAGAAGCTGATATTGCTCCTGAATATCGGCCTCATCAACAGTAGTTCGAAGATAACTAACGTGATTTCTTAGCTATTATCTTTTTGGCAATACTGGAGTGTTTGTTAGGTTACTGCTGATGCACGTTTCGTTTTTTGTTTCACTTTCAAACATATTCAATTTGGTCTATAATTTAACCATGTGTCGTCTTACAAATAAACGACGCTCTGTTAAGAAAATTCATTGCAGGCGAACTGTGTTCATTTTTTGCTCATTGCGTACGTAAATAAGCAGATTTGTCGTTTTGGGGTGAAGCATAATGGTGAATAGTGAATAAAAAATATTAACCATCGAAATAGATTTATTTTTGAAATATTCCCCTACACTATACACTTTTACAAGCACTTGAGCAAATGCTTGAAACACTTTTGCCACTCTGATTGAGGTATCTCCAAAACATGCATTCTGAACGTATCATTCGCTTCTTCAGGTGTCGAAAAACTCTTACATGTTTACTTTCGATATTATTTGCGTGAATCCACGATTCACCACCTGTCACGATGTCGTAGAAGTATCGTATTTTTGATCGTATTTTTGAAACAGTTATTTCGATGAATCGACACGAGTCTTCGCTTGAGCGATAAACAAACTGTCTAGGATCCAACGTGAAAAAAACATTTTTTTACGATCAAATGTTCATGCAATATTGAATGTATGGTGGTCCCTTAATGCCTAAGGTTGCCTCAATCTAAAGATGGGTGACATGCCTATATTGCAATATCAGTCGACCTCGGTTCAATTTACCATATGTTACCATCGATAAACTTCGGTCCTTGATGGAGCTTCATCGCCAAAAATTGAATTAAGTTCATTGATACACTGTTGTAAGTTATGTTAGGTGGCAGCCCAATGTATCAGGCTCACTTAGACTATTCAGTCCATTTTGATACCACATTGGTGAACTTCTCTCTTATCACTGAGTGCTGCCCGATTCCATGTTAAATTAAACAAATATATATAGCACTAAATTCGGCCGGGCCGAATCTTAAATACCCACCACCATGAACCAAATATTAGGGTTTCCTTTGACATTTCAGGAGGGCTTTAGGACTTGAGGACACTTCCCGAAGATAAATTTAAAGATTTCACCTACACGGATGAAAAAGACTGTTTTTCATATGTTTGGCTATAAACATTATATGTTTGGAAAACAAATTTTTAAACACAATATTTTTGAGTGCAAGCATATAATGTTCATAAACTAGCATAACATGTTTGGGACATATATGTTAATATGTTAGAACATATTATGTATGGGACATAAAATGTTTTTAAATATAATATGCTTGGATGCAAACATATATTAATTTAGAAATAGCCTATAAACATATATGTGTTTAGTAGCTTGGAGCGCTATTTAACAGGGAGCGATATTGAATTAAGTTGGTGGTTGTTGCTTGTTATTACAAAATTAACATTTTTTATTTTTCCTTGGGCAATTGATCAGCTACTTCTTTGATCCTTACAAACTGTGTGGTCCGCTGTTCGAATCCCCGTCCGGCAAAAGGTAAAATTAAAATAAAAAAAAAATTTAAAATTTAATAATTTCTTCTACAATGTTTGTATTACAGAAAAAGGTGCTAAGAACTAAAAAATCTCGTGGAAGTGAGAAAGATGTCGGGGAATATACAATTGGGCAGAAACAAAATTTTGAGCATTTAGGTCGAAAACCTACGTTGTTAGCACCTATATTACCTGTTTATTTTCATAATTCATTATGATTGTAAATATATAAATAAATAAATAAAATTTTGAGCACAATATTGTTTGGGAGAATTTTTTTAAGCTTATAATATTTTATGTTATTATATGTTCACATAATAACATATTGTTTTTTGGAAGACAACATTATTGAATTTGGATGCAAAAATACAAAATGTTTGGAAATTGACTACCCAAACATATATTGTTTAGACCAATATGCTTTCAAACATATTATATATTGGAAGAGATCAAACATATAAATGTTTGGGCAATAGCCAAAAATGTATATGCTTGAAGCAAAATATGTTTGGGAGTATATGTTACAGAAGCGATTTTTTGTGAGCGTGTATGAGGACTATATCAGATTCTGGGTTTATAAGAACCATTTTTGTTTGAGTTTTAGAGGAATCATTAACATCTCTTGTAAGTGTGCAAGTGTACATTGAGTTTCAAGCAATTTTCATGATCAGTGCGCCTACACCCTCAAGAAGTGAAGTCGGTCTATATGGAGGCATTACCAAATGGACCGATAAAAACTTAATCCGATACACGTTTTTGTGAGCCTAAAATACCAGAATATTTACAATTTCAGGCAAATCAGATAAAAACTACGGTTTCTAGAAACCAAAGGAGTTAAATCGGGAGATCGTTCTTATGGGGGCTACACTGAAAAAACAGTGAACCCACCAGGAAAGAAAATTTTAGTTAGTTTTAGAAAAAATATATTAATTTTAGAAAATTTTAACTAAACTGTAATAGACACGCGGATGTCACGCCGATTTCACAAAACTAAGTAAATTATTTTCGATAAATTCAATAAAATTTATTAGACATAATTCATTTTTTTTTCACTTGTTAAAGAAAATTTCGAAGTTTGAAGGAAAAAATTGGAGTTAAAAATTGCAAAAATGTCTTTAGTACCATACGAAGTTCATGATGGGCTAATTACTGGTAAATTTTACAAATTTTAAGAAATTCAGAACTATTTTGTGGGAGACCCGAATTTAGTTAATCTTTATACTTCCTTTGCGTATAATTTTTTCCCCTATTTTAGTTTTATTAACTAACGTACGCAAAAAATTATTAACGTCAGGGAAACTTTATTAAAACGTAATAATTCCATGAACTAAAATAGAGTTAAATCAGCTTTAGTGAAATATAGGGTTCACTTTTTTTTGAGTGTATACTAAAACATGGACCGATACTCACCGTTTTCGGCAAACCTCTTTATGACCCGAAAAAACCTCTAGATTTCCAATTTCAGACAAATAGGATAAAAACTTCGGATTCTAGAAGCCCATGAAGTAAAATCGGGAAATCGGTCTATATGGGGGCTATACTAAAATATGGACCGATACTCACCATTTTCGGCACACCTCTTTGTGGTCCTAAAATACCTCTAGATTTCCAATTTCAGGTAAATTGAATAAAAACTGCGGTTTCTATAAGCCCAAGAAGTAAAATCGGGAGATCGGTCTATATGGGGGCTATACCAAAACATGGACCGATACTCACCATTTTTGGCACACCTCTTTATGGTCATAAAATACCTCTAGATTTCAAATTTCAGGCAAATTGGATAAAAACTACGATTTCTATAAGCCCAAGACCCCATATCGGGAGGTCGGTTTGTATGGGGACTATATCAAAACCTGGACCGATATAGCCCATCTTCGAACTTGACCTGCCTGCAGACAAAAGACGAGTTTATGCAAAATTTCAGCACGATTGCTTCATTACTGAAGACTGTAGCGTGATTACAACAGACAGACAGACGGACATCGTTATATCGTCTTAGAATTTCTCCGTGATCAAGAATATATATACTTTATATAGTCGGAAATCGATATTTCGATGTGTTAGAAACGGAATGACAAACTAATTATACCCCCGTCACCATTCTATGGTGGTGGGTATAATGACAAGGGACCTCCTTTTTATAGCCGAGTCGGAGCGGCGTTCCACATTGCAGTGAAACCACTCAGCTTTGAAACCCTCAGAAATGTTGTAAGTTGATCCACGTCGAAAGTTGTAGAAAATTATCGCACGAAAATGTTCACCATTTAATTCCATTTTATGGGCGAGATGAATGTTTACTTAAAACAACACAAATAGCGCTCGTATCTCAAAACGTTCTCAGTACTTTTAACCTCAAAAATGTTAACCTCTACGATAAAGCTGTCGGTTTACAGATTGCAACTTTAGGGTTGCCCAATCCCTATATATAAAAGGTAAATCTCGCAATTGTCAAACATTAACTTATAATGAACCTACTATCGATTCAAATTAAAATGTCAGACCTCTTTCTAAATTTTATGTGTTTTTTTAATAATTCATATAGCTCTTAAAAAAATCCCCCTTTGTTTTATCTGATTCATGTTGGTTGGTATTTAACAGGTTGTAACACATCGAAAAATTTGTTTTTGACTCCATAATATAACAGGTTGGCTGATAACTCCCCGGTCTAACAAAGAAACACATTTTTTTTGTCAAAATTAGTTTTTATTATTCAACATAGTTCCCTTCAAGAGCGATACAACGATTATAACGACCTTCCAATTTTTTGATACCTTTTTGGTAGTACTCCTTCGGTTTTGCCTCAAAATAAGCCTCAGTTTCGGCGATCACCTCTTCATTGCAGCCAAATTTTTTCCCTGCGAGCATCCTTTTGAGGTCTGAGAACAAGAAAAAGTCGCTGGGGGCCAGATCTGGAGAATACGGTGGGTGGGGAAGCAATTCGAAGCCCAATTCATGAATTTTTGCCATCGTTCTCAATGACTTGTGGCACGGTGCGTTGTCTTGGTGGAACAACACCTTTTTCTTCTTCATATGGGGCCGTTTTGCCGCGATTTCGACCTTCAAACGCTCCAATAACGCCATATAATAGTCACTGTTGATGGTTTTTCCCTTTTCAAGATAATCGATAAAAATTATTCCATGCGCATCCCAAAAAACAGAGGCCATTACTTTGCCAACGGACTTTTCAGTCTTTCCACGCTTCGGAGACGGTTCACCAGTCGCTGTCCACTCAGCCGACTGTCCATTGGACTCAGGAGTGTAGCGATGGAGCCATGTTTCATCCATTGTCACATATCGACGGAAAAACTCGGGTGTATTACGAGTTAACAGCTGCAAACACCGCTCAGAATCATCAACACGTTATTGTTTTTGGTCAAATGTGAGCTCGCGCGGCACCCATTTTGCACAGAGGTTCCGCATATCCAAATATTGATGAATGATATGACCAACACGTTCCTTTGATATCTTTAAGGCCTCTGCTATCTCGATCAACTTCATTTTACAGTCATTCAAAATCATTTTGTGGATTTTTTTTATGTTTTCGTCGGTAACCACATCTTTCGGGCGTCCACTGCGTTCATCGTCCTCCGTGCTCATTTCACGACGCTTGAATTTTGCATACCAATCAATTATTGTTGATTTCCCTGGGGCAGAGTCCGGAAACTCATTATCAAGCCAAGTTTTTGCTTCTACCGTATTTTTTCCCTTCAGAAAACAGTATTTTATCAAAACACGAAATTCCTTTTTTTCCATTTTTTTCACAATAACAAAAGTTGCTTCACTAAAGACGCTCTTTCGCACAAACTAATTGACTTACAGACGTCAAATTTTGACACGAATCATTTGAAGGTTGGTACTGAATAAAAATAATCAGCAGCGACGCCATCTATGTGTCAGACCGGGGACTTATCAGCCAACCTGTTATAAATCGGCCCAGCAAAACTTACGACTGTATATGCAAATTATTTTCAGTGTAATATGTATAATTAAACCAATTTTTTATTAATAACATTTTTCATTTCCACTTTAATCATGTTCATCTTAGAGCTTAGGAGAAATTTATGTTTGGTTGAGTATTAATTTTTCTCTACAGCAGTCCTCAGAATTTGTTACTCATTCCATAGCCATCCATTCCATCTGTAGTCTAATCGTCCATATACATATCAAAATACTACGCTTTTGATCAAATGAAATCTCCAACCGACATCAAATCTGCCTTTGCTCAGAGTTTTTTTTTGCTCGCCATCCCACTTCTCCAGAGATAGTTCAAGTGGGTACTTTTGGAATGTTTGTTTGGTTGGTTATGGTCGACTATACAAGTGGTGTCTTAGTTTGCATATTAAATTACAATAACAAGTCCTTTAAACACCCATACTACAACATGCTCACTCTCATGCTCTCTAACACACTACACGCACATATCCAGAGAACTCTCTAGTGTTGGAAATAACATCCCCACCACTAGAGATAATCGTAGTAAATAATATTTTGAATGAACAACAAGTGATTAACGCCTCTAATCTTTCGAGGAGGATAGAATCCATGTTGTTAGCCAAGCAACCTCTTAAGGATGCCAAAAGGATCCGCCTCTCAAATCCTTGGCAAAACAAGAAAACTCATTTGAAAAGTGTTGATAAATGTTTTACATATGCTCAAGAGATCCCCGCTGGCTCTCATTGAAGCAATGAGAGCATCCTACACTTATGGCAAATTGAAGAAGGGGGTGGGGGAACACTATTTATGAACTTGTCTGTAATGGGTTATGTTGGGATTTGGAGTTCCATAAGGTCGACAACATTCTCTCATTTGCTCATCTTCATATCTATGACAAGATTAAGTGCTCTGACAATATGAAATTCAATATGCGAAGTAAAAACAAAACAAACAGGACCAGTATTTTTTTTTTTTTTTGTAAAGCATGTGGATTTTCCGGAAAAAGATGAAAGTAAAAAACAATTGACCCCGAAATGAATTTCTTAGAGAACTAAAAGTTAAATTAGTTTTAAAAATTATTTGGTGGGTTTCACAGGAAAATTCCAAGAAATCTGGAGCTGCTTCCTCCTTTTTTGTTTTCCTGAGAAACAGTGTGTGGGTCTTTGCAAGCTTTAGCTATCATACCCATGGAGTTGTTGGTGCCATCTCGCTTAAATTTGGTGGAATTCTTTGCAATGACTGCTGCCTTCACATTGATGGAATTGGTGGTAATCCAATATGCTATGCAACTTGTGTGGTTCATTTTTTTTCGGTTTGGCTCCCTTCATGGAAAATTATCCGCTGGTATTAGTGACGCTTTTCATTTGTTAAGTGTTTGTTACTATTCGCTGTTTTGTTTTTTTCTGAGTAGATTGTGAATCTGAGTAGATTCCAAATCCCATTGGGTGAATTTTTAATTTTCTCCATGGAATAGAGAACTCGTCCACGTTCACGTCCAAGACCACACCACACCGCACACAACATGGACAAATTATGAAAATGAATTTTTGTTATGGCAATGCTGGTGGCGAGCAGAGTTGATTTGTTATGCTGAAAGTGTGGCATCTGTAGGAACCATGGAATCCCTTGCACTTGCCTTCGATTCAACTGTAACGAATAGCAAATTGAAATGATAGCAAGCCAATGAAAGAAGCAAATAATGATTATTTGTGAAAATACAAAAATTTAAGAATCTTCATTGAAATGCAATGCAAAGACTTTTGCAATGCTCTTTTATTTTTCAATTTTCAAAACAATTCCTAATTGTAAATTCAAAATTTAATTTCGGTGCTATGAAAATTGGGCTTGACTTGAGCACTTTAGAATTTTAGAAATTTTAAATGATTGTGGTTTGTGATGGGATTTGGTAGCTACACGAAAAAATAATTATTTTCTCCTAAAAGTAAACGTATTTTCTTTTGCTGCAAATAAAGTTTGGTTGGTCGAAAAATACGGAATTCTTACGAGTATGTGATATATTTTAGATTTTAGCAAACAGTAGCCAGAAAAAACTGGATAACTCTGCTTACTACGAGCATTTATGTCATACCCAATATCGTACGAAGGTAGCTTTGAATCCCTCAAAAATGTCAACAGCATTACTGAGGTGGGATAATCCACCGCTGAAAGACTTTTTGGTGTTCGGTCGAAGCAGGAATCGAACCCACGACTTTGCGTATGCAAGGCGGGCATGCTAACCATTGCACCACGGTGGCTCTCATCGTAAGAAGGTAGTCTTTTGTATATCGGAATTGGGCAACCCCGGTGTTGCAATCTTTCAACTGATAGTTCTATCGTAAAGTTTGACTTCAGGTGATACTTACTCAGAACGTTCGGACATATGAGCGCTAGTTGAGTTATTTACAGCTACTTTAAGGTTCGTCTCGTCAAAAAATTGGAATTACATTGTGATCACATTCATGCGATTCTTTTTTACAGCATTTGACGATTATATGGTCGTGAAGGCCGTCCAAAATCAGTTGTTGTTCCGGAAACCATTGATGTTGTGCGATCTTGCAACTGATATTGCAAGATTGTCATGTGATCTATCGTGAGATTGAGATAACCTTAGATATTAGTGGAACCCGCATATATTCAATATTGCTTGAATATTTCGTTGTAAAAAGATTTGATCGCGTTGGATCCCACACAATTTGTAAGTCGCTCGAAATAAAGGTTCGTGTCGATTGATCGAAAATATTGCTCTCAAAATAAAATCGCGGTGCTTCGAAACATGTTTGCGACACCGTGACAAGTGATGAATTGTGGATTTACGCATATGAGAATAGAAGTCAACTGTAAGGTCGGGTGCTTCTAGATGAGCCAACTCCAACAAATGTTGCTCGGGCACGAAGCACTCTCAAACCTGTTGATAAAAATTGTGATTTCCAGAAGCCCATGAAGTAAAATCGGGAGGTAGGTCTATTTGTCAACTATAAAAAACGTGTTTTATTTATCTCTGCTAAAAAGTTATGGGCCCAGCCCATAATTGATACGGATATTTGTAACAATAGTTTCTGGTCAAGAGTATCTTTATCAAACGGTATCATCTAACGCGTGTCAAAATGAATTCGCTGGGAGCAATTCAGCAAATGGAGAAACTGGTCGGCTCCGAGAACTGGTCGACTTGGAGTTTCGCGATGAAGACGCAGCTAGAGCTGGACGATGCTTGGAAATGCATTGAACCTGTAAGTGATAAAGAAGCATTGGATCTCGAAAAGGACCGCAAAGCAAGATGCAAAATCATTTTGGCAATTGACAAGAGTCTGTATGTGCACGTACGAGATTGCAAGACGCCAGCTGAAGTTTGGAAGGCATTGCAGAGTCTTTTTCAAGACAGTGGTCTGGACAGGAGAATCGGCTTGTTACAGCAATTATGTTCTGTACAATTGGTGGAATGTTCTTCTATTGAAGAATATGTAAACAAAATTATATCAACCGCTCAAAAGTTGAATGAAATTGGATTCGTTGTAAATGACGAATGGGTTGGAAGTTTGCTCTTGAAAGGACTTCCTAATGAATACCAGCCAATGATCATGGCCATTGGAAGCACAGGCCATGCTCTAACAGCAGACGGTGTGAAAATGAAGTTATTGCAGGATGTCAAGTTTGAGCCTTCGTCATCTAATAGTGCATTGTTGTCAAATAAGGGTAAGCATTCAGTCGTGAAATATTCGAAATCACAGAAAAATCCAAAGTCAGATAAAAAGACAAAGTCGAAGTGCTTCAATTGTGGGGGCATAGGTCATTTTGCGTCAGAGTGCCCTTCGAAATTAAAGGAAAAGAATTTCGCAAATAAAGGAAGTTCAATGTTTGCAGCGTTTAGAGCAGAATCTTTTACAGACGAGTGGTATATCGATAGTGGAGCCACAAATCATATGACAGCAAACCGAAATTATTTAAAACGCATTTGTGATTACAATGGCGAAATAAAAACAGCAAACAATACAACTATGAAAGCGGTAGGAAAGGGTGATATGGAAGTGACAGTACCAACTCCTAGAGGTAACGAAATTGTAACTATTCATGATGTTCTTCACGTTCCAGATTTGGGAATGAATCTTTTGTCCATAAGGAAAATCGTTGATCATCACAATAGTGTAGTATTTGATAAATCTGGATGTCGTATATTAAACTCATCCAAAGAAATCATCGCAACTGGGATCCCAGTCAATGGTTTGTACAAATTGAATGTTATTTCTACAGAAACCGCATATATGGCAAGTCAGAATTCAACGTACATTTGGCATCGAAGGTTTGCTCACCTAGGAATGGAAAATATGAAACTTCTAGCCAAAGGGTATGTAAAAGGTGTGAATATCAAAAGTGATTCGATGGAACCTTGTTTATCATGTGCCGAAGGCAAACAACATCGCCTTAGCTTCCCATCAGAAGGAACCAAAGCGTCTAAGGTTTTAGATATTATACACTCACATGTGTGTGGTCCTTTTGAAGTAAAGTCCATTAGAGGAAGTATCTACTTTGTTACTTTTGTAGACGATTACACACGTAAAATAAAGGTGTATTTTATGAAAACAAAAGGATGAAGTTGTCGATCGTTTTATAGAATTTAAAGCCGAGGTGGAAAATCAGACAGGAGTGTCCATTAAGATTTTAAGAACCGACAACGGAAAGGAATATTTGAATTCAAAAATGGCATCTGTGTTAAAGAAAAGTGGGATAGTTCACCAGACTTTGGTGCCCTATACTCCAGAGCAAAACGGACTTGCCGAGAGGATGAACCGCAATTTGATGGAAAAAGCTCGAGCGATGATGTCCGATGCTAACTTGCCGAAATTTTTCTGGGCGGAAGCTGTAAATTGTGCCAGCTACATAATAAACCGATCGCCACACCAAATGCTAAGAAAAACCCCGGAGGAAATGTGGTCTGGGTTCAAACCTGACGTAAGACATTTTAGGATTTTTGGTTGCACGGTGATGTGTCATATACCTAAGCAAAAACGTCGAAAACTTGACGCTAAATCCGAAAAATGTATATTTGTGGGATATTCAACTACGTCAAAAGGTTATCGTGTATACAGTTGGAAACGCAAAGAAGTTTTTGTATGCCGCGACGTGACATTCCATGAACATGATTTTCATTATTCCAATTCATTAAATGAAAGTAATGAGAAAGAAAAAATTCCACCATATCTGATTGAAGTGGGGGCAGAAAGCGTTGATGTCCCAGACAACCAGAGTGATTTTGGATCATGTACATCAATGTCAGGAGATGTACATGAAGTGGGGGATTCGAGAGAGATTCCAAATGAGATTGAAAATGTTTTTACCAATGATGATATTTCAGCCGGTCGGCGGAGAAGTGAAAGAATTGCAAGCCGAAAAGCTCTAGCCGCGGAGCAGCAACATATTTGCGATGAGCCTGTGAATATTGAAGATGCAATGAAAAGTTCTGAAAAGGATAAATGGATAGAGGCCATGAAGAGCGAGTTAAAGTCTCTTGAAGAAAACGATACTTGGAGTTTTGTAGAAAAGCCACATGGAGTAAATGTGATAAAGACCATGTGGGTATTCAAAAAGAAGAAGGAACCTGGCAACAACACACGATTTAAGGCTAGATTGGTAGCCAAGGGTTTTACACAAAAGAAAGGCATAGATTACGACGAAACGTATTCGCCAGTGGTAAGATACACGTCAATCCGTTTCTTAATGGCCTTGGCTGCAAAATATGATCTTGTGATACAACAAATGGATGCAGTGACAGCTTTTCTACAGGGGAGCCTAGAAGAAAATATTTATATTGAAACTCCCGAAGGTGTTCAAGCGAAATCTGATGGTCAGGTTTTGAAACTCAATAAAGCCTTGTATGGCCTAAAACAATCGAGTTTAGTATGGAACACAAAATTGGACAAGGCATTACAAAAATTTGGATTGATAAGATCTAAATTTGACCCTTGTATTTATATTCACAGAAAAGGAGCAACGATGACAATATTGGCCATCTACGTTGATGATATTTTGCTTTTTAGTAATGAGATAGCCTACCTAGAGGATTTAAAATCTCAACTCTTGACAGAATTCACGATGAAGTTTTTGGGAGAAGCAAAGCATTGTTTGGGCATTCGAATAACAAGAAAGGATGGTAATATTTATTTAGACCAGGAGGAATACATAGATGAGATGTTAAAGAAGTTTAATATGGAGAATTGTAATCCTGTCTCAACACCTATAGATGTAAATACGAAACTCTCAAAAGAAATGTCTCCTAAAACAGACGTCGAATTAAGGGAAATGTCAGGTATACCCTATCAACAAGCAATAGGCAGTTTACTCTATGCATCAAATTGTACGAGACCTGATATATGTCAAGCAGTAAATAAACTCAGCACTTTCAACAATTGTCCAGGCAAAGAACACTGGTGCGCAGTCAAGCGAGTTTTAAGATACTTGAAAGGGACAAAGAATGCGAAATTAAAATTTTGTAAAAATGGCAACGAAGATTTGTTTGCATTTTCGGATTCTGATTGGGCAAACGATTGTGATAAACGACGCTCAGTTACGGGATACGTTAGTATCTTTCAAGGCGGATCAATATCTTGGGCATCTAAACATCAACCCACAATAGCTTTGTCAACCACTGCAAGAAATTTTATGGTTAAGAAATTTGGAAAAAGAGCTTAATCCGAAGTTCAACGAAAAAGCTACCGTAATCTACTGTGACAATCAAAGTGCAATTCATCTTGCATCGACCAGTAAATATTTGGCAAGATCCAAGCACATTGATGTTCGTCATCACTTTATACGTGAGAAAAGAGAGTCGAACATTGTTCAATTTGTTGGTATGAAACCCCAGGATATGGTAGCTGACAATTTAACGAAGGCTGTTCCTTCCAATAAACACCAATTTTGTTCGATTCAAATGGGATTAGATTTTTTGTAAGTTTTGTTCGAGTGGGGGTGTTGAAAAGAACTCTGCTGTAAATATACTTGTGCGAACAAAACATGTATGCTTTGAGAATTAAATTTGTTTTTATATGTCAATAAATTATTTCATTATTACTTCTTTTCAAATCGTTCAACTATAAAAACGTGTTTTATTTATCTCTGCTAAAAGTTGCAATCTGCCAACTGACAGCTCTATTGTAAAGCTTGACTTTTATAAGGTTATAAGCAATCAGAACGTTTGGACTTACGATATATATTTGTGCTGTTGAACTAATTCAATTTTTGGCAATGACGTTCCGTCAGGGAGGTTAGTAATCTAAATCTAACTAATATTTTTCTTTTTAGTATTTACTGAATTGTGTTCATATTCCTTAAATTTGCTAGTCATAAAAATTGTATAAAAATTTTTAATTTATCACCAACTTTTAAAGTCTCTATATCACTTTAGTACATATCTTGTGTGAAATAATTTCTTCGGATTGCTTTCTCTGAACTGATTTTAACTACTCAATTATGTTTCGTACTGAAACTAATTTGAGATAAGAATTTGTGCTTAATGATGTCGCATTTCATTAAAACTATCGCTTGGCAATTCACAAACGTATCTAACACAATGAAAAAGGAGAGATAATTGACTTTGTATACAATCCATTCGGAAAATGGTGTTGAATGAGGTGTTACCATGTGACTGTCTGGTTATTATTATTCGTTTGCAATTTGACTATCCAATTCCCAAAATACTTTAAAATAAGACTGTGCTAGGAAAATGCCTCAGGGGATGCCGAACTAAATGAATTTTCCAAGCCAACTTCATTATTTGTTTCACGCTAAATAGAAACTCCACAACAGACGGAACAGCCAGCGTAATTCCTTAAACTAGACAGGACAAAGGGATTCTCAAAACCCAAAATGAGGTACAAACTATCGGGCAAACAAGAAAAAAAGAAAAGAACAACACAGCACCATGGTAGTCGTCTTCACCATCCTCATCACTCCTTCATTTTGTTTTAATTAAAATTTTAATTTCACGGCAAAATTTAGTTTTGCTTTTTTCTTTTTTGGGATTTTTATTTTCATTCACCTGGAGCAAGACGAAGGACATGTACCTGTGTTATGGCAGTGCAACAACGTGCCTTAACCCTGCAACTGGCTACATCAGCTGCATTCGATGGAATATAACCGGAGCCGGAATTCAAATGAAGTACTTTGATAGTCCATGGAAACAGGGATATTCTTCCTAACCTCTTCTCAAATATTCCTACTTGTCATTGTATGGGGTTTTGGAAGAGAGAGGGTCTTCCTGCTAGCACCACCAACCTTGGACGTAGGCTGATGGGCGTCAAGTGCAAACTTTAACCACTTCAACGAAGGCCGCATCACATAGCGTGTACATGCGTTAGTGTGACCTAGGTACAAGGATGCGGCATTGCAAAAAACAGGTAAAAGAGAAAATAGTACGGTAAGGGTAATATGATATTCATGACACTGGCAGAAGGAGATGCTTCAACCTCTTGGCTTGAGGATTGTGTATTGCATCCAAGATTTCCTTCATATCCTCCATATGATACTTGTATACAAACTATTCCATGGTATGCATCCATTGTTCCAACCCCATCGAGGAGGACCAGAGCATACTGAAGAATATCGTATCCTGGAGGCATTTCCCATTAAGGTTGGAAAAATCTTAAAAAGCAATTATCCCGAAACCGAGTACGTGCAAATTTTATACGAGTACCTCAAATTCATGTCATAAGGATGTAGGCATTATACAATGCAGAAAAGATGATTAAATCAAGGTGTGTTTGTCTCTTCCAACATGGAAGGGATAACCACAATGCGGTGGGGGTAAGTACTGCATCCCAGGTGAACAAATGCAGTTGCCCAAAATCGTTGAAAATGTGATGGGTAAAATTTTTGGAATGAATATTGTTCGACATATTTATGTAAATTCAATCTGTTCAAGAGAGGAAACGATTTCTTGTTTCTCTGGATTTAAAAACAACTATACAAGGGCTGTATTTTATATCTCGGAATTAGAGAACAACAACAAATATTAATTATCGAAAATCGTTTTATTGTAAAATATTCAAAATATTCTCCATTAAGATCTATAGATTTTAAACCAACTTTTTTAAACTAGTTGTCGAAGCACTTTTGCCAACCCTTAATCCGCTAATTTAGGTTTTGAAAAACCTTGACCTCTTATTTAATTCTCTACGTATAGGAATAAAATGAAGTCATTTGGTGAAAGTCAGGACTATACCCACAAAATCGATGTTTTGAATGTTCAAAAATGCAATTGTTTGACCGATGTGTGAGAGCTCGCATGGTCGTCGAGAAGAGTGATCCGTCTTCGGCGGTTTGTTTTCATGATATTTTGGAAGACAAATATTGCAAATTGATCAGTTTGTGAACAATCAAAATTATCGTGTTATTTGCCAGAGAGATCAGCTGAAAATTTATACCTTCGATTGACCAGCAGAACTCACGTTCTGCAATGCTCGTTGGTTCATAATATGTTAAATGGCATATAACATTACCGCAAACAAATTTTAAGAGCAACATGTTATGTTTTGGGTGGCTAACATGGAACATTTTCGTCGCAATGTTTTATTCTCAGTTACATAATTTTCGAGAAAAGAACATGGTTGCGACAAACATGTTTCGCGTTCACCGTCCAAAAATAAAATTTTGCTCTTGAAACATATTTGGGGTGGTCATGTTTCTCCCCTGGGTGTCCTGAAGACAGTATTGAAGTCCTGAGCAGAAAAATATTTTGGCTGTAGACTATAGATATTCCAACCAAGAGATGCTTAAAAAGAAGGTTCCCCGATTCATTAATACAACAAAATGGCCACCAAAATCTACGGATCTCAATTTGCGTATTTTGGGGAGTAGTGTTGGCACTAAAAAGTATCAAAACGGCGATCATCTTAAGATGGCGCTTCGCTGGAAATGGGCCAAAATACCGCAGAACTACTTTCGTGCAGCGTGGAATTGCTTTATCGACCGTAATCATAATTCGTGCCAAAGGTAGAAAATTCCAACAAATCTAAATTGATTCCAAAATTGGAAGTTGTATCTAACTGTGAGTGATGATCGCTACCATGAGATGATATCGAACTTTTTTTTGGCCAAAATGCAAGAGTTTTGAATTAATGAGAAGCGGGTTCGGTGAACTAACTTTTTTTACATTGAAAACAAAATTACCAACCATGTTCGTTGGGTGGTGATGAAATTCAGATCTGGTCGATCTAAGCATGTCCGTCCGTCTGTTGAAATCACGATAACTTTCGAAAGATACAAGCTATCGACTTGAAACTTGGCACAAGAAGTTGTTGTTGTTGTAACAGTTTTTAATGTAGTTTCATCCATTTTGTTCTATGCTTGTGTAGTTCAGCTGGTAGCCAGATCAAGGAACTCTGCGACAAGGATGGCGTGTGTCCAGAGTGATCTAGTAGTGAGACGGGTAGGCTTAGCTTGGCAAGCAAAAAGGTGACGAGTGTCATTCGGCCCTTGATTACAGATAGAACACACGTCAGCTACGCTGCTATCAATCACAAGCGGCTGCACTTGCCTGATCTTAATTGGGCCAAAACTACCCTTGTCTGCCGTGAGAGGTCTCTCTCCTCCGGTACTATGGGCGGCGGTCGGACTCCGAGAACAGGATTAGCTTCTCACCGCTTCAGCTACATTATCCTCATGAATCCTGTTCAGACCTGTCTGGTATGCTGCCTGATCTAGAGGCTCTCTTTTGTAACGCTGGATCTCGGGCTCTAGAAGGTGAAGATCAACCCTTACATTGCTGGGTGGAGGTTGTCTATACACAAGATGGTGATTCGGATGACAACTTCGATGGCAACCCAAGAGATACTGCTTTGACAACATGTCCGCATAAACCATGCAACCATGCAAAAATTGGTCCATATCGGTTCATAATTATACATAGCCCCCATATAAACCGCTCCCCAGATTTGACCTCCGGAGCCTCATGGAGAAGCAAATATCATCCGATTCGGTTGAAATTTGGTACGTGGTGTAAGTATATGGTCTTTAACAACCACGCAAGAATTAGTCCATATCGATCCATTATTTTATATAAGCCCCATATAACATATGTTAACCGATCCCCAGATTTGACCTCTGGGGCCTCTTGGGGGAGCAAAATTCATTCGATCCGGTTGAAACTTGAAACGTGGTGTTAGTATATGGTCTTTAACAACCATCCCAAAATTGGTCCATAATCATATATAGTCCCCATGTAAACCGATCCCCAGATTTGGTTGTGGAGCCTGTTGGAGAAGCAAATTTCATAACACAAAAATTGGTCCATATCGGTTCGTAATTATTTATAGTCCCCATTTAACCGATCCCCAGATTTGGTTGTGGAACCTGTTGGAGAAGCAAATTTTATCACACAAAAATTAGTCCATATCGGTTCGTAATTATTTATAGACTTACCTATATATACCGTTTTTGTCTACTGTTTAACACGTATGGACTAACTTACAATTTAGAAGACGATGTTAAGAAGTTTTAAGATACCTTGCCATCGGTAAATATTACCACAACTCAAGTAATTCGTTGTGGATGACAGTCTTTAGTCGAAGTTTCTACGCAATCCATGGTGGAGGGTACATAATATTCGGTCTGGCCGAACTTACGGCCATATATACTTGTTTAATTTTTTTTTCTGAGCGTAGATTCGTTCATCTTTCTTTTATATGAAGGACTCTCATTTGGGACAATATTACGGAGATATTTTTTCGACTTTCCGTGTAGTGCGCCTCTATGTCAAATTGATGCAAAACAAAAGACAAACTTAATTCACGCTCCATCCTATAGAGTAGCGTAGAAGCATTGTTGTGGCACTTGAAATGAATATGTTTCGGTGGTGATTCACCCATGTTTCATGTTCTCTAGTTAACCCAAGTTGAGGTTTTCTTCACCATGCCAACGAAATAAGAAAAATGTGTTTGGCTGTATAAAAGGTCGCGGTGTGTGGCTGCGTAAAAAGCTTTTTTTTGGCGGGGAAATTGTGGATTTCGTAAAATTCACTTACACTCTTTTAAAAATGTATGGTCTATAGCAGTTAGATCCTCTTCGCCCTCCCAATGTGCGGGTGCTTCAGCAATTTGTTGTTCTAAACAATTTAACAGTTGATTTACGAGATTACACCAGGTGTGGATATGTCTATTTCGTTAAGGAAACATCAGAACAAAAGAACATCACACACACATATATATACCCAAATTTAAGATAATACACATATACCACCTCATAAACTCATTGAGTCTTGAGAGAAAGGGAGCAGAAAAAGAAAAAAACATTGAACTAAAGGAGCATAAATATTAGCAAAAAATCTTGCGAGAATATAAGCAAAGAGGGTCTATGTTTATTTAATTTTGTTGTTGTTGGAATATCTCTTCGACTAGATGACTAGTTAATGGTTTTGTGTGCGTGAGAGTATGTGCGTTTATGCAAATTTTACTAATCTTGCTAAATACTCTCTCAAATGGTTTCCTCCGTTTTCTCCTCAACCTGCAATTCCCTTTGAATGAACTCTTAAACACATGAAGGTATTTGAATAATTGCAATTACTTGAAATGGCAAATAATATCTGTGTCAATATCTAACACGTGTTTTACATCATTAGAGGGATTACACCAAAAATACAGGGTCCGAGAGTGAAGTCGAAACATTATCGTCGGCGGCGGTTGACATTCAATTTAAGCCATCGGCGGATTTACGGCTAAAATGTCATTACATGGCGGAGCAATATGCTGAAGTGGTGTACTTCACAGAAAAAAAAATTCACGAACATTTTTCCAATTAAAATTTATATTGAGTTTTTTAAAAATATTCAATTAAAAGATTAATTGATTCAAAAACTTTTTTAATTGAAACAAAAATCAAGCACAAAAATTAATAATCAATTAATTTTTAATTGATACTATCATTTCTGTGACTGAAGGCTTTTCAATTAAAAAATTAATTGGATCAATTCATTTCGTGATTGAATTTTTATACCCTGCGCCAAACTGTGGAACAGGGTATAAGTAAGTGATATGTTTGTAACACCCAGAAGGAGACGAGATAGACACATATGCACTAATATAGACCCAGCAGCCAGAGTTTTATACCGATTTGCTTGAAATTTTGTACAAACATAATACTTAGTCATATAGTCAAGTGTGCAAAATTTGATTAAAATCGGTTCAGACTTAGATATAGCTCCCATATATATCTTTCGTCCGATATGGACTAATATGGTCCTAAAAGCCAAAGTTTTGCCCAATTTGGTTGAAATTTTGTACAGGGAGTAGATTTAGCATTGTAGCTATGCGTGCCAAATTTGATTGAAATCGATTCAGATTTAGATATATCTCCCATATGTATCTTTCGCCCGATATGGACTAATATGGTCCTAGAAGCCAGAGTTTTGGCCCAATTTGTTGGAAATTTTGCACTAGGAGCACAATTAGTAGTGCAGTTAAGTGTGCAAAATTTGACTGAAATCGATTCAGATTTAGATATAGCTCCCATATATATCTTTCGCCCGATATGGACTAATATGGTTCTAATAGCCAGAGTTTTGGCCCAATTTGGTTGAAATTTTGCACAGGGAGTAGATTTAGCATTGTAGCTATGCGTGCTAAATTTGATTGAAATCGGTTCAGATTTATATATAGCTCCCATATATAGCTTTCGCCCGATTTACACTCATATGACCACAGAGGCCAATTTTTTACTCCGATTTAGTTGAAATTTTGCACAGGGAGTAGAATTAGCATTTTAGCTATGCGTGCCCAATTTGGATGAAATCGGTTCAGATTTAGATATAGCTCCCATATATATGTTTTTCTGATTTCGACAAAAATGGTCAAAATACCAACATTTTCCTTGTAAAATCGCCACTGCTTAGTCGAAAAGTTGTAAAAATGACTCTAATTTTCCTAAACTTCTAATACATATATATCGAGTGATAAACCATAAATAAACTTTTGCGTAAAATTGTTTCAGATTTAAATGTTTCCCATATTTATACCCTTCACCACTACTGTGGTACAGGGTATAATAAGTTTGTGCATTTGTATGTAACGCCAAGAAGGAAAAGTCTGAGACCCATCGTTTAGTATACGGATCGGCTTAGAATTAAATTCTGAGTCGATTTAGCGATGTCCGTCTGTCTATCTGTCTGTCTGTCCGTCTGTCTGTTGATGTATTTTTGTGTGCAAAGTACAACTCGCAGTTTTAGTCCGATTGTCCTAAAATTTGGTATAGGGTCCTGTTTCAGCTCAAAGACGATCCCTATTGATTTTGGAAAAAATCGGTTCAGATTTAGATATAGCTGCCATATATATTTTTCACCGATCTGGTCATAATTGGCGTGTATATCAACCGATCTTCCTCAAATTCCGTACATCCGAATATTTTATGGGTCTCGAAAAATTTGCAGAATATCAGCCAAATCGGTTCAGATTTAGATATAGCTCCCATATATAGCATTCGCCCGATTTACACTCATTTGCCCACAGAGACCAATTTTTTGCTCCGATTTAGTTGAAATTTTGCGTAGGGAGTAGAATTAGCATATTAACTATGCGTGCTAAATTTGGTTGAAATCGGTTCAGATTTGGATATATCTCCCATATATAGCTTTCGCCCGATTTACACTCATATGACCACAGAGGCCAATTTTTAACTCCGATTTAGTTGAAATTTTGCACAGGGAGTAGAATTAGCATTGTAACTATGCGTACCAAATTTGGTTGAAATCGGTTCAGATTTAGATATAGCTCCCATATATATGTTTTTCTGATTTCGACAAAAATGGTCAAAATACCAACATTTTCCTTGTAAAATCGCCACTACTTAGTCCAAAAGTTGTAAAAATTACTCTAATTTTTCTAAACTTCTAACACATATATATCGAGCGATAAATCATAAATAAACTTTTGCGAAGTTTCCTTAAAATTGCTTCAGATTAAAATGCTTCACATATTTTTTTACTACTATTGTGTTCCACCCTAGTGCATTAGCCGACTTAAATTTTGAGTCTATAGATTTGTAGAAGTCTATCAAATTCTGTCCAGATCGAGTGATATTTAAATGTATGTATTTGGGACAAACCTTTATATATAGCTACCAACACATTTGACGGATGTGATATGGTATCGAAAATTTAGATCTACAAAGTGGTGCAGGGTATAATATAGTGTTTTAGTGTAAAAAAGCTTTCATGGATGTACACTAAAGTAATGACTTGGGAAGAGCTTCCAAATATTTTTGCTGGGGTTGTCAAGCAAATCCACATTTTCCAACTCTACTACATTGGCTTTGACATCTCGCAATGTTTCCAAATCTAAATCCACTTTGTTGTACACGTACAAGGAAATTGCATAATTGATTTAAATTGCTAAATAGTGTTACTTTCACTGGCTCACTACTTGGAAATTAATTTCAAAGACTTTCATGCAAATGGAGCTGCGTTAATTAAGATCTAAAAATGCAGAGGAATTTCGCCATCTAGCCATTTTCTCTCAATGTCGTGACACAAGTTTACAACAGCTTCAAAAATATCTTGGCAAATATTTCGAACATATTTCATTAGACATTTTTCAGTATGATGGAGCATATTTTCCATTGAACTTGAATATTTTAACTGCAGGCATTGGAATAAGTTGATAAATTCATTAAAATCAACTACAGAGGTAGCACCCTGTTTACATTGTGAAGTCATGGCAACAATCAATTAATCTAAGACAAGAGCACGAGAGAGAAAGAGAGCGAGAGTGTGGTAGAGAGTACATTCAAAGATATTTGAATATCATCAGCAATTGCCTATAATGAGATTAGGAATTTCTTTGCCTCAGGGAATCCAATCCATATTGAGACTATTGTAGAATACTTTCTAATTGTTCAAGTACCCCCGCACTCGTAAAGCACAAAAATGTTGGCATATCTCCAGTCACCACAATTCCAAGTTTGCTAAATGAACGAATGAAAGAAAGAAAGTTTGTCAGTTTTATGGAAATTTTTGCATATCATTTCTCCCTTGCCCCGCCACCACCGCCTTAATTGATATGATAGTCCATCATTGTGATTTGCATCATTGGACTAAGCAAATAGACAAAAGGGACAGAAAGCCAAAATGGATTGAGCCATCTATAGTTTGAGGCTTGAGCATGAGTTGCCAGTTTCAGTTGCTGTGACCCTTTTACAAGCATTTATGTTTGCTTGGACGCGCAAGACTAAGAATCATATAAAAGCATATGGAATGTACTGGATTGACATTAAACTTCAATCACAACTACTGTAGATAACGTCAAAGCAATTGGTCATCCATCCGGAGAGTTAATCAGCAGCAGTTGAAAATAAAAGATGGTATCATTCAAAGTGATTGGAGTTCTTGTGGCCGTATTTTGTCAATTGGCATCAATTGAGGCTGGTAAGTTTACATGGAATTTCCAGAAATTCCAAGATTTTCATCTCTCACTTTACACACACAGCAAGCACCAAAAAGCCCAAGGAACGTTTAGCTGCTCTCTATGTCAAGGATAGCAGTAATGGAGAATTACGTTTCTTAGCTTCCAATAGCCAAATCAATGATCTGATAAATCAAAAGCAAGAAATGTTGGAACAATTGAGACCCACTAGTACTGGTACGGGAGCCAGTGTTACTCCCATTGTCATCAATACTGCCACTGCTGTAGGAACTGGAACTGGCACAGCCACTGGAACTACTGGTACGACGGGTACTACTGGCACCACTACCACAGGTGGTACTAACAACATCGCTGTTGGTAGTTCACCCATTGCCAGTTTGCTACCTCAGATCATTGCCCAAAGTGTGGTGCGACGAGGTGCTGGTGGAAATCGTCGTCGTGTTGTAAATAACCGTCGCCGTGGAAATCGTCGTCGTCCAAATCGTCGTGTTGTCCGCAAAGGTGGCAGAAGGAAGAATAGACCCCAGGTTATTGTGGCCAGACCCCGTAACTAGAGATTGTTGAAATGATAATGACAAAAGCAATAAAGAGATGTGACATAAGAAATTCGTGATTCTTTTTATGGTTGTACCATACCAACAAAAAATAATTCTCTCTTCGGAAATTCAATTTTAGAACAACGAAGTTTATTTGAGGTTGTAGTTGACTTTTTGGAGAAAAACAAGTCGTTGTTTATGGTATCTGTTGTCTTGATTGCCCCAAAGAACTTTATTTAGCTTGACACAGACAAACAACTTAAGCAACATGTTGGTCCAGCTCACAGAAAATAGATTTGTTGTCTCAAAAAATTTTGTTTTTGGCAATCGAATTATGCCGTAACGAGTGACAAAATTCGTTACGGCAATCAAAATTTTTCTGGCACAACTGTACATAAAGTTGTCATCCAGACAATTTGGGAACCTTACAGTCTGGAACAACTACAACACTTCTTTCGTCGGTCTAGCAATGCATGTGAAATTAAAGAAATAATTCGTTGGCAGCCCGATATTTCAGACTCACTTAGACTATTCAGCCCATTGTGATACCACAGTGGTGAACCTCTTTTCAACTATAGACATAATTTGTTTTATACACAAAAAAAAAAAAAAAAAAAAAATAATTAGGTCCCAAAATTCTAACGGGATTCTTGAAAACACAGACATTTTTAGGGTGTAATCTAGCTTAAGATCCAGTCACTATCAAATTACAATTAGGAAACATATCTCGCGATTATTTTTTTACATTTTTCGTCGTGGATTAACTCAACAACAGTGGATCGATGAACTCTTAATTCAAGTTTTGGCGATGAAGCAACGTAAAGGACTAGTGTTTCTTGAAGGCAGCGTTCCACAATGAATTTTTATTTTGGGCCAACATTTTTCCAGAATTGGACCAAAATTTGAGCCAGCGGACCATTTTTCTAAATTAAATTAATATCATTCAAAAGTAAAAAAAAAATTCCAAAAATTTACTTCGATAGAACATTTTGTCAAATTTTTATTTCTATTCAAAATTTTTATTTTTATTTATTTCTATAGAAAATTTTGCCAAATTTTATTTCTATAGAAAATTTTGTCAAAATTTTATTTCTAAAGAACACTTTGTATTTTTTTTCTATATAAAGTTTTGTCCAAATTTTATTTCTATAGAATATTTTGTCAAAATTTTATTTCTATTGAAAATTTTGTCAAAATTTTATTTCTATTGAAATTTTGTCAAAATTTTGTTTGTATAGAAAGTTTTGTTAACATTTTATTTCTATAGAAAATTTTGTCAAAATTTTATTTCTACAAAAAATTTTAACAAAATTTTATTTCTATAGAAAATTTTGTCAAAATTTTTTTTCTATAAAAAATTTTGTCAAAATTTTATTTCTATAGGAAATATTGTCAACATTTTATTTCTATAGAAAATTTTGTCAACATTTTATTTCTATAGAAAATTTTGTCAAAATTTTATTTCTATAGAAAATTTTGTCAAAATTTTATTTCTATATAAAATGTTTTCAAAATTTTATTTCTATAGAAAATTTTGTCAAAATTTTTTTTCTATAGAAAATTTTGTCAAAATTCTTTTTTTCTATAGAAAATTTAGTGAAAATTTTATTTCTATAAAAAATTTTATCAAAATTTTATTTCTATAGAAAATTTTGTCAAAATTTTATTTCTAAAGAAAGTTTTGTCAAAATTTTATTTCTATAGAAAATTTTGTCAAAATTTTTTGTCTATAGAAAATTTTGTCAAAATTTTAATTCTGTTGTCGTTTTCTTGATTTCAGCCTAAAACCATGCATTGACTAAACTACAAGTGTAGCTTAACCAACAGAGGAAAAGAATGTTTGTCAAATTTATTTGGGCAAAGCCCTATAGACTGCAAGATGGTTGGATGGACGCACGTTTCGGAATTACCACATTCCTCATCAGCATCCTCTACTTGCAGCAAAACTATCAACCAATTATCAGAATAAATTCAGGCAGTTCATTAAACCCAACAATGAACCACACTTGAACCTTCCGAAAAAAAGGTTTTGTATGATAGCCGGCTTATGCCGAAATAAATTCGAAACAAACCTATCTCTTTTCCCAAACAAATTTGACAAACATTATTTTCCTCTGTTGGTTAAGCTACACTTGTAGTTTAGTCAATGTATGGTTTTAAGCTGAAATAAAAAAAACAACAACAATGCTTAAAGAACAAAACCAACAATAACAAAACAAAACGAATGGAAAATTTTATTTCTATAGAAAATTTTTTCTAAATTTTATTTCTATAGAAAATTTAGTTAAAGTTGTATTTCTATAGAAAATTTTTTCTAAATTTTATTTCTATAGAAAATTTTGTCAAAATTTTATTTCTATAGAAAATTTTGTCAAAATTTTATTTCTATAGAAAATGATGTGAACATTTTATTTCTATAGAAAATTTTTTCTAAATTTTATTTCTATAGAAAATGTTGAAAAAATTTTATTTCTAAAGAAAGTTTTGTCAAAATTTTATTTCTATAGAAAATTTTGTAAAATTTTTATTTCTATAGAATATTTTGTCAAAATTTTATTTCCATTGAAAATTTTGTCATAATTTTATTTCTATAGAAAATTTTGTCAAAATTTTATTTCTATAGAAAATTTTTGCAAAATTTTGTTTCTATAGAAAATTTTGTCAAAATGAAATTTTGTTCTATAGAAAGTTTTGTCAAAATTTTATTTCTATAGAAAATTTTGTCAAAATTTTATTTCTATAGAAAATTTTGTCAACATTTTATTTCTATAGAAAATTTTATTTCTATAGAAAATTTTTTCAAAATTTTATTTCTATAGAAAATTTTGTCAAAATGTTATTTCTATAGAAAATTTTGTCAAAATTTTATTTATATAGAAAATTTTATCAAAATTTTATTTCTATAGAAAATTATGTGAACATTTTATTTCTATAGAAAATTTTGAAAAAATTTTATTTCTAAAGAAAGTTTTGTCAAAATTTTATTTCTATAGAAAATTTTGTAAAATTTTTATTTCTATAGAATATTTTGTCAAAATTTTATTTCCATTGAAAATTTTGTCACAATTTTATTTCTATAGAAAATTTTGTCAAAATTTTATTTCTATAGAAAATTTTTGCAAAATTTTGTTTCTATAGAAAATTTTGTCAAAATGAAATTTTGTTCTATAGAAAGTTTTGTCAAAATTTTATTTCTATAGAAAATTTTGTCAAAATTTTATTTCTATAGAAAATTTTGTCAAAATTTTATTTCTATAGAAAATTTTATTTCTATAGAAAATTTTGTCAAAATTTTATTTCTATAGAAAATTTTGTCAAAATGTTATTTCTATAGAAAATTTTGTCAAAATTTTATTTCTATAGAAAATTTTATCAAAATTTTATTTCTATAGAAAATGTTGAAAAAATTTTATTTCTAAAGAAAGTTTTGTCAAAATTTTATTTCTATAGAAAATTTTGTAAAATTTTTGTTTCTATAGAAAACTTTGAGAAAATTTTATTTCTATACAAAACGTTGTCAACATTTTATTTCTATAGAAAATTTAGTGAAAATTTTATTTCTATAGAAAATTTTTTCAAAATTTTGTGAAAAATTTTATTTCTATAGAAAATTTTGTCAAAATTTTATTTTGTCAACATTTTATTTCTTAGAAAATTTTGTCAAAACTTTATTTCTATAGAAAATTTTGTAAAATTTTTTTCTATAGAGAATATTGTCAAAATTTTATTTCTATAGAAAATTTGCAAAACTATCAACCAATTATCAGAATAAATTCAGGCAGTTCATTAAACCCAACAATGAACCACACTTGAACCTTCCGAAAAAAAGGTTTTGTATGATAGCCGGCTTATGCCGAAATAAATTCGAAACAAACCTATCTCTTTTCCCAAACAAATTTGACAACATTTTATTCTATAGAAAATTTTTTCTAAATTTTATTTCTATAGAAAATGTTGAAAAAATTTTATTTCTAAAGAAAGTTTTGTCAAAATTTTATTTCTATAGAAAATTTTGTAAAATTTTTATTTCTATAGAATATTTTGTCAAAATTTTATTTCCATTGAAAATTTTGTCATAATTTTATTTCTATAGAAAATTTTGTCAAAATTTTATTTCTATAGAAAATTTTTGCAAAATTTTGTTTCTATAGAAAATTTTGTCAAAATGAAATTTTGTTCTATAGAAAGTTTTGTCAAAATTTTATTTCTATAGAAAATTTTGTCAAAATTTTATTTCTATAGAAAATTTTGTCAACATTTTATTTCTATAGAAAATTTTATTTCTATAGAAAATTTTTTCAAAATTTTATTTCTATAGAAAATTTTGTCAAAATGTTATTTCTATAGAAAATTTTGTCAAAATTTTATTTATATAGAAAATTTTATCAAAATTTTATTTCTATAGAAAATTATGTGAACATTTTATTTTTATAGAAAATTTTGAAAAAATTTTATTTCTAAAGAAAGTTTTGTCAAAATTTTATTTCTATAGAAAATTTTGTAAAATTTTTATTTCTATAGAATATTTTGTCAAAATTTTATTTCCATTGAAAATTTTGTCACAATTTTATTTCTATAGAAAATTTTGTCAAAATTTTATTTCTATAGAAAATTTTTGCAAAATTTTGTTTCTATAGAAAATTTTGTCAAAATGAAATTTTGTTCTATAGAAAGTTTTGTCAAAATTTTATTTCTATAGAAAATTTTGTCAAAATTTTATTTCTATAGAAAATTTTGTCAAAATTTTATTTCTATAGAAAATTTTATTTCTATAGAAAATTTTGTCAAAATTTTATTTCTATAGAAAATTTTGTCAAAATGTTATTTCTATAGAAAATTTTGTCAAAATTTTATTTCTATAGAAAATTTTATCAAAATTTTATTTCTATAGAAAATGTTGAAAAAATTTTATTTCTAAAGAAAGTTTTGTCAAAATTTTATTTCTATAGAAAATTTTGTAAAATTTTTGTTTCTATAGAAAACTTTGAGAAAATTTTATTTCTATACAAAACGTTGTCAACATTTTATTTCTATAGAAAATTTAGTGAAAATTTTATTTCTATAGAAAATTTTTTCAAAATTTTGTGAAAAATTTTATTTCTATAGAAAATTTTGTCAAAATTTTATTTTGTCAACATTTTATTTCTTAGAAAATTTTGTCAAAACTTTATTTCTATAGAAAATTTTGTAAAATTTTTTTCTATAGAGAATATTGTCAAAATTTTATTTCTATAGAAAATTTGGTCCGATCGGACCAAAATGGCAAACCTGATCGAAGGTATTATGAATTCAATCGAGGTCGTAGTTCACTCCAAGACGTATTTGGTGAGGGTCGTCCGAAATCAGTCGTTGCTCCGGAACCATTGATGCTGTGCGTTATCTGATATTGCAAAAATTGTCATGTGATTTAGATAACATTTGACCATCCAAAAATTTGTTCCTACAAAATCCTACAAAATTTTTCAATCGCTCCAAAAAGGCTTGTGTCGATTGGTAAAAATAATTTCATAAAGACAAACCCAAAAAAAAAAAACATTGTTTTCTTGCTAATTGCATTTTCCCTCACATCTTTCTCACGTCCACGAGGTTTTTTAGTTCTTAACACCTTTTCCTGTAATACCAACAATGTAGAAGAAATTATACGATTTTATAAATTTTAAAATTTTTTTTTACCTTTCGCCTAGACGGAGAATCGAACCGCGGACCATGCACTTTGTAAGCCAACACACTAACCACTGAGCTATGTACCTGTTATGGTCATCAATAGATAAATATCCATATAAGTTATATTTATATAGCATAGCTTGCGGCGCCCACGAACCGAATAAACAAAGTTTATTTAACAGAAACAAACATTTAGTTTGGCACCGTGGAGCAGTGGTTGCTACGTCCGACTTGCATGCCAAGGGTCGCGGGTTCGATCCCTGCTTCAACCAACGTTTTTTTTTGTTTTTTTTTACAGATATGGTCGGAAGATTCTGAAAAAATATTCAACATTACATTGTAGTATATATACTACAATGTAATGTTCTTTTCTGACTTTAGGTCGTTAATAAGACACATTTTACAGTTCAAAATTTAATATATTAAATTTTGAACTGTAAAATGTGTCTTATTAACGACCTAAAGTCAGAAAAGAACAGTGTTTGATATAAACGAAATGGACTGTGTTGTTGTTTCAAAAATAACTTTTTTTATTGAAAAAATAAAAATTTTGTAACAAACGAATTTTTTTGGTGATAAAAGTTTAAAATTTTCGAAGCATTACAAAAAACTCTAACAAAAGAAAAACGTTTTCGGTACACGTTTTCCAAACGTTTTTTTCTTTGTGTGTAAAAATTCAAATTAATGTTTTTCGAGATCTGAAGAAAGGCTTGATGCATCCCGAATGCATGTTTTTAAGACACTTGAGGTAGAGTGCTTCGAAAATTGCTTTAAACACATGCAAGAGTGTATAGATCTTAATAGGGATTATTAAAAGAAAAAGCGATTTTTGTTATTAATATTTGTTGTCTTTAATACAATATGTTTCCTTTGAAAGTAAATAAATCCAAATTTATGGTAAGCCTTGCACCGATTGTCTATAACGTTTTTTATTTGTTGTTAAATAAAATATTTTGCGGTTTGTCTAAAAATTCGTTCCTCGGAAGACAAAAACCCTTCTTTCTGTGTAAGGACATTTCTATGACCTCCGTTTTGCAGTCTATATTTTTCTTATAGAAACCAACCCAAAACCTTTTTCCCTTGCGGTGTTATTATTAATTATTTAATTGAAAATCACATTTGTAAAACAAATTGATGTAAGAATTGCATGTGTCCTTGGACATTGTTTACATTTTCCATTATTTAATAATCAAATTGAAAAGAAGAAAATACAAATCACATTCATGTACTCATTTATTTTCTATGTGATTTGAGCTCGTGTTTTACGCAAACTCTCCAAGAAATGAAGAAGGAACAAAAATTAAATTAAAAGGATACACAACAATGGATTCAGCAACAAGAACTCAAATGGAAGGGAAAGGACACAATGCTCCACAATGCAAGCAAATGGAATGACAAGACGAAGCTTGAATATAGGAAATGGCCATGTTTTATTGTTCTGTTTTTTTTCTGTTCTTGTATTGGTCACTCTCTCAATTTAGCTCTCGAAGGACATTGTCAGTTGCACAAAACACTTGGGTGCTCGCATTATGTCCCACAGGAAGATTGTTTCACATGTAATGTGTTTGTGAGTGAGTGCATGGGTGTGTGTGTGTGTGAGTGTCTTGTCCAAGCGTACATTCAATTTGTATTACAAAGTAGTGAGTGAGCCTGAATATGTGACATAGACCATTTGTATCTTTACGAGTCGCTTCAAGTGATTCATGCAAATTCATTTGGTTCAATCCATTCGTTGTTTTTGTACATCGCCCTACGGTCCTCTCTTGTGTTGAGCAGCGGTACCGGTTGTCCTCTGGTGGCTCTTTGTTGGCCCTTTTGTTTAGTAATGATTTGATTTGAAATTCATTTGAATTATTGGTTGCTTCCGGTTTCCGGTGCTTTCATGAACTTTCTTTGGTCATTACATGGAAACGACTCAACGAGCATAAATGTTCAACTTGCTGAAATCTACACACACATCCATATGTTTTTACAAATATATAGATCCTTGCATATGTAGAGTATATGTGTAGATGCATTTACTGCATGTCATCGCCTATTCCCTTAAGCCACTTCTTTTACCATGGAATCGTTGAAGATAATGATAACCCAGGATCAAAAGCAATAAAGCGTTACATTGAAATGGCTAAATATTTGTTAAAAAATTATAAATATTTTAATTTGAATATGATTTTTTCCAAGAACATCACAAAAGATGCAAGGGGAGAATTCTACCAATCACTTCAACACTATTCACTTGTAGACAGAAAAATATTTTATCAAAATATTTTCATTTAAAAATTGATTCAAACTGCAAAAATTCTTATGTCGGTGATATTTGTGAGAGTTTCCACCGTGACGTGAGTCATCGTTGGGACCACGGTTGCCAAAGTTGGTAGAATTCTACAAAAAATGGTAGATTTTTTAATGTTTAGTAGGTTGGTAAATTATTTATGTTTTGTTAGGTTTTGCCAAATATTCCTCTCTAACTAGAGAATTACTACAATTTTCAATAGAATAGATAAAATATTGACAAAGTTTTCCTTAAAAAAAAAAAATTGACAAAATTTTCTATAGAAATAAAAAATTGATAAAATTTTCTATTGAAATAAAATTTTGACAAAATTTTCTATAGAAATTAAATTTTGACAAAGTGTTCTTTAGAAATAAAATGTTGACAACATTTCCGACAGAAATAAAATTTTGACAAAATTTTCTATAGAAATAAAATTTTGACAAAATTTCCTATAGAAATAAAATTTTGACAAAATTTTCTATAGAAATAAAATTTTGACAAAATTTCCTATAGAAATAAAATGTTGACAAAACTTCCTATAGAAATAAAATTTTGACAAAACTTCCTATAGAAATTAAATTTTGACAAAATTTTCTATAGAAATAAAATGTTGACAAAATTTTCTATAGAAATAATTTTTGACAACATTTCCTATAGAAATAAAATGTTGACTAAATTTCCTATAGATATAAAATTTTGACAAAACATCCTATAGAAATAAAATTTTGACAAAATTTTCTAAAGAAATAACATTTTGACAAAATTTCCTACAGAAATAAAATTTTGACAAAATTTTCTATAGAAATAAAAGTTAGACAAAATTTCCTATAGAAATAAAATTTGACAAAATTGTCTATAGAAATAAAATTTGTAATTGCAGTCCCTTAATACTTAATCTCAGGCTCATATGCATAAATAGACGATTCATCAAATGTTCATGCAGTATAGAATGTATGCTGGTCAGCGTTGCCATTCCGGTCCGATCGGACCAAAATTGGTGCAAAAAATTTTTAATTTTTAAATTTGGTCTGATGGTCGGTCCAAATGGAATTTAGTTCATTTTGGTCTATTTCCATCTGTTTGTTGCAGATTTTAGATCTGTTTAGATCATTTTACCCTCTATATTTGAAAATGTCCCAGACTGAAAACTAATATGAATATGGACCGACATGAACCATACTTGACAAATTGTAGGTGCAAAGCAACACTACCGAAAATGGGATAACGATATGAGTCGGGAGATCGGTCTTTGTCGGGGCTATACCAAAACATAGTCCAATATAAAACAAATTCATGTCTCTTGTGGGCTTAATATCAAAATTGTACCAAAAAAATCTTGAGTTGCAAAATTTTATTTCTATAGAAAATTTTGTCAAAATTTTATATTTTGTCAAAATTTTATTTCTATACAAAATTTTGTCAAAATTTTATTTCTATAGAAAATTTTGTCAAAAATTTTTTTCTATGGAAAATTTTGTCAAAATTTGATTTCTATAGAAAATTTTGTCAAAATTTAATTTCTGTAGAAAATTTTGTCAATATTTTATTTCTATAGAAAATTTTGTCAATATTTTATTTCTATAGAAAATTTTGTCAAAATTATATTTCTATAGAAAATTTTGTCAAAATTTTATTTCTATAGAAAATTTTGTCAACATTTTATTCCTATATAAAATTTTGTCAAACTTTTATTTCTATAGAAAATTTTGTCAAAATTTTATTTCTTATATTTCATGTTAGCCTGATAATGAAACAGGCAATTGACGTCCAAATGCATTATATCTAATTATACAATTATTTTTCGAGCTTTATGGACAGATATAGATTAAGGAACATGGTTAATAGAGCCATTGAAAAGAAAACGCCAGATACCAATCTATACACGCCTGGACTGTACATGTTTCGGTTCGGGCGAATGAACCTTTCCACAGCCTTTAGTATAGATCTGGCTGGGCGAGATAATTCAATTTTGGGCCCTTTATGCTAACTCCTTATGGAGAAAACATTTGGGAAATTTCCTCTTACAAATTGAATCATCTTTTCTCCCACTGTACATCATCTTTTCATATAACTTACAAGTCCCTTAATCTTATTTTTATTTCGTTTTGTTACATAGTAATGCAACAACACGAAATTTATTTTTAGAAAGCTAATTTGTTAGAATTCACCTAAGTGGTGAACAGTCGAACAATGCTTGTTGTTTCTACAGTCAACTACAACATATGACAATTAACAGAGACTGGTTTCCAGGATACAACAACAATTCTAACGCGTACATTAGTCGTGTTTTTCCTAGTTTTACGACGGGCTCATCGTTGCTTATTATTTTTCATGTTAGCCTGATAATGAAACAGGCAATTGACGTCCAAATGCATTATATCTAATTATACAATTATTTTTCGAGCTTTTATGGACAGATATAGATTAAGGAACATGGTTAATAGAGCCATTGAAAAGAAAACGCCAGATACCAATCTATACACGCCTGGACTGTACATGTTTCGGTTCGGGCGAATGAACCTTTCCACAGCCTTTAGTATAGTCTGGCTGGGAGAGATAACTCAATTTTGGGCCCTTTATGCTAACTCCTTATGGAGAAAACATTTGGGAAATTTCCTCTTACAAATTGAATCATCTTTTCTCCCACTGTACATCATCTTTTCATATAACTTACAAGTCCCTTAATCTTATTTTTATTTCGTTTTGTTACATAGTAATGCAACAACACGAAATTTATTTTTAGAAAGCTAATTTGTTAGAATTCACCTAAGTGGTGAACAGTCGAACAATGCTTATTGTTTCTACAGTCAACTACAACATATGACAATTAACAGAAACTGGTTTCCAGGATACAACAACAATTCTAACGCGTACATTAGTCGTGTTTTTCCTAGTTTTACGACGGGCTCATCGTTGCTTATTATATTTCATGTTAGCCTGATAATGAAACAGGCAATTGACGTCCAAATGCATTATATCTAATTATACAATTATTTAAGTTATATGAAAAGATGATGTACAGTGGGAGAAAAGATGATTCAATTTGTAAGAGGAAATTTCCCAAATGTTTTCTCCATAAGGAGTTAGCATAAAGGGCCCAAAATTGAATTATCTCGCCCAGCCAGATCTATACTAAAGGCTGTGGAAAGGTTCATTCGCCCGAACCGAAACATGTACAGTCCAGGCGTGTATAGATTGGTATCTGGCGTTTTCTTTTCAATGGCTCTATTAACCATGTTCCTTAATCTATATCTGTCCATAAAGCTCGAAAAATAATTGTATAATTAGAAAAAATTTTATTTCTATAGAAAATGTTGCCAACATTTTATTTCTATAGAAAATTTTGTCAAAATTTTATTTCTATAGAAAATTTTGGCAAAATTTTATTTCTATAGAAAATTTTGGCAAAATTTTATTTCTATAGAAAATTTTGGCAAAATGTCAATTTTAATTTCTACAGAAATTAAATGTCAAAATTTTATTTCTATAGAAAATTTTTTTAAAATTATATTTCTTTAGAAAATTTTGTCAAAATTGTATTTCTATAGAAAATTTTGGCAAAATGTTATTTCTATAGAAATTTTATTTCTATAGTAAATTTTGTCAATATTTTATTTCTAAGAAAATTTTGTCAAAATTTTATTTTTATAGACAATTTGTCAAACTTTTATTTCTATAGAAAAAGTTTGTCAAAATTTTATTTCTATAGAAAATTTTGTCAAAAGTTTATTTCTATAGAAAATTTTGTCAAAATTTTATTTTTATAAAAAATTTTGTCAAATTTTATTTCTATATAAAATTTTGTCAAAATTTTAGTTCTATAGAAAATTTTGTCAAAATTTTATTTCTATAGAAAATTTTTTCAAAATTTTATTTCTATAGAAAATTTTGTCAAAATTTTATTTCTACAGAAAATTTTGTCAAAATATTATTTCTATAGAAAATTTTGTCAAAATTATATTTCTATAGAAAACTTTGTCAAAATTATATTTCTATAGAAAATTTTGTCAAACTTTTATTTCTATAGATTATTTTGTCAAAATTATATTTTTATAGACAATTTGTCAAACTTTTATTTCTATAGAAAAAGATTGTCAAAATTTTATTTCTATAGAACATTTTGTCAAAATTTTATTTCTATAGAAAATTTTGTCAACATTTTATTTCTATAGAAAATTTTGTCAAAATTTTATTTTTATAAAAAATTTTGTCAAATTTTATTTCTATAGAAAATTTTGTCAAAATTTTAGTTCTATAGAAAATTTTGTCAAAATTTTATTTCTATAGAAAATTTTGTCAAAATTTTATTTCTATAGAAAATTTTGTCAAAATTTTAGTTCTATAGAAAATTTTGTCAAAATTTTATTTCTATAGAAAATTTTGTCAAAATATTATTTCTATAGAAAATTTTGTCAAAATTATATTTCTATAGAAAATTTTGTCAAAATTATATTACTATAGAAAATTTTGTCAAAATTATATTTCTATAGAACATTTTGTCAAAATGTTATTTCTGTAGAAAAATTTTGTCAAAACTTTATTTCTATAGAAAAATTTTGTCAAAATTTGTCAAAATTATATTTCTTTCTTTTTGTTAAATTATTTCTATAGAAAATTTTGTCAAAATTTTGTTTCTATAGAAGTTGGAAAATTTCTACCAACAGTGACAATCGTGCTTGAAAAAGTCGAAACTTGAAACGTCAAAGTGTCCATCTTCTCGAATTAAAAACAAATCGAAACTTTTTGCCAATTTTTAAGTCCTTTCTGGTTTAATTCAGTTTTAACAAAATTACTATGTACGCCGATAAATTACTTTTCACAACATTATTCTTCGAACTTTGAAATTTGGTCCGCTGGAGGAAACTTTGGTTCGATTTAAGAATAAAAATTGGTCCAAAATAAAATTTTGTTGTGGCAACGCTGATGCTGGTTCCACTAATGCCTAAGGTTGTCTCAATCTCGCGATAGGCTCCATGACGATCCGGCAATATCAGTTGGCGTACAGCATCAAAGATTTCTGGAGCTACAACTGATTTTCGACGACCCTCACGTAAGTTGCAATAAAAGCTCTCCATACGGCTTTGAATAAAATCGATAAAATGTTTGCTTGGTTTTATACTCAGTTACACGCAGGAAGCAAGCAAAAGACCATACTAGTTTTTCTTCTTTGCATAGGAACTGTGTTTTCTTTTTTTTTCGTTCGAAAAAATATATCACTATGTTTCCTTCATTTGCCTTCAAGTCAATGGCAAAAACAAAACGAAAAAAAAACACCGACATTCATTGCTATTTGATTTGAAGCCAAAGGCAGAAGTTTCACATTTATGCCAAAGGAGAACTTTTGCATAACTGTCGTCTAAGCTTGGTGACCATTCAACTGGCAGACATGCTTGCATTGCATTTCAGGAACTCTGAAGAAAAAATTAGGTTCCTTTTGCTATATCTGCTACTGCTACTGCTGCTGTTATGGTTCCTTTTTTTTGTTGGTGTTGTCTCTGAGTAAACATTTCCGTAGGTTTCATTTTCATTTTAAATTTGTCTATGAAGCTTCTGTTGCCTCGCACTCCTGATAAAGTTGGTCCTTGGAAGCTTTTTGGGTGTTCCATTCACGGTTTGTCCTTTGTGCTTGACAGATAGTTTTCAGTTTTAGCCTTAGAAACGCAAAAAGACACGCATCAACTATCTTACATACACACACACAACCACCCACTCATTCAGCCGCACACACTAACATGCACATGAGCTATTTGATCTAGAGGATGAGTAATAATAAGGAAATGGCAATGACTTAAAAAAGAGCAAAGTTTTTGAAAAAACACTTTTAAGTGTCATTTTCAATTAAAATGCTTTTCTTGAGTTATTTCACAAAGCAGGAGAAAGACGCACAAATACAAACTAAGATACTTACGCTCCACCACCACCACTACGACATACATACAAATCAAGGACTCTTTTAAGTGTAAGCACACACACATACATAGTTACTCTGTCACAGATTGAGAACCTCGTTATTTCTATTGACAGTTGTAGTCGTGGCATGTTTATATCCTTCCAGTCCAGGCATCTTTTCCTTGGCGATGTGTGTGTGCGAAAGTTCAATTTTCAATCCAGAGTCCTGGATTCTGCTCTACTCTGTTCAGTTTAGTTTAGTTTAGCTCAACTCAATTCTATTGAGTTTAGTTTGTTTAGTATTCATATCTCATACGCAGAACTCATTTATTGAAATTTTTAGTCACTTTTTTGACGCCTTCTTCACCCTCCTTCTCTCGACTTTCGTACAGTACACAGCAATGGTGTCTCTGTATTTGCTTCGATATTCTTAAATTACATAAATTTCCAGAGAATTAGATCTGCAAACTATTATTTATACACTAAGAAAAAAATGTTGCTTCTTTTCAGATAAAAAAAGACATAGGAAAAAGCTAATGAATAAATGCATTTCGGAATAATATTTTGAGCATTAAAATCTCTCTCTATAGGTCTTAACATCGAAATCCAATTTGAGCATTCTTTATGTGAGCGCCTGAAAGTATGCAGATATTTTTCTTTGAACTTTTCAGCTGTTGGTTTCTTTATACTATTTCGTGGCCCTGATTAACCATCTTGCAGTCAAAAGGCTTTGCCCAAATAAATTTGAAAATTATACTTTTCATCTGGTGCTTTAGCTACTCTTGGAGTTTGCTTTTAAGCCGTGATCAAAACAACAATATTGATTGAACAAGAATTTTGACAACATTTTCTATAGAAATAAATTTTTGACAAAATCTTTTTATAGAAATAAAATGTTGGCAAAATTTTCTATAGAAATAAAATTTTGGAAAATTTTTCTATAAAAATAAAATTTTGACAAAATTTTCTATATAAATAAAATTTTGACCAAATTTTCTATAGAAATAAAATTTTGAAAATGTTTTCTATAGAAATAAAATTTTGACAAAATTTTCTATAGAAATAAAATTTTGAAAAATATTTTCTATAGAAATAACATTTTGACAAAATTTTCTATAGAAATAAAATTTTAACAAAATGTTCTATAGAAATAAACTTTTGATAAATTTTTTTATAGAAATAAATTTTTGACAAAATTTTCTATAGAAATAAAATGTTGACAAAATATTCTATAGAAATAAAATTTTGATAAAATTTTCTATAGAAATAAAATTTTGAAAAAATTTTCTATAGAAATAAAATTTTGAAAAAAATTTCTATAGAAATAAAATTTTCTACAGAAATAAATCTTTCACAAAATTTTCTACAGAAATAAAATTTTGACAAAATTTTTTTAGAAATATAGTTTTGACAAAATTTTCTATGGAAATATAATTTTGACAAAACTTTTATAGAAATAAAATTTTGACAAAATTTTCTATAGAAAAAAAAATTTGACAAAATTTTCTATAGAAATAAATTTTTGAAAAAATTTTCTATAGAAAAAAATTTTGAAAAAAATTTCTATAGAAATTACATTTTCTACAGAAATAAATCATTCACAAAATTTTCTACAGAAATAAAAGTTTGACAAAATTTTTTTAGAAATATAGTTTTGACAAAATTTTCTTTGGAAGTATAATTTTAACAAAACTTTTATAGAAATAAAATTTTGACAACATTTTCTAAAGAAATAAATTTTTGACAAAATTTTCTATAGAAATAAAATTTTGACAAAATTTTCTATAGAAATAAAATTTTGGAAAAATTTTCTATAGAAATAACATTTTGACAAAATTTTCTATAGAAATAAAATTTTAACAAAATGTTCTATAGAAATAAACTTTTGATAAAAATTTTTATAGAAATAAATTTTTGACAAAATTTTCTATAGAAATAAAATGTTGACAAAATATTCTATAGAAATAAAATTTTGATAAAATTTTCTATAGAAATAAAATTTTGACAAAATTTTCTATAGAAATAAAATTTTGAAAAAAATTTCTATAGAAATAAAATTTTCTACAGAAATAAATCTTTCACAAAATTTTCTACAGAAATAAAATTTTGACAAAATTTTTTTAGAAATATAGTTTTGACAAAATTTTCTATGGAAATATAATTTTGACAAAACTTTTATAGAAATAAAATTTTGACAAAATTTTCTATAGAAATAAAAATTTGACAAAATTTTCTATAGAAATAAAATTTTGAAAAAAAATTCTATAGAAATTACATTTTCTACAGAAATAAATCATTCACAAAATTTTCTACAGAAATAAAATTTTGACAAAATTTTTTTAGAAATAAAATTTTGACAAAATTTTTTTAGAAATATAGTTTTGACAAAATTTTCTTTGGAAGTATAATTTTGACAAAACTTTTATAGAAATAAAATTTTGGCAACATTTTCTAAAGAAATACATTTTTGACAAAATTTTCTATAGAAATAAAATTTTGACAAAATTTTCTATAGAAATAAAATTTTGACAAAATTTTCTATAGAAATAAAATTTTGACAAATTACACTTTCTACAGAAATAAATGTTTCACAAAATTTTCTACAGAAATAAAATTTTGACAAAATTTTTTTAGAAATATAGTTTTGACAAAATTTTCTTTGGAAGTATAATTTTGACAAGACTTTTATAGAAATAAAATTTTGACATTTTCTAAAGAAATAAATTTTTGACAAAATTTTCTATAGAAATAAAATTTTGACAAAATTTTCTATAGAAATAAAATTTTGACAAATTTTCTATAGAAATAAAATTTTGACAAAATTTTCTATAGAAATAAATTTTTGACAAAATTTTCTATAGAAATAAAATTTTGACAAAATTTTCTATAGAAATAAAATTTTGACAACATTTTCGATAGAAATAAAATTTTGACAAAATTTTCTATAGAAATACATTTTTAACAAAATTTTCTATAGAAACAAAATTTTGGTAAAATTTTCTATAGAAATATAATTTGACAAAATTTTATATAGAAATAAAATTTTCTATAGAAATAAATTTTTGACAAAATTTTCTATAGAAATAAAGTTTTGACAAAATTCTCTATAGAAATAAAGTTTTGACAACATTTTCTATAGAAATATAATTTTGAAAAAATTTGAAAAATTTTTGAAAAAAAGAAATACATTTTTGACAAAATTTTCTATAGAAATAAAATTTTGACAAAATTTTCTATAGAAATAAAATTTTGACAAATTACATTTTCTACAGAAATAAATCACAAAATTTTCTACAAAAATAAAATTTTGACAAAATTTTTTTAGAAATATAGTTTTGACAAAATTTTCTTTGGAAGTATAATTTTGACACAACTTTTATAGAAATAAAATTTTGACATTTTCTAAAGAAATAAATTTTTGACAAAATTTTCTACAGAAATAAAATTTTGACAAAATTTTCTATAGAAATAAAATTTTGACAAATTTTCTATAGAAATAAAATTTTGACAAAATTTTCTATAGAAATAAATTTTTGACAAAATTTTCTATAGAAATAAAATTTTGACAAAATTTTCTATAGAAATAAAATTTTGACAACATTTTCGATAGAAATAAAATTTTGACAAAATTTTCTATAGAAATACATTTTTAACAAAATTTTCTATAGAAACAAAATTTTTGCAAAATTTGCTATAGAAATATAATTTGACAAAATTTTATATAGAAATAAAATTTTCTATAGAAATAAATTTTTGACAAAATTTTCTATAGAAATAAAGTTTTGACAAAATTCTGTATAGAAATAAAGTTTTGACAACATTTTCTATAGAAATATAATTTTGAAAAAATTTTCTATAGAACCTACATTTTTACAATATTTTCTAAAGAAATAAAATGATGATAAAATTTTCTATAGGAATAAAATTTTGACAAAAATCAATTTCTGTAAAAATGTTAATGTTCGTGTTACTTCGATCAGTAGTGATTAAGTTCTCCCGTTTTGTAGATGAAGTACAGTTCAAACCAAATCTTTAAACTCATTTACAATTTAAGGAATATTTATACAAAAATTTAATTAACTAATTAATCAAGATAGAAAAATTAAGTTAGTTAAGTAAGTAGTTGAATTTTTTAAAATATTTCATTAAAAAATTAATACAATTAACTCTTTAATCATATTGGGAATACTAAGTCAGTAAACAAAGTGATGGAAATGTTCGTAATTTTTATTTAATATTTTATTTCAAACAATCAATCTATTAATCCAATTAAAACCACTAAGGTAATTGAAAATAGTTACGTTTTTAATAAAAAGAAAATGTTATTTTTAATTAAATTATTTATTACAACCTATTGCCCGATATTAAAAACCCGTAGAATAATCGCTTTGTTTCTTTAGTTCTCCATATATATTCAAAAATTCCATGCGTCGCCAAAAAAAAATTGTAACAAATATTCTATGAATTATTTCCAAGTGTATTTCCAAATTATATATAAAAATATTGGTACGTGTGTATGATGCACAATTTGAAATTTGTAATTTGTGTGACTGACTGATTTTATTTTTTTTCCTTTTTGCTGTTATTCGAAAAGAACATGAAACGAAGCGCTGCCAACGTCACAACTATTTCCGATGATAAATGCATAAATCATTCAAATAGTTTTGCTAGAGCACTTCCTTCGTCATCGTTGCCCTCGACCGAAAATAGTTTTCTATCTCCCATGTTTTCGTTTTTTGGGTTCTCTTGCATTTGGGTGGCATCCTTTATAGTTTAGCAAAAGTTTAATGGATTTTAAATGAGTGCGGTTTTATATTCGATATCAGTCAAAATCCAAGCATTCATCCTTAAGCGCAAGGACACATGTGCATGTAAGCAAGTCTATTGAAATTCCTTCCTTCCTCCCAACTGAGATGAAATGACCACACCGAGTGAATGAGTTTCTCTGAACAACCTCTGAACTTTGTAAACTTTTTCCTTAAATTGTTTCTTATAATCAGCTTAAAAGGAAATTGTTAAAATAAATGATATTACATAAATGGGGGGAGGCGAATTGAAATCATACAGAGTTGTCCTTTAATTTTCATATACATTTTAAGGATTATATAGAAAGAAACCAATAAAAATTTAATTTTTATATAAAAAGAAGTTATTTCGTAAATATTGAGAATACATTCAGAGAAAATAGAAGTAATTATATTTATCTTCTAAATAAATTATTATTTTCCTTTTATAAGAAATGTTGACTTTTAAGACGCTTAAACAAAATATAATTCACCCGGAAAGTCAATATAAGTACATCTGGTTTAGAAATTTTCAATTAAAAAAAAAACTAAAAGAAAAAAACCCTCATTGCAAAATACGTCGCCAAAAAATAGTGGAAATGTGATTTTTGGGTGCATAATTGTCATAGGACGGATATCTACCATTTCAACAGCCGTTGTGCTGAATTTGTATCACTGCATTAAGGTGTGATCGGATTGCAGTGGATATGATATGAAATAAAATTTTGTGATATTTTGCCAAATTTTTTATGATTTTTAATGCATTCTAACGCTTGTCTGAAACGTGAAATGAAATTTGGACAAAATTATCTATAGAAATAAAATGTTGACAACATTTTCTATAGAAATAAAATTTTGACAAAATTTTCTATAGAAAAAAAATTATGACAAATAATCCATAATCCATAGAAATAAAATTTTGACAAAATTTTCCATAGAAATAAAATTTTGACAAAATTTTCTATAGAAATAAAATTTTCAAAAAATTTTCTATCGAAATAAAATTTTGACAAAATTTTCTATAGAAATAAAATAAAAAACAAGTATATACAGCACTAAGTTCGGCCGCGCCGAATCTTAAATACCCACCACCATGAAGCAAATATTAGGGTTTCCTTTGAAATTTCAGAAGGGCTTGAGGACTTCAGGACACTTCCCGAAGATAAATTTAAAGATTTCACCTATGAGGACTATATCAGATTCTGGATTTATAAGAACCATTTTTGTTTGAGTTTTAGAGGAATCATTAACATCTCTTGTAAGTGTGCAAGAAAATTATAAAATAACGTCTTGATTTGAAATTTTAAATCTGTAGAAGTAAAATCTGGAAATTTTACATAGAGTTTCAAGCAATTTTCATGATCAGTGCGCCATCTACACCCTCAAGAAGTGAAGTCTGTCTATATGGAGGCATTACCAAATGGACCGATAAAAACTTAATCCGATACACGTTTTTGTGAGCCTAAAATACCAGAATATTTACAATTTCAGGCAAATCAGATAAGTACTTCGGATTCTAGAAGCCCAAGAAGTAAAATCGGGAAATCGGTCTATATGGGGGCTATACCAAAATATGGACCGATACTCACCATTTTTGGCACACCACTTTATGGTCCTAAAATACCTCTAGATTTCCAATTCAGGCAAATTGGATAAAAACTACGATTTCTATAAGCCCAAGACCCTAAATCGGGAGGTCGTTTTATATGGGGCCCATTCCCAAACATGGACTGATACTCACAATTGTTGGCACACGTATTTGTGGTCCTACAATACCTCTAGATTTCCAATTTCAGGTAAATTGAATAAAAACTGCGGTTTCTGTAAGCCCAAGAAGTAAAATCGGGAGATCGGTCTATATGGGGGCTATACCAAAACATGGACCGATACTCACCATTTTTGGCACACCTCTTTATGGTCATAAAATATCTGTATATTTCAAATTTCAGGCAAATTGGATAAAAACTACGATTTCTATAAGCCCAAGACCCCAAATCGGGAGGTCGGGTTATATGGGGACCATTCCCAAACATGGACTGATACTCACAATTGTTGGCACACGTATTTGTGGTCCTGTAATACTTCTAGATTTCCAATTTCAGGTAAATTGAATAAAAACTGCGGTTTCTATAAGCCCAAGAAGTAAAATCGGGAGATCGGTCTATATGGGGGCTATATCAAAACATTGACCGATACTCACCATTTTATCCATTGAATTAAAATTTTGACAAAATTTTCTATATAAATAACATATTGACAAAATTTTCTATAGAAAAAAATGTTATAATTATTGGGATTTTTCGTTTGGCTTGAGGTCATGATAAATGAAAAATGCTGTTGTAATTGTTTTTCATTGTTTTTTTTATTGAAATATTGATATTTGGGATATTTCGATACACCTTCGGTGATCATCTTCAGCGAAATATTATCTATACAATATCATAATTTAAACATTTAACAATATTTACTTTCACAATGGTTATTAACAAAAACAATTAACAATGATTCTATATTTACATTTTACAAAGTAATAGACTTTCTCCTTGCAAAGCTCATATCTAACTAAAGCTATCTTAGTTATGTTTGTGTCTTTGTATAAGATTTCTATAAATCTGTGCACAGTGGTCTGTGTCGGTTTTGTAATTCATACGTTCATCAGTGGGAGTATTTATTATATGCAACATCTCCAACGTGTATCTTAGTATTCTCTTCCATCGTCAGTATTTCAACATTCTTGAAATTTGTTATGTGTCCTGTAGTCGTGCAATGTGCTGCAAGGGCTGTGTTTTGTTCTAGGGGCTTGTCTTTCATCTCTTGTGGGCAGAAAGTCTAGTTTTTAATTTGGACCTGGTAGTACCAACATAAGACATTGGACATGGATTGGTTTCGTCCCCATTGCATTTTATTTTGTATACCACATTCGATTTTGTCTTCCATTTGTATCTTGGTTTTTGTTTTGCTAAATAGTTAAATTTTGACAACATTTTCTATAGAAATAAAATTTTGACAATGTTAAGTAGGTCTAATATACTGTGCCATCGGTAACTGTTCCCATAACCCAAATAATTCGATTGTCATTCAGTCTTTAGTTGTATTTTCTTGTTAAACTTTCGAATTTGTATTTTCAAAACTGTAACTACTAAAAGAATATCGGGCTGATTATTCAATGACTTAGTAGACACTCTACTGAAATAATGTGAAAAACTAAAATTTATCAAACACCTGTATTCATTGAGTGTTTCTCTATTGACAGTTGTAAATGGGGAGGAAACAAAGAAACAATGCCAATGTAATGTGGGTTCAAATACACGATTGTAATTTGCATAACATTTGCTGAATTTTAAAGCACTCGTACTCTCACTATATACTTCTCTCCCATTTTGAAGTGAACAATTGCTCCAAAATTGGAAGGAAAATTGTCTTCAATTGGTAAGATGTGAGTTGAAGAGTGTAGCAGTGTTAGTGTTGTTCTGCAGATTAACCTCATAAACATTTTATTCATCTCCCTCCCTAATGGCTGTAGGTTGAGGTGAGTGTTTACCACACTTAACGTGGTCGTTGTACTCTTCGCTCGTATGTGATTTAATTTATTCTCATTTGCTTAGGCAACAAGATGTAATGTCAGTAATTTATGCAAATCAAAGAAAAACTTTTTCTCCTCATCATTTCGTCTTCGTCTTTAGCCATTTCGCAGGTCTTTATTCTTTGCCTCCATTTAGAGCTAATATTGTTATAAGGTACTTGCTCTTGTTCTATGTCGTTGATGTTGTTTTTGTGGCATTTATTTACGGGTGTACCTCTCAATATCTACCCACATTGGCTGTAAAGTGGCGCCCGACGTCTAGGTATATTCGTATCTAAATAATATTCAAATAATATAAGTGGCAGACACAAGAAAGCAAAGACACAAACAAACATCAGCCACCACCAGCCAACAATTACAACAACACCAAAAATGAGCATTTCACACACATTTGTACTCATACCCCACATCGTTTGGTATGCCACTTACGGTGACGAGCAGAACAGCGGCATCACTCATTCGATGACGACCGTTCACACAGTGTTGTAATCGCACATTCAATCGATCCACATTAATTGAAACACACATTATCTTTGAAGCTTTCAAAGGCGCTTTGGCTTAAGATGTTTTCATCCATTTGTCCAATTAGGCTTTGTGCATAGTAAGATGGGTGAATTTTTGAATAAAATCGGTAGAGAAATGTTTGTCATATTCTTCTTCTTTTAAAAAACTTCACAAATAATGTGGGGTTTACAATGTTCATAGTTATTATATGTACATAGTTATCGATGTCCTCATTGCAGAGTACGCTAAGTCGACTTAACATTTTTTGATTGATTTCGCTGCTTTTTTTTATAAATATTTCCTTTATTCAGAAATTCATATAAATGAATATGGTTTAGTCTACATAAAATATTAAATTGCCTCAGCGCCGAAATGACTTTATAGAGGCTATTTGGCAACTAATTTAATTTATATCTATGTTAAAAATCACAAATTGATTAATAATTTCATATTTATGTTAAAAGTATTTCCACGTTGTTCAACAAGAATGTCTTTAGATTAATCTTAAAAGTTGATAAACATTGATCACTTTTTAAATGAGGTGGTAAAAGGTTATACTCTGTAGGTCCCGCAAAACTAATTCGCTGCTTAGTCAATTCTAGTCTACATCGAACTGCAGCTAGGTCCATCGACTGCCTAGTGTCTCTTTGGGTATATTCAATATTTCTTCGGAAATCAATGGCTCGAAATACTAACATACTTATAGATTTTCGAACAGAGGTAAGTAGTTTTTGGAGATAAAGACCTCTAATTGGAAGCACTTTCTCTCCATATACTTGGTATAAACGCCTTGTCGAATATCTGAGAGGTAAATTAAAAACTATTTTCAATGCTTTATTTTGATAAGATTGTTGACCTTTCATAGCCAAACTTGATTTCCAGGCATAAACCATAGGGATATACGTTAAATGAGAATGTACTAAAGATTGATATAACAGCATTTTCACGTTGCCTTCAAACTTTCAATGTGATTCTCCCAGCTTAAGTTTTGTCTAAAGTTCATCCCAAGGTACTTAACACAATTTGTTTCCTCTATAACGCTCCCTCCTATGTTTACAGACATTTTTGACTCATTCTGTAAAATATATGGCCTAAATCGAACAAATTTTGTCTTCTTACCGTTTAAAACCAATTTATTGACACTTAAAAACTCAGAAAGAATAGATGCGTCGTACTCTATTTGTGTCTGCAAAACCTTTGGGTGATTGTAATTATAAAGTACGCATATATCGTCCGCAAACATGAATAACTTCCCTCTAAAACCGACATTCTTGATGTCATCTATATATATTTTGAATAATAAAGGCCCAAGAACGCTTCCTTGAGGAACCCCACACAATACCGGGCACTTAGTACTCTTCGCCTCTCCTACCTGTACAAATTGTTCTCTACCTTGAAGATATTCCCGAAACAAACCAACTGTGGATGGTGAAAAACCTATTCATCTTAATTTCCTTATTAATATTTCGTGGTCCACTAAATCGAACGCTTTCGTGAAATCGAAAAACACCCCGGCGACACCCTTATAACCTGCGTCCAATCCTCTACATATACACTCTACTACACTTGCAACAGCCTCATCTGTTCCCGTATTTCTCTTAAATCCATACTGACGGTCAAAAAGTAATTTGTTAACCTCAAGGTATTCAGAGAGTTGCTCGAATAAAACCCTTTCAATTAATTTGTCAACAGTTGGCAAAACAGAAACAGGCCTAAAATGTTCAATTTTGTTGTTACCAGTCTCTTTTGGAATCGGAACAATTTTGTGTAATTTCAAACCATTGGGATAATGACATTCCCGAATCATTTTATTAAATATCACAGTGAGCATATTTGCGACCTTATCCTTCCTTGTAGCCAACATTTTCGGTGTAATCCTATCAAGTCCTGGGGCTTTATTTGATTTCATATCATCCAGTGCCTCTCTAAATGTATCGTTAGAAACACAATCTAATGTGAAGAGAGTGTCCGCAGGTGAAAGGGAATTAAACATATTGATATCATCATTACTAAAACTCGGTATGCTATCTCTCGTATTCTGAATTATTTTATGAAAATAGTTGTTAAATTTACTAGCTTTATCCTCATCAGAAGTCAAGGTTTTGGAAAAAATCGGTTTAGATTTAGATATAGCTGCCATATATATTTATCCCCGATGTGGTCATAGTTAGCGTGTTTATCAACCGATTTTCTTGAAATACCGTACATCCAAATATTTTATGAATCTCGAAAATCTTGCAAAATATCAGCCAAATCGGTTCAGATTTAGATATAGCTCCCATATATATCTTTCGTCCGATTTGAACTTATATGGCCACAAAAGCCAGAGTTTTACCGTGATTTGCTTCAAATTTTGCACAAGGGGTACGTTTAATAGTATCGTTAAGTGTGTCAAATTTTGTTAAAATCGGTTCAGATTTAGATATAGCTCACATATATCTTTCGCCCGATTTGGACTTATATGGTCTCAAAAGCCAGAGTTTTGCCCTGACTTACTTCAAATTTTGCATAAGCGGTACTTTTTACGATACTATTGTATGTGCCAAATATGGTCAAAATCGATTCAGATTTAGATATAGCTCCCATATATATCTTTCGTCCGATTTGAACTTATATGGCTTCAAAATCCAGGGGTTTGCCGTGATTTGCTTCAAATTTGAAATTTCGCATAGATAGCAGAATTATTATTCTAACTATGCATGTCAAATTTAGTCAAAATCGGTTCAGATTGTATATAGCTCCCATATATACGTACACCAGAGTTGGGGAAATATGGTAGACTGTTTCATATTTTAGACCCATTTTCAATGGGAATTTCCTCCAATTGACTGGATAGTTTCCACAGAGAATACAAATATGGCCAAAATTCTCACACTTTACACAAAATTCTGTGATGATTTCCCCATATCTTAGCCATATCCTACACACTGCAATGCCAAAATTTCCACAGAACGGATGAGTTTTAAATAATGCTCCAAGTCGCCCGACTTGACCAAATAGTATATCACAACCCACACTTGACCACATATCTTGGCGAGATCTAACCGATATCCTTGTAAAATCGCTACTGCTGAGTTGCAAAAATCGTAAATATTACTCTAATTGTCCTATATCTCGAATACATATGTATCGCCTGAAAAATCATAAATCTCTTTTGTACAATTGCATTAAAATTTCTCTCGCTTCATATTTCCCATATTTTTTACTAACATTGTGTTTCATCCCAGGGCGTTAGCCGATTTAAATTTTAATTCTAGAGTTTTTATAGAAGTACAAAAAATTGTTTTCATTAAAAGTATTTGTATCTGGAAATGCAAACCTTTATATAGCTCCCAGCAAATTTTAAGTAGTTGAGATGGTAACACAAATGTTTGTCTACATAGTGGTGAAGGGTATAATATAGTCGGCTCCGCCCGATTTTAGACTTTACTTACTTGTTTTTTATATAGATTTTTGGGCTACACTTTTTTTGTTGGAAATATTTTTTAATTTGAATTCATATATAATGTTGTATTTTAAGTGAAAAAATATCGCAATATATGTAGTTATGATTTGAATAATACTACCCACCTCAATGTGAATTAAACAAATTAATAAAATTGAGTTAAAATGATCAAAGCTGTTTGCGTAGTCGTCTATCTTAGCATATTCACATAACCATTACACTGTTCATGAGATATTCTGATCGTAGATTACATCTAAATCCAGTTGGGGAGATTTACATATGCTAGCAAAAGTGGGACAATACTAATGGAGCCAATGTTCATTATAAATAAATTAATTTATTATATTTTCATTATTAATTAGTATTGTGGAATTTTTCATGCAAATTTTCAAATGCTGTAATAGCTATTGGAGATTGAGTTATTATAACATAAAAGATACTTACATTTCTGTGATATGAGGATTTTTTAAATGGCCACAAGTATATAACATGCTTATGGAAAACAAAGCTCAAATGGATGTTATCAAATAAAAGAAAAATTCCTCTGAATTAGCTTTAGCTACTAATTATTAAACATTAAACCTTTTTTTCTCAATATTATTATACCCTCCACCATAGGATGGGGGTATATAAACTTTGTCATTCCGCTTGTAACACATCGAAATATTGCTCTAAGACCCCATAAAGTATATATATTCTGGGTCGTGGTGAAATTCTGAGTCGATCTGAGCATGCCCGTCCGTCCGTCCGTCCGTCTGTTGAAATCACGCTAACTTCCGAACGAAACAAGCTATCGACTTGAAATTTGGCACAAGTAGTTGTTATTGATGTCGGTTGGTATTGCAAATGGGCCCCCATATAAACGGACCCCCAAATTTGGCTTTCGATTGCTCTAAGAGAAGCAAATTTCATCCGATCCGGCTGAAATTTGGTACATGGTATTAGTATATGCTCTCTAACAACCATGCAAAAATTGGTCCATATCGGTCCATAATTATATATAGCCCCCATATAAACCTATCCCCAGATTTGGCTTGTGGAGCCTCAAAGAGAAGCAAATTTCATCCGATACGGCTGAAATATGGTACATGGTATTAGTATATGCTCTCTAACAACCATGCAAAAATTGGTCCATATCGGTCCATAATTATATATAGCCCCCCATATAAACCGATCCCAGATTTGAACTCCGGAGCCTCTTAGAGGAGCAAAATTCATCCGATCCGGGTGAAATTTGGTACGTGGTGTTAGTATATGGTCTCTAACAACCATGCAAAAATTGGTCCATATCGGTCCATAATTATATATAGCCCCCCATATAAACCGATCCCAGATTTGAACTCCGGAGCCTCTTAGAGGAGCAAAATTCATCCGATCCGGTTGAAATTTGGTACGTGGTGTTAGTATATGGTCTCTAACAACCATGCAAAAATTGGTCCATATCGGTCCATAATTATATATAGCCCCCATATAAACCGATTCCCAGATTTGGTTTGCGGATCCTCTAAGAGAAGCAAATTTCATCCGATCCGGCTGAAATTTGGTACATGGTATTAGTATATAGTCTCTAAGATCCATTCAAAAATTGGTCCATATCAGTCCATAATTATATATAGCGCCTATATAAACCGATCCCCAGATTTGAACTCCGGAGCAACTTGGACGAGCAAAATTCATCCGATCCGGTTGAAATTTGCAACGTGGTGTTAATATATGGCCGCTAATAACCATGCCAAAATTGGTCCATATCGGTCTATAGTTATATATAGCCGATCCCCAATCACACAAAAATTGGTCCATATCGGTTCATAATCATGCTTGCCACTCGGGCAAAAATAATCTAGCAATATTTTATTTCTATAGAAAATTTTGTCGAAATTTTATTCCTATAGAAAATTTTGTCAAAATTTTATTTCTATAGAAAATTTTGGCAAAATTTTATTTCTGTAGAAAATGTTGTCAAAATTTTAATTCTATAGAGAATGTTGTCAAAATTTTAAATCTTTTGAAAATTTTGTTAAAATTTTACTTCTATAGAAAATTTTGTCAAAATGTTATTTCTATAGAAAATTTTGTTAAAATTTTACTTCTATAGAAAATGTTGTCAAAATTTTATTTCCATAGAAAATTTTGTCAAACTTAATTATATACGTAATTAATCGGCCATTTTAAGTTTAATATATATCACGTATGGACTACGTGGTATATATTACGGTATTAGGAAGTTTTAAGATACCTTGGCATCGGCAAAAGTTACCGCAACCCAAGTAATTCAATTGTGGATGACAGTCTTCAGTAGAAGTTTCTACGCAATCCATGGTGGAGGGTACATAAGCTTCGGCCTGGCCGAACTTACGGCCGTATATACTTGTTAAAATTGATTTGTTAAAATTCATCAGAAACATGAAAACAATTCAAACAAAAGGAAATACCACTTGTATTCTTTCATACACACGTTTAATATTTTTCACCAGTTACAAATTACATTATGGTTTAGTTATACGTACATTAATAGAAGAAAAATTTAATTATTCCTTTAAAAATTCGAATTCCTATGACAATCCTTTCATGACAATTTATTTCAAATTGGATTTCTCTTAGGAACCCACTTATGGGAAACCAATTCCTAAGTAATTTTTTGGTTCAATATATAATCTTTTATATAAGTCTCAAATATTTTTGAACTAGTCGCTTAATCCCATTTCTCTGGTGTTTGAACATCTTCAGTTGATAAAATTCAAATCAAGATTTTCCTGGAAGAGATTCTAACCAACTGATGTGACTTCGAGATTGTATGAAACAAAAATTAACACTTTGCATTCCAACGACAACATCTCCAACAAGATATAGTGGCACACACACTGTAACACAAACCCACGCATTTGTTCTCTCAGGTATGTAGCATCGACATTTATATACCAACAATACATCCTCATCCTCCTCATCATCAGAATAAAAATTTTAGAATACCACGAAAAGCAGAGAGAGAGAGAGAGAGAGAGAGGGAGAGAGCTATAAATAGCTATAAATGCTTGTTATGCTGTCACTAATCAGATGTTATGAAATTAGCATTTGCCTTCATTCATTTAGCCATTTTATGCACATGTGTGCAGTTTCGTCAAGTGGGTGCAGTCAAAGATTATATACTACAGAAGATGGGAGATTGGCTACTGAGCACATCAAACCATTTACCACATTAGTTTAATACTCGAACCAAACGCGTGTACGACAAGTATTGACATAGCATTAAAATGCAAATAAAAAGAAATTAAGATCACGAAATAAATTTCCATAAAGGGGAAAATGTATTTTTTTTGTTGTTGCCTAAAATTTAACATTGTTTCATTAAGAAAATTACATTTTTCATTTAAAAAATAAAAACGAAAAACAACTAAAAGATTACAAACATGTATTAAACTAATCTGGTAAATGCAACATTTGGTATGACGCAAGCCAATCTCCCATCTTCCTCAAATCTAAAATCTTTGGGTGCAGTGGGTTTATGAGCCTGTGTAAAGGGATCTTTGATTTTAATTTTGATGGTATATATGTAGATCGCATCCATAAAACAGTGTTGCCAGCATTAGGGATATTTCCCCAAATTGGAGACGTTGTTTCGTAGATAGGACCATGATAAAACAAATGACACTACTTCCATTATGTTATCAAGGATGGGAAAACATTTAATGGTGAGGACTTTGCGGAAATATGGGGATTTTTGAAATCCCTAACAAAGAAAAACACACTTTTTTTTGTCAAAATTCGTTTTTATTATTCATCATAGTTCCCTTCAAGAGCGATACAACGACTATAACGACCTTTTTTGATACCATTTTGGTAGTACTCCTTCGGTTTTGCCTCAAAATAGGCCTCAGTTTCGGCGATCACCTCTTCATTGCAGCCAAATTTTTTTCCCTCCTTTTGAGGTCTGAGAACAAGAAAAAGTCGCTGGGGGCCAGATCTGGAGAATACGGTGAGTGGGGAAGCAATTCGAAGCCCAATTCATGAATTTTTGCCATCGTTCTCAATGACTTGTGGCACGGTGCGTTCTTCGTATGTGGCCGTTTGCCGCGATTTCGACCTTCAAACGCTCCAGTAACGCCATATAATAGTCACTGTTGATGGGTTTTCCCTTCTCAAGATAATCGATAAAAATCATCCCAAAAAACAGAGGCCATTACTTTGCCAGCGGACTTTTGAGTCTTTCCACGCTTCGGAGACGGTTCACCGGTCGCTGTCCACTCAGCCGACTGTCGATTGGACTCAGGAGTGTAGTGATGGAGCCATGTTTCATCCATTGTCACATATCGACGGAAAAACTCGGGTGTATTACGAGTTAACAGCTGCAAACACCGCTCCGAATCATCAACACGTTGTTGTTTTTGGTCAAATGTGAGCTCGCGCGGCACCCATTTTGCACAGAGCTCCGCATATCCAAATATTGATGAATGATATGACCAACACGTTCCTTTGATATCTTTAAGGCCTCTGCTATCTCGATCAACTTCATTTTACGGTTATTCAAAATCATTTTGTGGCTTTTTTTATATTTTCGTCGGTAACCACCTCTTTTGGGCGTCCACTGCGTTCACCGTCCTCCGTGCTCATTTCCCCACGCTTGAGTTTTGCATACATATCCATTATTGTTGATTTCCCTGGGACAGAGTCCGGAAACTCATTATCAAGCCAAGATTTTGCCTTCACGGTATTTTTTCCCTTCAGAAAACAGTATTTTATCAAAACACGAAATTCCTTTTTTCCCATTTTTTTTTCACAATAACAAAAGTTGCTTCACAAAAGACGCTCTATCTCACAAACTAATTGACTTACAGACGTCAAATTTTGACAAGAATCATTTGAAGGTTGGTACTATATACAAAATATGCATCTAATACTAGCGACGCCATCTATGTGTCAGTCAACCTATTATTGATTCCCAGTCAAAGAAGCGGAGAATTGAAGTGATGATACTTTTAAGACACAATTCTCTTTTAAATTTGAGTTGCGCGTACTTGAGTCTAGGCAGCAAATTTTAATAAATCTTCATGTGCAATTAAAGTCCTTTAAATACGTGTTAACGACAACATAAATTTTCAAATTCAGGCTCCACTTTAAGTAGGAACAAGTATATACAGCAGTAAGTTCGGCCGGGCCGAATCTTAAATACCCACCACCATGAACCAAATATTAGGATTTCCTTTGAAATTTCAGGAGGGCTTGAGGACTTGAGGACACTTCCCGAAGATACATTTAAAGATTTCACCTATGAGGACTATATCAGATTCTGGATTTATAAGAACCATTTTTGTTTGAGTTTTAGAGGAATCATTAACATCTCTTGTAAGTGTGCAAGAAAATTATAAAATAACGTCTTGATTTGAAATTTTAAATCTGTAGATTTTCACCCAAAAAATAAAATCTGGAAATTTTACATTGAGTTTCAAGCAATTTTCATGATCAGTGCGCCTTCTATACTCACAAGAGATAGATAACGAAAGTTGACATTTTCCGATTAAAAAATAATAATAACAAGGCCGAATCTTATGTAACCTCCACCATGGATTGCGTAGAAACTTCTACGAGAGACTGTCATCCACAATCGAATTACTTGGGTTGTGGTATCTTAAAACTTCTTAACATCGTTTTCCAAATTGTGAGTTAGTCCATACGTGGTATATATTAGACAAAAAAGTTATGTATAGTTAAGTCTACAAATAATTACGAATCGATATGGACTTTTTGCACGGTACGTAGAGAGCCAGAATTGAAATATGGGGGTTGCTTATATGGGGGCTATATACAATTATGAACTTGATATGGACCAATTTTTGTGTGATTGGGGATCGATTTATCTGAGGGCCATATATAACTATAGACCGATATGGACCTAGTTAGGCATGGTTGTTAACGGCCATATACTAGCACAATGTACCAAATTTCAACTGACTCGGATGAAATTTGCTCCTCCAAGTGGCTCCAAAACCAAATATCGGTTCGGTTTATATAGGGCCTATATATGATTATGGACTGATATGGACCACTTTCGGCATGGTGTTTAAATATCATATACTACCACCACGTACCAAATTTCAACCAGATCGGATGAATTTTGCTTCTCCAAAAGGCACCGGAGGTGAAATCTGGGGATCGGTTTATATGGGGGCTATATATAATTATGGACTGATATGAACCAATTCCTGCATGGTTGTTGGATACCATGTACTAACATCACGTACCAACTTTCAACCGAATCGGATGAATTTTGCTCTTCCAAGGGGCTCTGGAGGTCAAATCTGGGGATCGGTTTATATGGGGCCTATATAAAATTATGGACCCAAATCGACCAATTCTAGCATGGGAGTTTGAGGCCATATATTAACACCACGTACCAAATTTCAACTGAATCAGATGAATTTTGGTCTTCCAAGAGGCTCCGGAGGTCAAATCTGGTGATCGGTTTATATTGGGGCTATATATAATTATGGACCGATTTGGACCAATTTTTGCATGGTTGTTAGAGACCATATACTAACACCATGTACCAAATTTCAGCCGGATCGGATGAAATTTGATTCACTTAGCGGCCTCGCAAGCCAAATCGGGGGATCGGTTTATATGGGGGCTGTATAGTTATGGACCGATTTGGACCAATTTTTGCATGGTTGTTAGAGACCATATACTAACACCAAGTACCAAATTTCAGCCGGATCGAATGAAATTTGCTTCTCTTAGCGGCCTCGCAAGCCAAATCGGGGGATCGGTTTATATGGGGGCTATATATAATTAAGGACCGATGTGGACCAATTTTTGCATGGTTGTTAGAGATCATATACTAAAACCATGTACCAAATTTCAACCGGATCGGATGAAATTTGCTTCTCTTAGAGGCCTCGCGAGCCAAATTTGGGGGTCCGTTTATATGGGGGCTATACGTAAAAGAGGACCGATATGGCCTATTTACAATACCATCCGACCTACATCAATAGCAACTAATTGTGCCAAGTTTCAAGTCGATAGCTTGTTTCGTTCGGAAGTTAGCGTGATTTCAACAGACGGACGGACGGACATGCTCAGATCGACCTAGAATTTCACCACGACCCAGAATATATATACTTTATGGGGTCTTAGAGCAATATTTCGATGTGTTACAAACGGAATGACAAAGTTAATATACCCCCCCCCATCCTATGGTGGAGGGTATAAAAAAGAAGCGGAAAACATTAAAAATTTCTGAACAGATTTACTTAAAAAATAAAGAAATTAACTCTTTAGTTAGGAGCTTAAAAAAGATATGCGCAAGGTGAAACATAATATGTTTGCACAGTACAAACAATTTAATTATTTTTTTTTTGTTTTCCTTCTCCAACTATATGACGAATACGAGTTGAGATTTGTGAAATAGGGTCTAGTCTGGGGATGCTTACTCTGGTTTTGGTTTGACAGCAAACGTCAATCGTTTATGGTCGGGGAATATGATAATTTGACGGCCTTCGAGCAAGTATCTGAAATGCTTGCAGACTTTATAGACAGCGAGTAATTCAATTGTTAGAGGAAAAAAACTCAATTGAGCCCAAACTGATTGTGACTGTAAAGCGCTTCCTACGCCGGAAACGTTTAATTTCTTTGAAATTAGTTGGCTTTGGAATGATGACATAGCTTCTACTTTGTCAGGAAGCGGTGAAACCCTTTGCTAGTAATGGAAATTTCACTGTTTCTTTTCCGGAAAAAAATTGGCAAGATTTATTACCACGCCGCTTAGACGTTCAAAGAATTGTTCGAGATGACGCCGATATTCTTCCTCAGAGCATAGCAAAATTGTTCTAAGAGTTTACTCCCCACGGGCAGTTGAATTTATGTAGTAAAGTTTTTCTTAGAACAATTTAAGTAATCATTGATCCATGACCCACTGTTGCCATCATCGAGCGAGTAAACTTGGATAATGGTTTACATGCCATAACGTTACCGATCTATGTTGGAGGTGGTTATTCGCAAGGAAATGTAAGAAAAAACCACTAAAGCAAGGTTACTCCTTTCACTGAAGTGGCCAAATTGGAACGTGCTTTTTGCTCAATGTAATGGAGTATGTTTGTTTTTTATATGAGTGTGTGTGTGAGAGAGGTTGGTTTCTCCAGTAATGCCAATTTGGTGCTTTTACCACCAAATTTATTGCTTCTGATTGCCAAAAAACGCCAAATTGCATTTTTAGCGCCTTTTCAAAAAATGCACCAGCTTGGTGTTTTATTTTTTTTTTTTTAATTTACGCAAATATTCTGATTAGACTGTCAACAAATTAAGAAACTCAATTATATTGCCAAATATAAAATTTAATTGTTATGAAGGAGTTATTGATCCTTTGTTAATCAATATTGTTATTTAGGGTATTTTTTTGAAAAGTCTAGCGACGAGTGCAGAATTTCTGAACTTAAGATTGTCATTGAAATGTTTGTATTAAATTCATAAAAACACTATTAATTGAAATAAGAAATAGACTCCGTCCAAATATTAAAATACTAGAATATTAATATTTCCAAATTAAATGTCGAAACATTTATTTCCTCTTCTGAAAAACATATTACTGCTATGTTAGAATTTATAATATATTTTTGGCGCTTTTTGCCCTTCGGAAGTTGGCATGACAGGGTTTCTCTCTTCTGCTTGTTAACAATGTGGCTACTAGATATAAAAAAAAATTGTTGGCTAAATCAATGCTTAAAATAATGCTAAAAAGAATATTAAAATGCCAAATTATATTTCTACATTTAAAAAGTTTTTTATTTTTTTATATGTGAAATGATGAAATTTTAAGAAATTCTGAACTATTTTGTGCGAAATACAAATTTGTTTGTAATTTTTTCTCGTTTATATACCCTCCACCATAGGATGGGGGGTATATTAACTTTGTCATTCCGTTTGTAACACATCGAAATATTGCTCTAAGACCCCATAAAAAACCAACCTACCTACCTATATATATTCTGGGTCGTGGTGAAATTCTGAGGCGATCTAAGCATGTCCATCCATCCATCTGATGAAATCACGAACGAGACCATCTATCGACTTGAACCTTGGCACAAGTAGTTGTTATTGATGTAGGTCGGATGGTATTGCATATGGGCCATATCGGTTCACGCTACGTATAGCCCCCCATATAAATGGACCCTCAGATTTGGTTTGCGGAGCTTCTAAGAGAAGCATATTTCATCCGATCTGGCTGAAATTTGGTACATGATGGTAGTATAAGGTTTCTAACAACCATACAAAAACTGGTCCACATCGGTCCATAATTATATATAGCCCCCATATAAACCGATTCCCAGATTTGGCTTCCGGATCCTCTAAGAGAAGCAAATTTCATCCCATCAGGATAAAATTTGGTACATGGTGTTGGTATAGGGTCTCTAACAACCATGCAAAAATTGGTCCACATCGGTCCTTAATTATATATAGCCCCCATATAAACCGATTCCTCTAAGAGGATCCGCAAGCCAATGGTGTTGGTATATGGTCTCTAACAACCATGCAAAAATTGGTCCACATCGGTCCATAATTATATATATAGCCCCCATATAAACCGATTCCCAGATTTGGCTTCAGGATCCTCTAAGAGAAGCAAATTTGATCCGATCAGGATAAAATTTGGTACATGGTGTTGGTCTCTAACAACCATGCAAAAATTGGTCCACATCGGTCCATAATTATATATATAGCCCCCATATAAACCGATTCCCAGATTTGGCTTCAGGATCCTCTAAGAGAAGCAAATTTGATCCGATCAGGATAAAATTTGGTACATGGTGTTGGCATAGGGTCTCTAACAACCATGCAAAAATTGGTCCACATCGGTCCATAATTATATATAGCCCCCATATAAACCGATTCCCAGATTTGGCTTCCGGATCCTCTAAGAAAAGCAAATTTGATCCGATCAGGATAAAATTTGGTACATGGTGTTGGTATAGGGTCTCTAACAACCATGCAAAAATTGGTCCACATCGGCCCATAATTATATATAGCCCCTATATAAACCGATAAACCACATTTGGCTTGCGGATCCTCTTAGAGAAGCATCCTGATAGGATGAAATTTGGTACATTGTGTTGGTATATGGTCTCTAACAACCATGCAAAAATTGGTCCACATCGGTCCATAATTATATATAGCCCCCATATAAACCGATCCCCAGATTTGGCTGGCGGAGCCTCGTGGATGAGCAAAATTCATCCGATTCGGTTGAAATTTGGTACGTGGTGTTATGTTAGTATATGGTCTCTAACAACCATGCAGGAATTGGTCCATATCGGTCCATAATTATATATAGCCCCCATAAACCGATCGCCAGATTTGACCTCCGGAGCCTTTGAAGGTGCAAAATTCATTCGATCCGGTTAAAATTTGGTACATTACGCTAGTATATGGCCGATAACAACCATGCCAAAATTGGTCCGTATCGATCTTTAGTTATATATAGCCCCCCAGATAAACCGATCCCCAATCACAGAAAAATCACGATTGCCACTCGAGCCAAAAATAATCTACCAAAATTTTATTTCTATAGAAAATTTTGTCAAAATGTTATTACTACAATCAAAACAAAGTGAACTCTCTATTTCACTAAAGCCACTTTAATTTTATTTTAGTTCATGGAATTATTATATTTGTAGAAAGTTTCCTTTACTTTAATAATTTTTTGTGTACATTAGTTAAATTAATTAAAACCGAGAAAAAAATGTACACAAATAAAGTATAAAGATTAACTAAATTCGTGTCTTCCACAAAAGAGCTGAATATTTCTTTAAATTTGTAAATTTTACTACACATGCGTTCATCATGAACTTCGTATGTCACTAAAGACATTCTTGCAATTTTGAATTCCAATTTTTTCCTTCAATGTACAAAATTTTCTTTAATAAATGAAAAAAACTTAATTATGTCCAATAAATTTTCTTGAATTAGCCGAAAAATATTTACTTATTTTTATGACATCTGCGTGATACCAGCTTTAGTAATACTGTTTAGTTAAAATTTCCTAAAAATATTCAAAATTTTCTAAGATTAACCGAAAGTTTTCTTCCTGCTGGGTTCACTGTTTTTTGCAGTGTATAGAAAATTTTGTCAAAATTTTATTTCTATAGAAAATTTTGTAAACATTTTATTTCTATAGAGAATTTATGAAGCACCTCTTCATAAATATTTTGCAAAATCTTCCAAAACATCAAGAATTCTACCAATGTACCAAACAGTAAAAAATCAACTATTTTTGGTAGATTCTATAATTACCGTACAAAACTTCATATCGGTTCGTAATTATTTCTTCCCTATATATACCGGTCAAGAACTGAATATATACGTATGTAATCGACCTCTTTTTTGTCTAATATATATCCCGCATGGACTAACTTACAATTCAGAAGATGATGTTAAGAAGTTTTAAGATCCCTTGCCATCGGCCACAATCCAAGTAATTCAATTGTCTTTAGTAGAAGCTTCTACGCAATACTTGGTGGAGGGTACATAAGATTCGGCCTGGCCGAACTTACGGCCGTATATACTTGCTTTAGCTCATTAGAATAAATGCTAAATTTACCTCTAAAAATGCTTAAATGGTCACACTGATTGTTTATGTTGTTGTTGTTGTTGCTCCATCTAAATCAAATTAACCCCTTTAGTTGTTTCTCAGTTTTTGTTAGTGTTGTTTGCATACTCCCTGTTGCTGTCGATTTATGTAGTAAGAGGAAGTTGCTGTGGTTATTTCTTTTTTAGCTGCTTTCGTTTTCAATTGTTTGCTCTCGAAATCTTATATCTGCTACTCTCTCATTTTGTTGTTGTTGGAGTTGTGGGTTTTTAAAACAAAGCTAAACTTAATTTACCTTTGCGTTTGACTATTAAAGGAACATTTACTACCCCACCTCCCAGATCAAGGCAGTTGTGTAAAGTCTCTTCAGCGGAAATTACAGATTTATTCATATATTATTTAAGGGATTGTTTGTATTTTTATTTCTCTGTATTATTTGCTTTCAAAACTAAAAATTGAGTTCAACAAAAATAATTTCCAGTTTGCTTTTTAAATAGTCAACTTCAATATAAAACAAGTAAGGAAAGTCTAAAGTCGGGCGGTGCCGACAATATTATACCCTGCTCCACTTTGTAAATCCACATGTTCGATACCATATCACATCCGTCAAATGTGTTGGGGGCTATATAAAGGTTTATCCCAAATACATACCTTTAAATATCACTCGATCTGGAAGAATTTGATAGACTTCTACAAAATCTATAGAGTCAAAATTTAAGTCGGTTAATGCACTAGGGTGGAACACAATGTTAGAAAAAAATATGGGAAACGTTTAAATCTGAAGCAATTTTAAGGAAACTTCGCAAAAGTTTATTTATGATTTATCGCTCGATATATATATATGTATTGGAAGTTTAGGAAAATTAGAGTAATTTTTACAACTTTTGGACTAAGCAGTGGCGATTTTACAAGGAAAATGTTGGTATTTTGACCATTTTTGTCGAAATCAGAATAACATATAAATTGGAGCTATATCTAAATCTGAACTGATTTCAACCAAATTTGGCACGCATAGCTACAATGCTAATTCTACTCACTGTGCAAAATGTCAACTAAATCGGAGCAAAAAATTGGCCTCTGTGGTCATATGAGTGTAAATCGGGCGAAAGCTATATATGGGAGCTATATCTAAATCTGAACCGATTTCAACCAAATTTGGCACGCATAGCAACAATGCTAATTATACTCCCTGTGCAAAATTTCAACTAAATCGGATCAAAAAATTGGCCTCTGTGGTCATATGAGTGTAAATCGGGCGAAAGCTATATATGGGAGCTATATCTAAATCTGAACCGATTTCAATCAAATTTGGCACACATGACTGTACTACCAATTGTACTCCTTGTGCAAAATTTCAAGCTAATCGGGATAAAACTCTGGCTTCTGGGTCCATATAAGTGCATATCGGGCGAAAGATATATATGGGAGCTATATCTAAATCTGAACCGATTTCAACCAAATTTGGCACGCATTGCTACAATGCTAATTCTACTCCCTCTGCAAAATTTCAACCAAATTTGGATAAAACTCTGGCTTCTGGGACCGTATTAGTCCATATCGGGCGAAAGATATATATGGGAGCTATATCTAAATCTGAACCGATTTCAACAAAATTTGGCACACTTGACTGTAGTACTAATTGTTCTTCTTGTGCAACATTTAAAGCAAATTAGGTTAAAACTCTGGCTTCTGGGGCCATATAAGTCCATATCGGGCGAAATATATATATGGGAGCTATATCTAAATCTGAACCGATTTCTTCCAAAATCAATAGGGATCTATTCTGAGCCAAAGCACATACTTGTGCCAAATTTGAAGTCGATTGGACTAAAACTGCGACCTAGACTTTGATTACAAAAATGTGTTCACGGACAGACGGACAGACGGACATCGCTATATCGACTCAAGAGCCCACCCTGAGCATTTTTGCCAAAGACACCATGTGTCTATCTCGTCTCCTTGTGGGTGTTGCACTAACATATGCACTAACTTATAATACCCTGTTCCACAGTGTGGAGCAGGGTATAATAAAACTTGTTAGCCTTTATTATTTCGTAATTAATCTCAAAAAAATGATTACTTGCATCCAAAGATTTTGACATTCCCTTAAGGATATTGATGATTCAGAGCCAAAGATGCGGTTTCTTAGAATAAAAATGGGGAGCTATCATAGAGTTTACGGATCTTCAGTCCCACAACCATAGAATGGTTTGTAATATATCGCAATTCAGATTTCTGACTATATAAAGTAAATATATTCTTGATTACACAGAGACAACTATCATCAAAAATTTGCAATTAAAATTTGAATTGCATTTTAAAAAGCATTTAGTTATAAATTTATAAAAAAATATTAATTACACTGAAAAAACAGTGAACCCAAGGAAACAAAATTTCAGTTAATTTTAGAAAAATTTATCTAATTTTATTAAATTTAAAATTTAAAAAAAAATGACTGAACTGTTTTAGGAACACAAATGTCACGCCCATTTCACAAATCATAGCTCATTTGGGATAAATTCAAGAAAATTTATTAGACAAAATAATTATTTTTCACTTATTAAAACAAATTTCGTAGTTTGAAGGACAAATTGGAGTTCACATGCTGATGATATTTTTGTGATCAATTGATTGAAGACAAAAAATATTTCTTTCTGTCAGTGTTGCGACAGAAAAAAAAATATTTACAGATCATTTAAATTGGGTACAATTAATTGAATAACCAAAGTGATGGGTAGGGAGAAATTCTAAGACGATCTAGCGATTTTCTTTTCTCAGTGTTGACAAGTGATTTTTGAACCTTCCCCCATATATTAACCCTCTAATACCCAAGCCCGCCTTTAGGCGGCCTTCATTTAATTAGGAAGCTTTTAGTAAAACACACCTTAAGACAATAAAAATGAACAAAATAAAAAGAAAAGTTATTTGAAACTATTCAAGGGGCTTTGCAGAATATACTGAATTTTACCGTATAAATTTTTCTTGCTTAGTTCTCTTGCTTTTGTGTCGTAAACATAAAAAATTTAATCAGCTGGAAAAAAAATTGGGGCATTAGAGGGTTAAAGATAAAAACCGTAAATTGTTATATTTTTATATCCTCCACCATAGGATGGGGGTATATTAACTTTGTCATTCCGTTTGTAACACATCGAAATATTGCACTAAAGGGTGATACGGTCAAAATTTGTTCAATATAAACTTGACGCATTTCTTTCAATTTTGCATTTAAAAAACCGGAACACCCCTCATTTTGAAGGTGTGTCTGTGTAGAATGTTGCTCCTATTTTGATTTTGGAATTCAATCTTCAGTTGTCAAAATGCCGCCCAAGCAAGAAGAGCAGCGTATCAAAATTTTGCTCGCGCATCGCGAAAATCCGAACTACTCGCACGCAAAGCTGGCAAAATCGCTAAAAGTTGCCAAATCAACCGTTACAAATGTAATTAAAGTGTTTGGGGAACGTTTGTCGACAGCCAGGAAGTCTGGATCGGGGGGAAATCTAAAACCGGAAGCCGCTGAGACGACAAAGAGAGTTGCCGGTCGTTTCAAGCGAAACCCTAACCTCTCTCTCCGAGATGCCGCAAATAAGCTGGGTGTATCGTCTACAACCGTGCATCGAGCCAAAAAACGAGCCGAACTATCGACTTACAAGAAGGTAGTGACTCCAAATCGCGATGATAAACAAAATACGATGACCAAAGCGCGATCCCGGAGGCTGTACACGACGATGCTGACGAAATTTGACTGCGTGGTAATGGACGACGAAACCTACGTCAAAGCCGACTACAAGCAGCTTCCGGGACAGGAGTTTTATAAGGCAAAAGGAAGGGGAAAGGTAGCAGATATTTTCAAGCACATAAAACTGTCAAAGTTCGCATAGAAATATCTGGTTTGGCAAGCCATCTGTACCTGTGGCTTGAAAAGCAGCATTTTCATAGCTTCCGGGACTGTCAACCAAGAAATTTACGTGAACGAGTGTTTGAATAAACATCTGCTGCCTTTCCTGAAGAAACACGGTTGTTCCGTACTGTTTTGGCCGGATTTGGCATCTTGCCATTACGGTAAAAAGGCCATGGAGTGGTACGCCGCCAACAACGTGCAGGTGGTTCCCAACGACAAGAACCCTCCCAACACGCCAGAGCTCCGCCCAATTGAGAAATACTGGGCTATTGTCAAGCGGAACCTAAAGAAGACCAAAAAAACTGCTAAGGACGAGCAGCAGTTCAAGGCAAACTGGCTTTCTGCGGCGAAGAAGGTGGACAAGGTGGCTGTACAAAATCGGATGGCTTGAGGCTCGACAATTCGGATTTGGAAAAGCCGAAGCCTAACTGAATATTTTTCCTGAATTTTATACTAATTGAACTTGAAAAAGAAATTTAATTTAATTTTTTAAATAAATGATTTCACCGATTTACACGCGTTTTCCCTTGATCAAATTTTACCCGTATCGCCCTTTAAGACCCCATGAAGTATATATATATTCTGGGTCGTGGTGAAATTCTAGGTCGATCTGAGCATATCCGTCTGTCTGTTGAAATCACGCTACCTTCCGAACGAAACAAGCTATCGACTTGAAACTTGGCACAAGTAGATGTTATTGATGTAGGTCGGATGGTATTGCAAATGGGCCATATCGGTCCACTTTTACGTATAGCCCCCATATAAACGGACCCCCAAATTTGGCTTGCAGACGCTCTAAGAGAAGCAAATTTCATCCGATCCGGCTGAAATTTGGTACATGGTGTTAGAATATGGTCTCTAATAACCATGCAAAAATTGGTCTACATCGGTCCATAATTATATATAGCCCCCATATAAACCGATCCCCCGATTTGGCTTTCGGAGCCTCTAAGGGAAGCAAATTTCATCCGATCCGGCTGAAATTTGGTACATGGTGTGAGTATATGGTCTCTAACAACCGAGCAAAAATTTGTCCACATCGGTCCATAATTATATATAGCCCCCATATAAGCCGATCCCCAGATTTGACTTGCGGAGCCTCTAAGAGAATAAAATTTCATCCGATTCGGCTGAAATTTGGTACATGATGTTAGTATATGGTCTCTAATGACCATGCAAAAATTGGTCCACATCGGTGGATAATTATATATATCCCCCATATAAACCGATCACCAGATTTGACCTCCGGAGCTTCTTGGAAGACCAAAATTCATCTGAGTCGGTTGATATTTGGTACGTGGTGTTAGTATATGGCCTCAAACACCCATGCACAAATTGGTCGAAATCGGTCCATAAATTTATATAGCCCCTTTAGATCTTAATGGATCTAAGATTTTAATATCAAGCGAGCACGGAAGTATATAAATTACGACTATTTAAAAATTGTATCTAACTGCAGCACAGGTAGCAGTTCCGTGATAGGTCCGTCAGTGGCAATTTGCACCAATTTCTCATAGGGTACTTAGGCTATAAGCTAAATACCATAATTGTTATAGATAAATTGCATGCACATCAGTTGGGTAATTCAATTATTTTTGTTTACATTAAAAAAAATCTATAAAAATTTATTTAATTACCCAACTGATGTGCAAGCAGCAATTCTACGATGGTCTAACCATGTCCTCTCTTAGTTTTGCCAAGTGATTTTTGAACCTTTTCCCTAATTAAAACACCCCTGAATTGTTATAGATTTTTTTTTAAATTTAAACAAAGTTGAATTACCCAACTATGTTAATGTTTGATGACATTTAGATTTTCAATTTATTTTTATTTTATTGCCTTTCACAAATTCTATTATTATCTAATCTCGTTCAAGGACAATATTATATTCTTTTGCAAAATCTTAAACAAAAGCCTTTAACATCATTTCTATACATTTTGTTAAACTAAAAGAGCACAAAGTTTGATTATATCAAAAATAAAATTTAGCAAGAGCAACAACAACAACAACAACAGCAAAAATCCAAATGCCAAGGTCTTGGAAAAGTCTGTTATAGAATTCGTTTCTTTCATATTCCTTCCTTAGTTCTTTTCAACATGAAAAACTTTTGTATTTTGGGGGTGGAAAAATCAAAAGAAAATTGTTATCATTTAAAACACTTTATGCTAAATTAATAACAAAAACAGCACAGAATGATTGTTATGACTGGGAGCAGTTTTTTTCTCTTTTTTTTGGCAAAAACGAAAACATTCACACAAGTCAAGACATTGTGGGGTCAGTGTCTAAGGTCAGTGAGTGGTGGATGTGATAAGAAAGCGAGTTCATATAAAAAATGAGCAACAGAAAACGAAAACAATCACGGCTCCAAAAAAGTTTCTTCATGCATCGGTCGTCACATTTGAGAGGTAACATAAATAAGACATCACTCATCATGGCAGATGTTGATGAAGTTGTTGTCGCCTGCCCAATGTTACTATGGTGTTTTTATATTAGGGTCGAGAGTGTGACTCCCAAAAGTCACGTGAATGAATGGATCAGTGATTAGTTAGTCTATTTAAGGAAAATATAAAAGCATGCTTTGTACTGGTTCAGAAAGAAAGTTAATTTGTAAGTTCAGGCCCGGCAAGAAATATTCCAGAATGTTGAAAACAAATATCCAGGGTATAACATATATAATAATAAATTGATCGAATCTAATTAAACTTCCTTTCTTATACACAATTCAGAATACAAGAACAATTAATAGCTACAAAACATATGTGTGGTGAATTGAAAAAATTTTTAAACAATGGCAACACTATCCCATTTGCCGCCAAAGAATTGCACTGGATTGTAATTTGACAATACGCAGCCAGCTGTTGAGAATGTGCTTGGGCTCAGCGTTGCCACAACGAAACTTTATTTTGGGCCAATAGCTTTCCAAAATCGCAACAAAATTCCCAACAGCGGACCATATTCAAATTTAAAGAAGAAATATTTAAAAATTAGTTTTTGGTAACGCATCGGTCAATAGTAATGTAGACCCATACAAACCGAACCCCCATAGTTATACAATATAAACTCCTGGGATCGATCAGCATATGTTGTCTCTAATAATCTCAAAAAAATTATATATAATTATATTATTGAAAATAGTAACACAAATTATAGTTCTAGAAAATTTTTAAGAAATTGTCATTTCGATTAAAATGGACCAAAATCGACCAATTAAAAAATTAAAAAAATTGTTTTTGTTTACAAAGAAAATTTTTGCAAACTTTTATTTTTATCGATTTTTTTTTTTTTAATTTGATTTCTATAGGAAATTTTGTCCAATTTTTATACCCTCCACCATAGGATGGGGGTATATTAACTTTGTCATTCCGTTTGTAACACATCGAAATATTGCTCTAAGACCCCATAAAGTATATATATTCTGGGTCGTGGTGAAATTCTGAGTCGATCTGAGCATGTCCGTCCTTCCGTCCGTCTGTTGAAATCACGCTAACTTCCGAACGAAACAAGCTATCGACTTGAAACTTGGCACAGGTAGTTGTTATTGATGTAGGTCGGATGGTATTGCAAATGGGTCATATCGGTCCACTTTTACGTATAGCCCCCATATAGACGGACCCCCAAATTTGGCTTGCGATTGCTCTAAGAGAAGCAAATTTCATCCGATCCGGCTGAAATTTGGTACATGGTGTTAGTATATGGTTTCTAACAACCATGCAAAAATTGATCCATATCGGTCCACTTTTACGTATAGCCCCCATATAAACGGACCCCCAAATTTGGCTTGCGATCGCTCTAAGAGAAGCAAATTTCATCCGATCCGGCTGAAATTTGGTACATGGTGTTAGTATATGGTCTCTAACAACCATGCAAAAATTGGTCCATATCGGTCCATAATTACATATAGCCCCCATATAAACCGATCCCCCGATTTGGCTTGCGGAGCCTCTAAGAGAACCAAATTTCATCCGATCCGGCTGAAATTTGGTACATGGTGTTAGTATATGGTATCTAACAACCACGCAAAAATTGGTCTACATCGGTCCATGATTGTATATAGCCCCCATAAACCGATCCCCCGATTTGTCCTCCGGAGCTTCTTGGAGGAGCAAAATTCATCCGATCCGGTTGAAATTTGGAACATGGTGTTAGAAATTCATCCGATCCGGTTGAAATTTGGAACATGGTGTTAGAATGTCGTCTCTAAGAAACACGCAATTGGTCCATATCGGTCCATAATTATATATAGCCCCCATATAAGCCGTTCCCCAGATTTGATCTCCGGAGCCTCTTGGAGGATCAAAATTCATCCGATCCGGTTGAAATTTGCAACGTGGTGTTAGTATAAAGCCGCTAATATCCATGCCAAAATTGGTCCATATCGGTCTATAGTTATATATAGCCGATCCCCAATCACACAAAAATTGATCCATATTGGTTTATATTCATGGGTGCCACTCGAGCCAAAAATAATCTACCAAAATTTTATTTTTATGGAAAACATTGTCAAAATGTTATTTCCATAGAAAATTTTGTCAAAATTTTAGTTCTATAGAAAATTTTGTCAAAATTTTATTTCTATAGAAAATTTTGTCAAAATTTTATTTCTATAGAAAATTTTTTCCAAATTTTATTTCTATAGAAACTTTTTTCACAAATTTTACTTCTATAGAAAATGTCAAAATTGAGTTTTTCTTAAGAAATACATGTTAACAAGTCTTCGATTACCGCCTATCGCTATGGTTGTGTTTTACACAAACGTAGTAAATTCACTTCACTCTTGTTTGAGTAATCGTGAGTATAGGGGACATTTCTCTTTTACTTTTCTCTCACATGCTCATCTCTTTTAGCTGTTGGTGATGTTGAAAGTGATGCTGCTGTTAATGCTGTTGGCATTGTTGTTACAAAGTATTTGCGAAACAAATCAAAAATCCATCATCTTCATCCTTCTTAGCACCATGGAAAGGAGATGGTGACGAATGAAATGGATCAAATGGATGACAAAGCACTAAATATTTCCATCTAATGGTGACTGCCGAATACCATTGGAGTGGCAGTAACTAACGAATGAAAAAAAGAACGAAACGTTCAAATATCCGGAGATTTCTATAGATTTGATGATACGGGGGAACAAGTCCACGCACACACACACACAACATACGTATAATTTAGTAGCCATCTACATAGAGGCATGATGACGAACAAGAACACAGACATATTCATCATTGAGTGGAACTGTAAATATGTATGTGTGTAGAGGATTTTACACACTTTTATATATACATCCAGATTAGCTACTTGATGACTCCATATTTGGTCGTCTAAAGCCAATGTAGTTGCTTTGCAATGACCATTGTAAAAGTGTTTGGAAGTTTTATACTGATATCTTAATTCCCTGGTATGACCAAATGTGCTATTCAATTACACATGCCCCCCTTCCTTATTGTTGGATAGGATTTTAAATATTTGAAATTATTTTTTTCATTCCATTGTTTTTATTAGGCAAACAAAAATTTTGCAATTTAAGGTTGTACCTTAAAAATATATGTGGGGTATTGAATTTCCCTTTTCTCGTCTCCCTTTAAGATTTATAATCATGATACAAAAATCATCGATAACAAATTATTACATTTCAGATTTTTTATACGTTTCAAAGGAATTTTCTTGAACGATATTCAATTTAAAGACAAATCATCTAATTCGAAGGATGAAACGACTTGAATTAAGAATTTTCTAGTGAAACATCTTTTTACCAGAGTAATTGTTTATTAAATTTAAGGAAACTATGTTCGGTTATTCCACAAAAAAGAAAAAAAATAAAATACAAGTCCAAAATGTATACGGTAAACCAAAAAAAGTTGTACACTAATTTAAAATAAATTGTGCAAAAATGTGAAAAATATAAAGTAAAACAAGTAAGAAAAGTCTAAAGTCGGGCGGAGCCGACTGTATTATACCCTGCACCACTTTCTAGATCTAAATTTTCGATACCATATCACATCCGTCAAATGTGTTGGGGGCTATATATAGAGGTTTGTCCAAATACATACATTTAAATATCACTCGATTTGGACAGAATTTGATAGACTTTTACAAAATCTATAGACTCAAAATTTAAGTCGGCTAATGCACTAGGGTGGAACACAATGTTAGTAAAAAACAAGTAAGGAAAATCTAAAGTCGGGCGGGGCCGACTATATTATACCCTGCACCACTTTGTAGATCAAAATTTTCGATACCATATCACATCCGTCAAATGTGTTGGGTGCTATATATAAAGGTTTGTCCCAAATACATACATTTAAATATCACTCGATCTGAACAGAATTTGATAGACTTCTACAAAATCTATAGACTCAAAATTTAAGTCGGCTAATGCACTAGGGTGGAACACAATTTTAGTAAGAAAATATGGGAAACATTTAAATCTGAAGCAGTTTTAAGGAAACTTCGCGAAAGTTTATTTATGATTTATCGCTCGATATATATGTAAAGGGTGATACGGTCAAAATTTGGTCAATATAAACTTGACGTATTTCTTTCAATTTTGCATTTAAAAAACCTGAACACCCCTCATTTTGAAGGTGTGTGTGTGTGTAGAATGTTGCTCCTATTTTGATTTTGGAATTCACTCTTCAGTTGTCAAAATGCCGTCCAAGCAAGAAGAGCAGCGTATCAAAATATTGCTCGCGCCTCGCGAAAATCCGAGCTACTCGCACGCAAAGCTGCCAAACTCGCTAAAAGTTGCCAAATCAACCGTTACAAATGTAATTAAAGTGTTTGGGGAACGTTTGTCGACAGTCTGGATCGGGGGGAAATCGAAAACCGGAAGCCGCTGAGACGACAAAGAGAGTTGCCGGTAGTTTCAAGCGAAACCCTAACCTCTCTCTCCGAGATGCCGCAAATAAGCTGGGTGTATCGTCTACAACCGTGCATCGAGCCAAAAAACGAGCCGAACTATCGACTTACAAGAAGGTAGTGACTCCAAATCGCGATGATAAATAAAATATGACGGCCAAAGCGCGATCCCGGAGGCTGTACACGACGATGCTGACGAAGTTTGACTTCGTGGTAATGGACGACGAAACCTACGTCAAAGCCGACTACAAGCAGCTTCCGGGACAGGAGTTTTATACGGCAAAAGCAAGGGGAAAGGTAGCAGATATTTTCAAGCACATAAAACTGTCAAAGTTCGCAAAGAAATATCTGGATTGGCAAGCCATCTGTACCTGTGGCTTGAAAAGCAGCATTTTCATAGCTTCCGGGACTGTCAACCAAGAAATTTACGTGAAAGAGTATTTGAATAAACGTCTGCTGCCTTTCCTGAAGAAACACGGTTCTTCCGTACTGTTTTGGCCGGATTTGGCATCTTGCCATTACGGTAAAAAGGCCATGGAGTGGTACGCCGCCAACAACGTGCAGGTGGTTCCCAAGGACAAAAACCCTCCCAACACGCCAGAGCTCCGCCCAATTGAGAAATACTGGGCTATTGTCAAGCGGAACCTAAAGAAGATCAAAAAACTGCTTAGGACGAGCAGCAGTGCAAGGCATACTGGCTTTCTGCGGCGAAGAAGGTGGGCAAAGTGGCTGTACAAAATCTGATGGCAGGTGTCAAGCGTGAGACCCGGCAATTCGGATTTGGAAAAGCGAAAGCCTAACTGAATATTTTTTCTGAATTTTATATTAATTGAACTTGAAAAAGAAATTTATTTTGATTTTTTAAATAAACGATTTCACCGATTTACACGCGTTTTCCCTTGACCAAGTTTTGACCGTACCACCCTTTATTAGAATTTTATGAAAATTAGAGTCATTTTTACAACTTTTCGACTAAGCAGTGGCGATTTTACAAGGAAAATGATGTTTTTTGACCATTTTTGTCGAAATCAGAAAAACATATATATGGGAGCTATATCTAAATCTGAACCGATTTCAACCAAATTTGGCACGTATAGGTACAATGCTAATTCTACTCCCTGTGCAAAATTGGCCCCTATGGTCATATGAGTGTAAATCGGGCGAAAGCTATATATGAGAGCTATATCTAAATCTGAACCGATTTCAACCAAATTTAGCACGCATAGCTACAATGCTAATTCTACTTCGTGTGCAAAATTCCAATTAAATCGGAGTAAAAGATTGTCCACTGTTGTCATATGAGTGTCAATCGGGCGAACGATATATATGGGAGCTATATCTAAATCTAAACCGATTTCAATAAAATTTGGCACACTTGACTACACTACTAATTGTACTAATAGTGCAAAATTTCAACCAAATTGGGGTAAAACTCTGGCGTTTGGGACCGTATTAGTCCATATCAGGCGAAAGATATATATGGAAGCTATATCTAAATCTGAACCGATTTCTTCCAAAATCAATAGGGTTCTATTCTGAGCCAAAACACATACTTGTGCCAAATATGAAGTCGATTGGACTAAAACTGCGACCTAGACTTTGATTACAAAAATGTGTTCACGGACAGACGGACATGGCTATATCGACTCAGGAGTCTATCTCGTCTCCTTCTGGGTGTTGCAAAGATATGCACTAACTTAGAATACCCTGTTCCACAGTGTAGCGCAGGGTATAAAAATAAAGTAATTTACTATAAGTTAAATTAAAGCTCGGATCTCATTGTTGTATAAGTACATGCACCGAAAGAATTCTCTTCGTAAAAAGAACGAAACATTTCACTAAAAGTACAAAGTTTGTCATTGTTATACAACAAAAGAAACTTTTCATTAAATGTACGGAATATTTTGTACTTTTTACAAAGAAAAGTTTTTCCAAATTTTTCGTAGTATTTAAGAAAAACTTTGTACTTTTTATGAATAATTTTCATACTTTTAATGAAACAATTGTGTCAATTTTATGAAAAACTTTCGTACTTTTTGTTGAAAAAAGTTCGCTCTTTTAGAAAAAAAATTTATAGTCCAAAGCAGGGCTGTGGAGCCGGAGTCGGAGTCTTGGAGTCGGAGTCTGAAGATTTTGCTGGAGTCGGAGTCGTAAAAATTTTGCTCGACTCCGACTCCGGCTAAACCAAATTTTTTTAAAACACTTCAATTTTTTGTAACTAAGCTAGTTTTTACGCAAATTAGTTTCCATTGCGTTATTCATTCGATCAATGTACAGCATGATTTTAAATGAAAATCAACTTCTAATTACGGCTATCTTTTGATGTTTCCTAGAATGTTAGACTAGCAGATGGGCTGAATCGATCCATTTTAATGCCCGAAATTATTTTTTTTATAAATTTTATTTTAAGGCCATATACATATATGGAATATTGACAGAGTTTTTTCAAAGTTGTTTTTATAGAAAATTTTGTCAAAATGTTATTTCTATAAAAAGTTTTGTCAAAATTTTGTTTTTATAGCAAATTTTGTCAAAATTTTATTTCTTTTTTGTTTGCTACACAATTTTTTTTTTAAATTGTATTTCTATTGATAATTTTTTCAAACTCTTATTTCTATAAAATTTTTTGCCAAATTTTATTTCTATAAAAATTTTTTTCAACATTTTATTTCTGTATATTTGGTCAAAATTTGATTTCTATAAAAAATTTTGCCAAAATTTTATTTCATAGAAAATTTAGTCAAAATTTTGTTTCTGTAGAAAATTTTGCAAAATTTTATTTACTAAATAGACAAAAATTGTTCCAAAATTGTATGCTCACTGATACTCACTGCTAAGTCGAAAACTTGTAGAAATGACTCAAATTTTCAAATTTTTCAATGAATGAATCATAAATGCATTTATATATGCGAACTTTATCTAAATTTAAACCAATTTCAACCAAATTTGGTACACTTGGCAATGCTATCAATAGAACTTCTTGGGCAACATTTTAAGGAAATAAATCTGAAACTTTTGGCGTATCGGGCCAAATAAAGGATGGTTAAATTGTAAGGGCCGATGTTGAATGTGAACCACACCTAAACGCCAAGTTTTTTTCCGAATTTTATTTGACATTCCTCTATTTCAGACTTACTCAATTTGAACCATGGACGTCGTGAATGGGCAGAATGGTTCCAAGAAATGGCAATAATGGATGATCAATTTTCGAAGAAAATCGTCTTCAGTGATGAGGCACATTTTCAACTCAGTGGATTCGTCAATAAACAGAATTGCCGCATTTGGGCGAATCCAAGAGTGATTGTCGAAAAACCAATGCACTCACAAAGAGTGACTGTTTGGAGCGGTTTATGGGCTGGCGGCATCATAGAGCCGTATTTTTTCCAAAATGAGGCCGGTCAGGCAGTTACTGTGTTTTATTCAAAATCAACATCGGCCCTTGAAATTTTAACCACCCTTTACATATACGGGAGCTATATCTAAATCTGAACCGATTTGGCTGATTTTTTGTAAGTTTTACGAGACTCACAATAAAATCGGGTATACGAAATTTGAAGATGTTTGGTTCAATAACACGTCAATTCGTACCCAATCGGAATCGATTTTTTCCAAAATCAATAGGGTTTGTCTCTGAGCTGAAGTAAGGCTGTGTGCCAATGTGAAGATGATCGAACGTAAGCTGCGTTCTGTACTTTGCAAAAAAAAAAAAAAAAAATACATGAACAGACAGACAGACGGAAAATGCTAAATCGAATCAGAATTTTATTCTAAGGCGATCGGTATACTAAAAGATGAACCCTAGACTGGTACTTTTTGGCATTTGGCATAAATGCACAAACTTATTATATCATGTGCCATAGTAGTGGTGAAAGGTATAAATATATAAATAAAGGTTGAATGATTAGTTTGTCTTAGTTTATCACTGAAAAAAATATTGTCGTGAGGCCAAAGATTTCAAGTCCTTAAAATGCGAATGCGAGTTTTTTTTTTTTTAGCACAGAGGACACATTTCTCTGATATAAAGATTTTTTCCTTGTCCAAAAGTCGATACACTTTTCAGTGAAGTCTTTTTGTTCTTGTAGTTAAGTGATTCCACTTCAAAATGGGTATCTTAAAATTAAAGAAAATTTTGTTTGATTTGAGTGACTTGACTGATTGAGTTTCAAATGACATAATTCCACCATTTCCTAATATTCCTTCACTAATGTTTAACTTATGCCATTTTTTCTTCCCTTAAAAAGGGGTCGAGTGGGGGTACTATTGCCACAGAAAATGAATTTGACTTTCTTCTTTGCTCAAGTATGGTACTTTGAATGGATATGTTCTTGTTTTCTTGCAGAGAGACCAATAAAACCCATATGGGTTTTGGCAGCAGGTTTGTATGTTTCTACGTGCATATGTTTGTTTGGCATATATGAAGTACATGCTACGGATATTTACAAATCATGTTCGTTTCTGGGAATACAGAAGCTTTTGTTTTTGTATTAATCAACATATTTTTTCCTTTGCCCAATGTACATACACTAGCATTCATATTGCCCAGTGGGGGAATGAATGACATACAAAGTGTTATTTCGGGCCTTTGCATTTAATATGAAGCAGAATAATCGATGCTAGTTTGGTATTCCAAGTAAAAAGTTATTTTTAAAGAAACCATTGTTTGAATCTAGAGGCCATATAATTTAGTGTAATTAATTAATGCAAATTTTGATCGTTACTGCACCGCTTAGTCCAATTTGGGTATACTATTTCCAGCGATATATCAGGAATAAATGATTCAAAGTTGTCTTCAATGCGTTAATTGAAGTGGACTTGTCTGTATAGACATGAGCTTTACCAAAGGCCCACAAAAAATGTTCGAATGCCGTTCGAAATGAAATTTTGAAAAAAAAAATTCTACATAGAAATAAAATTTTGACAAAATGTTCTATAGAAATAAACTTCTGACAAAAATTTCTATATAGAAATAACATTTTTTGAGACAATTTTCTACATAGAAAATAAAATTTTGGCAAAATTATAGAATTACAATTTTAGCAAAAATTTTCTATAGAAATAAAGTTTTGACAAAGTTTTCTATAGAAATAAAATTTTGATAAAATATTCTAAAGAAAAAGCATTTTGAGAAAATTACCTGTAGAATTAGAATTTTGACAAAATTTTCTATAGAAGTAAGTTTTAACAAAATTTTCTATAAAATAAAATTTTGACAAAATTTTCAATAGAAATAAAATTTTGACAAAATATTCTATAGAAATAAAGTTTTGACAAAGTTGTCTACAGAAATAGAATTTTGACAAAATTTTCTATAGAAATAAAATTTTGACAACATTTTTTTATAGAAATAAAATTTTGACAAAATGTTATATTAGAAATAAAATTTTGACAACATTTTCTATAGAAACAAACCTCTGACAAAATTTTCTATATAGTAATGCAATTTTGGGAAAATTTTCTATATAGAAATAAAATTTTAACAAATGTTTCTATACAAATAATATTTTGACAACAATTTGTTATTGAAAAAAAAATTTGACAAAATTGTCTGTAGAATTAGAATTTGTACAAAATTTTCTATAGAAATAAAATTTTGACAAAATTTTCTATAGAAATAAAATTTTGACAAAATTTTCTATAGAAATAAAATGTTGGCAAAAATTTCCATTTATAAATAGAATTTTGACAAGATATTCTATATAGAAATAAAATTTTGAGAAAATTTCTATATAGAAAACAAGCAAGGAAAGTCTAAGGTCGGGTGGTGCCGACTATATTATACCCTGCACCACTTTGTAGATCTAAATTTTCGATATCATATCACATCCGTCAAATTTGTTGGGGGCTATATATAAAGGTTTGTCCCAAATACATACATTTAAATATCACTCGATCTGGACAGAATTTGATAGACTTCTACAAAATCTATAGACTCAAAATTTAAGTCGGCTAATGCACTAGGGTGGAACACAATGTTGGTAAAAAAATATGGGAAACGTTTAAATCTGAAGCAGTTTTGAGGAAACTTCGCAAAAGTTTATTTATGATTTATCGCTCGATATATATGTATTAGAAGTTTAGGAAAATTAGAGTCATTTTTACAACTTTTCGACTAAGCAGTGGCGATTTTACAAGGAAAATGTTGATATTTTCACCATTTTTGTCGAAATCAGAAAAACATATATATGGGAGATATATCTAAATCTGAACCGATTTCTACCAAATTTGGCACGCATATCTACAATGCTAATTCTACTCCCTGTGCAAAATTTCAACTAAATCGGAGCAAAAAATTGGCCTCTGTGGTCATATGAGTGTAAATCGGGCGAAAGCTATATATGGGAGCTATATCTAAATCTGAACCGATTTCAATAAAATTTGGCACACTTGACTATAGTACTAATTGTTCTTCTTGTGCAAAATTTTAAGCAAATTAGGGCAAAACCTGGCTTCTGGGGCCATATAAGTCCATATCGGGCGAAATATATATATGGGAACTATATCTAAATCTGAACCGATTTCTTCCAAAATCAATAGGGATCTATTCTGAGCCAAAACACATACTTGTGCCAAATTTCAAGTCGATTGAACTAAAACTGCGACCTAGACTTTGATTACAAAAATGTGTTCACGGACAGACGGACAGGCGGACATCGCTATATCGACTCAAGAGCCCACCCTGAGCATTTTTGCCAAAGACACCATGTGTCTATCTCGTCTCCTTCTGGGTGTTGCAAACATATGCACTAACTTATAATACCCTGTTCCACAGTGTGGAGCAGGGTATAAAAATGTTGAGACATCTTTCTACTTAATTTTCTATATAGAAAATTTTCTCTATAGGAATAAAAAATTGTCTATTGAAATAGAATTTTGATTAAATTTTCTATAGTAATAAAATTTGGACAAAATTTTCTATAGAAATAAAATTTTGTTAAAAAAAGATTGAATTTATTTTTCGAAAAAGTCCCCACAAACATCCCCAAATTTATGGAAATTCCCCACCATATTCCCAAGTCCCCAACTCAGAAATTTGGGAAAAATAAAATTTAAATTTAATTACAAAAAAAAAACAAGTATATACGGCCGTAAGTTCGGCCAGGCCGAATCTTATGTACCCTCCACCATGGATTGCGTAGAAACTTCTACGAAAGACTGTCATCCACAAATTTCAACTCACTCGGATGAAATTTTCTCTTCCAAGAGGCTCCAAAACCAAATCTCGGGACCGGTTTATATGGGGGCTATAAATGATTATGGATTCATATGGACCACTTTTGGCATGGTTGTTAAATATCATATACTACCACCACGTACCAAATTTCAACCAGATCGGATGAATTTTGCTTCTCCAAAAGGCACCGGAGGTCAAATCTGGGGATCGGTTTATATGGGAGCTATATATAATTATGGACTGATAGGAACCAATTCCTGCATGGTTGTTGGATACCATATACTAACATCACGTACCAAATTTCAACCGAATGGGAAGAATTTTGCTCTTCCAAGATGCTCCGGAGGTCAAATCTGGGGGTCGCTTTATATGGGGCCTATATATAATTATGGACCGATATCAACCAATTTTTGCATGGGTGTTTGAGGCCATATATTAACATCACGTACCAAATTTCAACTGAATTAGATGAATTTTGGCCTTCCAAGAGGCTTCGGAGGTCAAATCTGGTGATCGGTTATATGGGGACTTTATATAATTATGGGCCGATATGGACCAATTTTTGCATGGTCATTAGAGACAATATACTAACATAATTTCAGCCGGATCGGATGAAATTTGTTTCTCTTAGAGGCTCTGCACTCCAAATCGGGGGATCGGTTTATATGGGGGCTATATATAATTATGGACCGATATGGACCAATTTTTGCATGGTTGTTAGAGACCATATACTAACACCATGTACCAAATTTCAGCCGGATCGGATGAAGTTTGCTTCTCTTAGAGGGTCCGCAAGCCATATCGGGGGATCGGTTATATGGGGGCTATATATAATTATGGACCGATGTGGACCAATTTTTGCATGGTTGTTAGAAACCATATACTAACACCATGTACCAAATTTCAGCCGGATCGGATGAAATTTGCTTCTCTTAGACCTCGCAAGCCAAATTTGGGGGTCCGTTTATATGGGGGCTATACGTAAAAGTGTACCGATATGACCCATTTGCAATACCATCCGACCTACATCAATAACAACTACTTCTGCCAAGTTACAAGTCGATAGCTTGTTTCGTTCGGAAGTTAGCGTGATTTCAACAGACGGACGGACGGACGGACGGACATACTCAGATCAACTCAGAATTTCACCACGACCCAGAATATATATACTTTATGGGGTCTTAGATCAATATTTCTGATAATCCATTTATCAATTTAATGTAATCTATTTACCATATAAGTCAAATTTGTGATAAGGACGGAAATTATCGAGTGGACGAATATAATAATAACTCCGATGCACAAAATTGACTTATATTTATGAATATGGTACATCAAATTTATGAGCGGTTTACATCATACTGATGAATCGATTACATTATATTGATGAATGGATTACGTCAAATTTAGGAAAAGCATTCATCGCTGTGCCGATCGCGTTTGTAGCGACGACGAAGGAGAATCGTACTATTGAATAATTTCATTTTTGACGAAAAATTCGTCACCGGGACGTAAAAATGCGTTCTCATGACGTACATTTTCCTTTCAGTGTTTACATAAATATGATACCAAACCCCCTTATATTGCCGAGATCTGGTAAGTATTCTTGTAAAATCTCTGACAAATATTATCGTTACTATGATTGCAGAACTTTAGATGATAACGATAGACTTTTCTTAATTGCTAGGAATAGTGTCAAAAAATGAAAGCGTCAAAAGTAACAGCAGTTTTAAAATATTTACAAATTGAATAGGCCTACCTCGATCCTCATTGTGCCGCTGGGTTCATAAACGCACATTCATGCAAAGCAAACAAGCAAGCTGACAAACAAGGCCACCAATCCCCTCAAAACAAATGGAAATCGAACTATTCGGAGCTTTGAGTACTCAGAGCTTCGACCAAGGCAATCTATCCATAGAAGTCATTCAGCTATCCAATAAAGCCCGACACCCAAGCCATTCATTCACTCATTCATTCGCTTCTTTCATTTCACTCTGCCCTCATTGATGACTGCTGGTTCATAGATTGAATGCTTGGTTGGTTATTTGATCCGAGATCCTGTCTTCAAATTTGGTTTTGTTTGTGAAATGTCTGCTAATTAATATGTGTTAACTTCGTCAGCACCAAAGGCAACAGAAATCGCCATAAATCACATACACGCACACACATGCACACACTTGTAAACCCATACATATACAAATACATAAAGCAAACAAGGAGGAGAAAAAAACATACAAGAAGCATCCACATATTTGAGCTATTCATAGTCAAAGGATTGTATTCCTGAGAGCTTTGGCTTTCCTAGGGAATGAGCATTGGGTCCATAGAGAGTTATGGCATTGAGATTTCTTTATGGCATTTTGATCAATTAATTTCATTCGAAAATAACCTTTATTTTGTGTAAACATAGCTTAAGGATTTTATCGATTTATGCTCTTTGGATTTTTGTTGCCCCCTTTAGATACCCATATCAGTATTTGCATATGTTTGTATTATATATTTCAGTGTAAAGTAAATAAAAATATTAATCATTTAATTAGGTTTATTACCTAGAAGAGTTAGGATTTTCAATATGGACAACAAGATTATCCTGGAGAAATTTAATAATTTCAAAATGGTAAGGTAAGGTGAAACTACACCCAGAAAAAAGTGCCTTCGAAACTAAAGGAAAAATTTTTCATCAATATAGTTTATCCATTTTATTTCCATTAAGGTAAATTTTTGTGAGAAATAATAAAATTTACTCGTTTCAGTAAAAAAAACCTAAACTGTAAGCAGTTAGGAATAGTTCATTAACTAGAATAAGGCATGGCATTTTACTCATACTATTTTCTTCGCTGGGTATAAGAATTTACTACTGAACAAGAAAATTTTATTCACCGATAACAAAGCATTCGTAAAAATAAACAAAAACCGAACTAAAACCAAGTTTCCTCAAAATTAGTAAAATTTCTTATAAACTGATAATTGCGACTTCCTTTATAATAGAAAGTTTTTCATACATACGAACAACACTTGGCATAGAAAAATATTTTAGTTCATTCGTACTAAGAAGTATGCAATCCTTTCAAAACTTAAGGAAACACACTTGTTAGAATATAGGAAATTTTCCTATATTTCTATTGTCTACCTGTAATCGATACCTGTCATCGTAATCGATGTGTTTGCGCGTGGGTGAATCGATATGTTTGCGCGTGGGTTGTTTTTTTAGTTGGAATCGCGTTGTTGTGGTATACGGTGAGATTGTTAAAAAATAATATGGTAAAATAATATAATAAATAACAAATAAAATATATAAAATATTTATTATTTTAAATTAGTGAGAACAATTTTCGTTTTTTGAAAATAAATCTATCAATGTTCGTGATGGCGTATAAAGAAAGAAAACACCAGCAGAATAACAACCCTTTCATTTGTCTTCATTTTGGAATCTTCAATTATCAGGTAATATTCAGTGACACTAACCTTTTGTAACAAAAATGGTTCATGATTTTTTATATTTGTAGGTATTGAAATTATAAAAGGAGGACAAAATCGTTAGGCAGCAACTTATTAAAAGTGAAAGGTACAAGAAGAAAAATGCGTTTTACAGTTGATGACATTACATGGAATTTGGAAATAGTGGAATAATAAACTAGTATTTCAAGGCCAGTCGATGCTGTTGTATTTAAAAACGAAGGTAAGCAGTTCTAATTATGAAGTAAAAGTTTTACCACAAATGTGTAAGATTTGTCCAAATGAATGAAAATTTTTCAATAAAATCATTCCATATATGAATTCAAATCAGTTAAATTTGTTCATTCTGTAGTATAGTGGTACATAAATATAGGAAAACGTTAACTAATATATGGAATGCATTATACCTAATTTCTACGAAAATCACATCGTTCAAACAAATAAAAATGTCTTTGGCGCTATACGAAGTTCAACTTTCTTCACAATGAGTTCATTTTAAGTTAAAAAAGGGGTCACTTTTTTCTGGATGTAGGGATTAACATCAGAATAAAAAAAAAACGAATTTTCAATGTCGAGTTTTCGATTGTTTGAGAATATGAAAAATTCATCGTTTCAAATTCTTGAACTTTTTTAATTTAAAAAAAATCAACTTATCGAATTTCCGATCTATTAAAATTTTTGAGTTGCGGTTAAACCGTATAATTTTACACATTTATATCCACTGTACATGTCTGCATTCAAAAAATAAATAAATGTCATCATCTGCAGACAATCTCGCCTTTTAATTCAATATCGCTTTTCCGAAGTAAGTTGATTTTGGCCAACATAAAAAGTCGACTAATTGATTCGGATCGATTATTAAAAATATCAAAATTCCACTAGGTTAATTTGAAGACTGTAAATAGTCGATATTGACTTCTTCGAGTTTTCTTGAATTCGATTAGTCGAAAAGTCGACTTTTGTACCCTTAGTTGAAAGCAGTTTTCATGGACAAGGTTTAGTTTACGATAATAAAGGGTGGTTAAAATTTCAAGGGCCGATGGTGATTTTGAATAAAACACAAACTATTTAGGAAATTATTATAATTTTATTTTATTATGATATATTGGTATCACTCAATTATGTATGGAACAAAATATCGGCCAAATGGGTGCCGCTATCTCGGTGGCACACCTTCATCCGATGGTCAAAATTTTGGATGACGCTATGGCATAATGGAGGTTCTATACCGTCAATGTGCCGAATTATCTCATCCTTTAGCTCTTGAATTGTTGCTGGCTTATCGACGTACACCTTTCTTTCAAATAACCCCAAAGAAAAAAGTCCAACGGTGTCAAATCACATCATCTTGGCGGCCAATTACGTGAGATAACACGGCCATTGCATTTGTTGCGCAAAAAGCCATTGTTTCGTTAGATGTGTGGCACCGTCCTGCTGAAACCACATATCGTCCACATCCATATCTTCCTATTCGGGCCATAAAAAGTTCGTTATCATCTCACGATAGCGAACACCATTCACAGTAACTGCCTGACCGGCCTCATTTTGGAAAAAATACGGCCCTATGATGCCGCCAGCCTATAAACCGCACCAAACTGTCACTCTTTGTGGGTGCATTGGTTTTTCGACAATCACTCTTGGATTCTCATTCGCCCAAACGCGGCAATTCTGTTTATTGACGAATACACTGAGGTGAAAATGTGCCTCATCACTGAAGATGATTTTCTTCGAAAATTGACCATCCACTGTTGCCATTTCTTGGAACCATTCTATCCATTCACGACATCCATGGTTCAAATTGAGTAAGTCTGAAATAGAGAAATGTCAAATAAAATTCGGAAAAAAACTTGGCGTTTAGGGGTGGTTCACATTCAACATCGGCCCTTACAATTTAACCACCCTTTAGTCAGGACCATCTCCTGGGAAGTAATCAGTAAAATTTCATGATATTATTCAATGGTATATGTCCGTCCTATGTCTATGGATCTGTCCGTCTATATATGTCTGGGCACACGCCAAAAATACTCTCCTCCCAAACGAAATTGTAGAACAACGAACATCGTTTGGCAATTTATTTTCGTGGTCAAACAGTTAATTTTGAAGGATGGCTGATTGTAATGCCGGTAAGCATTACCGTCTAAAAGTAACATTTTGCTCTGGAAACATGTTTGGGTTGACCATATTCCTTCAGGGCCGTCCTAAACCGATCTAGCCATGTCCGTCTGTTTTTAAACACATTTTTGTTATCAAAGATCTCAGTTTTAGTCGAATTGACTTTAAATTGGGCACAAGTATAAATTTTTTGGATCAGAATAGAACCCTATGGATTTTAGAAGAAATCGGTTCAGATTTCGATATAGCTCCCACTCTTAATTCTTTTAGTTTCGCTTTCGATCAATGTCCACTTGTATGGCCCCAGAAGCCAAAGATTTGTTCCGATTTACTTGAAATGTTGTACAGAAGAATGCATTCCAAATTTTCACTAACACAGAAGACACAGGGGCCAATGGTAACTTCGACTTACGTGATATTATGCTTAGGAAGTAGAATTAACACTGAAGGATTTGAGATGGTATCGAAAATCCAGATCTACAAAGTGGTGCAGGCTACAATATAGTTGGCCCGCCCGACTTTAGACTTCCTTTAAGTGTTTTTAAATTAATTGTATTCTTCAAAAGCAAACCGTGACGGAAAAATCATCAAATTTTAAAAACCAATTAGATTTGTTCGAATTTGCTACCTCTGGCACGAATTGTGACCTTCAAACGACCGACAAATTCGTCACAGGCTTTACGAAATGGATTCTGCGGTATTTTGTACCATTCTTGAGATGATGGACACTTTGGTATTTTTTAGTGCCAAACTTACTCTCTAAAATGCTCCAGATGCCAAAGTCAAACGGATTAAGATTCGGAGATTTTGGTGGCCATCTTGCGTAGAAACGAATCGAGGAACCTCCATTTTTAGTCATTTAAACTGAGTCCTGAAGGTAACTTAATGGTGTGCGGAATAGTCGAAGTGATCCAACATATATTTGTTTATTCCCAAACTTCTCTATTTGACATAAATTCTCATTGGAGACAATCCAAATTCGGCGACTACTTTCGGTCAAGCGAAGCAATGTTCGAGAAAATAACATGGTTGCGACAGACATATTACATGTTCACCACCCAAAAGTAACATTTTGTTCTAGTAGGTGATTATATTCATTCTCCGGGTATTTTTATACTCTCCACCATAGCACGGGGGTATATTAACTTTGTCATTCCGTTTGTAACACATCGAAATATTGCTCTAAGGCTCCATAAAGTATATATATTCTGGGTCGTGGTAAAATTCTGAGTCGATCTGAGCATGTCCGTCCGTCCGTCTGTTGCAAATGGGCCATATCAGTCAACGTTTACGTATAGCCCCCATATAAACGGACCCCAAATTTGGCTTGCGATTGCTCTAAGAGAAGCAAATTTCATCCGATCCGGCTGAAATTTGGTACATGGTGTTAGTATATGGTCTCTAACAACCATGCAAAAATTGGTCCATATCGGTCCACTTTGACATATAGCCCCCATATAAACAGACCTCCAAATTTGGCTTGCGATTGCTCTAAGAGAAGCAAATTTCATCCGATCCGGCTGCAATTTGGTACATGGTGTTGGTATATGTTCTCTAATGACCATGCAAACATTGGTCCACATCGGCCCATAATTATATATAGCCCCCATATAAGCCGATCCCAAGATTTGACCTCCGGAGCCTCTTAGAGGAACAAAATTTATCCGATCCGGTTGAAATTTGGTACGTGGTGTTAGTATGTGGTCTCTAACAACCATCCAAGAATTGGTCCATATCGGTCCAAAATTATATATAGCCTCCGGTCCATATCGGTCTATATTTATATATAGCCGATCCCCAATCACACAAAAATTGGTCCATATCGGTTCATAATCATGGTTGCCACTCGAGCCAAAAATAATCTACCAAAATGTTATTTTTGTAGAAAACATTGTCAAAATGTTAATTCTATAGAAAATTTTGTCAAAATTTTATTTCTACAGAAAATGTTGTCAAAATTTTATTTCTATAGAAAACTTTGTCAAAATTTTATTTCTATAGAAAATTTTGTCAACATTTTATTTCTAAAGAAAATTTTGTCAACATTTTATTTCTATAGAAAATTTTGTCAAATTTTTTTTCTATAGAAAATTTTATTTTGCCAAAATTTTATTTCTATAGAAACTTTAAACTTAATTATATACGTATTTAATCGGCCTTTTTTAGTTTAATATATACCACGAATGGACTATGTGGTATATATTACGGTGTGAGGAAGTTTTAAGATACCTTGCCATCGGCTTCAGTAGAAGTTTCTACGCAATCCATGGTGGAGGGTACATAAGCTTCGGCCGGGCCGAAATTACGGCCGTATATACTTGTTTAATATGTGTTGCATACGTTCTCACGATATGTTCAGCTCACGAGCCAGTTTTCTACCACAATGACGTGGATTTTGATCAAATCTGGCCTGGATCAGTTCCGTTGTATTTACCGGTTTTTTGTCCACTTTGGGACGCAATACAACACTGCCAGTATCACGGTAACGAGCAATAGTACGAGGAACAACAATTTTATTCACATTTAAATGCTAGAGAGCAGTGACCATATTCAGTTGAGGGGTTTCAACCAAATATAAAACAATCACATGATTAACTGTCATTAGAGCTCCAAACATTCCCGAAAAAATGGATCCCAAATGATCCTAATGAAAAAGGACATCCATCAATACAGTTGCCACCTCCCATTTGACATTTTGGTAGGCCACGATGGAGGCGACTCAACCACAGGCATTAAATGCGACGAATGTAAAACCTCACTAAACTGACGGACGGACAGACAGACAGACATTGGATTGCCAAGCAAATACCCTGTCGCCTCAAATTGACCTGCATGTGACCCAAGATGAGTCAAAGTTTCTTGCCGAAAGTTTTACTGGTTAACCGCATCAACACTTACGAACTTACGAAGATGATGGCATGGAGTGTCAAGCAGGCATATGTGTCCATGTAAGAGAAGTGATGCCGTGATGATGGCGACACTGACGTTGATGAGGACATGGATGATGACTATGACGATATTCATGCTAGTCTTGCCGTTTCTTGTTACTACAGAGGATGATGATGACGACGACGATGATGTGAATGGGGCGACTCCAAATCCAAATGTGGTTGATGGTGATGATGTTGATAGAGAAAAGCAAAACAAAAAAATCCCCGATTCACTCACGTGTTGGTATGGTGGACTACTCACGCCATCTATGTTGATACTCGGGCATAACAATGGAATTTCACCCATTGCCTTCATTTCTCCCACAATTTTCAAAACTCAAATATGCACAAGACAAACATATGCATGTATATGTGTGTATCATCTATAGATGAATCCCCACTTTAATGTGTGTCTGTGTGAGTGAGTATATGAAGTTATTGTTGATCCTAGCCAACAACAACAACAACAAGAAAAACAAAAAGGACGAAAATGGCAACCAGCACCAGAAATCAATCACAGTTGACTGGGGTAATAAATCATAAATGTTTTTGTGTCATCGCCCCTACCCCGTCCACGACCCCTTCCCTATCTGCCTTACGATATGCTGGCATTCTCATTTTTGTTGTTGACTGCTTCGATGACCAGTTGTTGGTGTGTTATTCTCACTGCTTTTGTGTTACTGGTCAATGTGTCGATGCCGATATTGCTCATAGTTTGGGTGGTTGTGTGTGTTGGTGTCCAGGACCTGCCAAATGTTTGTTGTAAAAACAAAAATATTCTCATAGTCAAGTCAATGCGGAAGTTTAGTCCTTTCATAGCAAAATCAAAGAATGCCATAGCTGTGATTCGAATTCGTATGTATGGTAAAAATGGTCACAGCTAAAGTCCATCAAGGGAGGGTGAAATGCAACCGCAGTGTTTTTTTTTTGTGGGCCTTGGTTTTATTCGTTTCTGAGAACTATCACCGACAAAAGTTAATTTTTTTACAGCGATACGAAGATTTATGTCGTTTCGATTGTTATTTGGATTAAAACTGTAAGCTTACGGATGTGGTTGTCTCTTGACATTAGGGTGTAGCGAGAGGTTAGTCACCTGTGGCCTGCGCCACATTGTGGAACAGGGTATTATAAGTTAGTACATATGTTTGCAACACCCACAAGGAGACGAGATAGACATACGGTGTCTTGGGCAATATTGCTGAGGGCCGGACCCTGAGTAGCTCTGGAACACATCGACAATGAGCTATGTAGCTATTATTGTTATCAATAGACAATTATCCATATAAAGGGTAATACGGTCAAAATTTGGTCAATATAAACTTGACGTATTTCTTTCAATTTTGCATTAAAAAAACCTGAACACCCCTCCTTTTGAAGGTGTGTGTGTGTAGAATGTTGCTCCTATTTTGATTTTGGAATTCACTCTTCAGTTGTCAAAATGCCGTACAAGCAAGAAGAGCAGCGTATCAAAATTTTGCTCGCGCATCGCGAAAATCCGAGCTACTCGCACGCAAAGCTGGCAAAATCGCTAAAAGTTGCCACATCAACCGTTACAAATGTAATTAAAGTGTTTGGGGAACGTTTGTCGACAGCCAGGAAGTCTGGATCGGGGGGAAATCGAAAACCGGAAGCCGCTGAGACGACAAAGAGAGTTGCCGGTAGTTTCAAGCGAAACCCTAACCTCTCTCTCCGAGATGCCGCAAATATGCTGGGTGTATCGTCTACAACCGTGCATCGAGCCAAAAACGAGCCGGACTATCGACTTACAAGAAGGTAGTGACTCCAAATCGTGATGATAAACAAAATACGACGGCCAAAGCGCGATCCCGGAGGCTGTACACGACGATGCTGACTAAGTTTGACTGCGTGGTAATGGACGACGAAACCTACGTCAAAGCCGACTACAAGCAGCTTCCGGGACAGGAGTTTTATACGGCAAAAGGAAGGGGAAAGGTAGCAGATATTTTCAAGCACATAAAACTGTCAAAGTTCGCAAAGAAATATCTGGTTTGGCAAGCCATCTGTACCTGTGGCTTGAAAAGCAGCATTTTCATAGCTTCCGGGACGGTCAACCAAGAAATTTACGTGAAAGAGTGTTTGAATAAACGTCTGCTGCCTTTCCTGAAGAAACACGGTTCTTCCGTACTGTTTTGGTCGGATTTGGCATCTTGCCATTACGGTAAAAAGGGCATGGAGTGGTACACCGCCAACAACGTGCAGGTGGTTCCCAAGGACAAGAACCCTCCCAACACGCCAGAGCTCCGCACAATTGAGAAATACTGGGCTATTGTCAAGCGGAACCTAAAGAATACCAAAAAAACTGCTAAGGACGAGCAGCAGTTCAAGGCAAACTGGCTTTCTGCGGCGAAGAAGGTGGACAAGGTGGCTGTACAAAATCTGATGGCAGGTGTCAAGCGTGAGGCCCGGCAATTCGGATTTGGAAAAGCGAAAGCCTAACTGAATTTTTTTCCTGAATTTTATACTAATTGAACTTGAAAAAGAAATTTAATTTGATTTTTTAAATAAACGATTTCACCGATTTACACGCGTTTTCCCTTGACCAAATTTTGACCGTATCACCGTTTAAGTTGTATTTATATAGCATAGCTTGCAGCGCCCACGAGCCGATTAAACAAACTTTATTTATTTAACATACATTTAGTTGGGCACCGTGGAGCAGTGGTTGCTACGTCCGCCTTGCATTCCAAGGGTCCTGGGTTCGACCGAACACCAAAAAGTTTTTTTTTTACATATATTCCACATACTCGTAGATTATTTTTGGATCGAGTGGCAACCATAATTATTAACAGATATGGACGAATTTTTGTGTGATTGGGGATCGGCTATATATAAATATAAACCAATATGGATCCATTTTGGCATGGTTGTTACTAGCGCAATATACCAAATTTCAACCGAATCGGATGAAGTTTGCTCCTTCACGATGTTCCGGAGGTCAAATCTGAAGATCGATTTATATGGGGATTATATATTATTATGGATCGATATGGACCAATTTTTGCATGGTTGTTAGAGACCATATACTAACACCACGGAGCCACCGTGGTGCAATGGTTAGCATGCCCCACACACAAGGTCGTTGGGTCGATTCCTGCTTCGACCGAACACCAACAAGTTTTTCAGCGGTGGATTATCCCACCTCAGTAATGTTGGTGTCATTTCTGAGGGTTACAAAGCTTCTCTAAGTGGTTTCACTGCAATGTGGAACGCCGTTCGGACTCGGCTATAAAAAGGAGGTCCCTTGTCATTGAGCTTAACATGGAATCGGGCAGCACTCAGTGATAAGAGAGAAGTTCACCAATGTGGTATCACAATGGACTGAATAGTCTAAGTGAGCCTGATATATCGGGCTGCCACCTAACCTAGCCTAACCTAACACCACGTACCAAATTACAAACGGGTCGGATGAAATTTGCTTTTCTAAGAGACTCCGCAAGCCAAATCTGGGGGTCGGTTTATATATGTCAAGTTTGAAGTCGATAGGTTGTTTCGTTTGGAAGTTTGCGTGATTTCAACAGACGGATGGACGGACGGACATGCTTAGATCGACTCAGAATTTCACCACGACCCAGGATATATATACTTTATGGGGTCTTAGAACAATATTTCGATGTGTTACAAAAAGAATGACAAAGTTAATATACCCCCCATCCTATGGTGGAGTGTATAAAAATAATTCCGATATAATTGGAGAACCAGTTTTTTAAAGGGGGTTGCTGATAAAGCATCAGTATATCGTTTGATGGCGTGTTCCAAAGACGGGTCGGGCTACGAAAGCAAAAGACTTCGAGGTTTAATAGATAACAGTTTTTCTTCCTCAGCGCGATCGTGTAAATAGCAATCAATAAATTTCAGCAAAAGTATTAAAGATCATGCTTTGCGGGTTTGAATACTAAAACCATAAAGACATTTTGTTTTCAAACCTAATGAATTTACTTCCATACAAGTCCAATATTTTATCTTAGCAAAAACCTTAGACAGACAGTAAGTAAATGAAATGAAATGAAAATTCCAATTTGATTTGAGAACCGAAATGATTAAACGTTCATCAAGGTCTCCAGAGTGCTGAAGAAGATACTTACCTACACTCATATCCTTTATAAAATTCTATATGCTTATCTAGTCTACTGTTCAAGGAATTGAGTTTTGCTGCTTTAATAAGGCTATTGATCTTGTTTCTTGCCAAACGATATTCCTGATGGAGTTCAGGTGTTTTAAATCGTTTCCATTTGAAAAATTATAAAATTTCGTTAGCTGAAATTGAAATGAAATTTTATTCCTCAATATATGTTATTTTGATACAATTTGATTATTGGGAGGGAATAGCAATTGACGGACATATTCCCTTTCTCTTCTCTGCCATCAAATGTAATCAATGTTATCATGTGACACTAAAAACTTATCGAAATATTTTTTGAATATCACATCACCATTACAGTGGACAGCTCAAACAAATTACCCAGAATATTTATGGGTTCTATAAACGAAATTACGGGCTTAGAGATTATTCAGTTAAGATTGCCTATTCGTCTATCACTGATTGAGTTAAAAGATTAGGAATACAAAAGTTGTCTGACTTTTTTCCCAGCATCAGAATACGTGAAAGTGCCACAATTGATGACAGATAGTAAATCTTCATTTCGAAGTCAAAAAGAAAACAGTACCACTAACCCTTTGGGAGGGTAGACCTTTATCTGGGGTTTAATGAAAACAAATGAAGGTCCATCTCCCTGCAGTTTCATGCTCTCAACAAACCACCATACAATGTGATGTTACTGTTTCTTATCAAATTAAAGCATAAATAAATCAATTAGTTTGGCTACTCGGTCATATATATACATACGCAATGAGAAGGTTATACGGGCTTCGCATCCATACCTACTGGGAAAACCTACTCTCAACTAATGCAAATGGTAATGACTTCATTAGGTATCCCCCAAAGAAATTGAACCGTAGATTCCAATTAACGCTGCTGCATGACTTGGGGCCCAAAAAGTAAAAACAGAATGCGTTTCGAGATGAATCTTCAATTGCCACCTGTGTGATGAGTGCATTGCTCCATAGCCACACTGAATTCATTAGTGTGTGGCGGGGGGGAATGGTCGAGAACACAAACAGAGAAAAACACCTGATACTCTGGCCGTCTGACTTATACATCTGGTTTTTGGGGGATATTTTTATAGCCCAAGAGAAAAAAAAAAAAAAAAACAAAACGAATTGCCACTCGAAAAAGGGCAATGAATTCTGAATTCTTTTTGTGTTAGTTTTGGTATCATGGAGATCAAAGGATTTCTATACAACTCCTTGACTGTTCGGAGAGGGCTTTGTATGGGCGTTGTTCATGCTCCAAGGAATTAATGCGTGGATGAATTCATTTTGTAGCAGATAGAATCAATCCATAAACAATTCATCAGCTACACAGACTGAAACGGTGTTGACAATGGAATGGAAAGGAGAAGGGAATATTGAATTAATTTTACTGGCATTGGTATCCCCACATCAGAGGGCTATAATCAAAATGAGACATGCGGTACAGAGATTGTTTAGTTTAGAAATTTCACAAACAAAAAATCCGTCAATAATGTGGTTAATTTCGTAGAAGTACACCGAAAAAAATAGTATCCTGTTTTATAGGAAGAATAAACTACCTCATGCGAAAATTGAACTAAATTGTACTCCACATTTGAGCATTGTTAAAACAGTGTTACCAGGGAAATCTTTCGGTTTACCCTGCAAGGACAAACAAAATTTCCCACTTTCTTCTACATTCCCAAAAATTTTTCCTTCCAAAAAATTAGCGTATATTACGTAAAAATAAATGTGTATTACCACCACAGTTGCAACGGTAGGTAGAACTCTACCAATAATAGTCGATTTTTTCTGTTTAGTAGATTGGTAGAATTCTTGATGTTTTGGTAGATCAAATCTTTATAAAAATAAAATTTTCGAATTGAGAAATTTTTCCATAGAAATATACTTTTGAGAAAATATTCTATAGAAGGTTAGGTTAGGTTAGGTTAGGTGGCAGCCCGATGTATCAGGCTCACTTAAACTATTCAGTCCATTGTGATACCACATTGGTGAACTTCTCCCTTATTCTATAGAAAAAAAATATTGAAAAAAAAATCCACAGAAATAAAATTTTGACAAAATTTTCAACAGAAATAAAAATTTGACAAAATTTTCTATAAAAATAAAATTTTGACAAAATTTTCTATAGAAATAAAATATTCATAAATAAATTTTGACAAAACTTTGTATAGAAATAAAATTTTTACACAATTTTCTATAGAAATAAAATTTTCACAAAACATTCGATAGAAATAAAATTTTCACAAAATTCTCTATAGAAATAAAATTTTCACAAAATTTCCTATAGAAATAAAATTTTGGCAAAATTTTCTATAGAAATAAAATTTTCACAAAATTTCCCATAGAAATAAAATTTTGACAAAATTTCCTATAGAAATAAAATTTTGACAAAATTTTCTATGCACTGGAAAAACAGTGAACCCACCAGGAAGAAAACTTTTGATTAATTTTAGAAAATTTTGAATATTTTTAGAAAATTTTAACTAAACCGTATTACAAACGCTGGCATCACGTCGATATCACAAAAATAAGTAAATATTTTTCAACAAATTCAATAAAATTTATTAGACATAATTAATTTGTTTCGCATGTTAAGGAAAATTTTGTAGTTTGAAGGAGAAATTTGAAGTTCAAAATTGCAAGAATGTCTTTAGTGACATACGAAGTTCATGATAGACGCATTTGTAGTAAAATTTACATATTTAAAGAAATAATGAACTATTTTGTGAGAAATACGAATTTAGTAAATCTTTATGCTTAATTTGTATATGCTTTTTTCCAGTTTTTTAGTTAATTTAACTAACGAATACAAAAAATTATTAGAGTAAAGGAAACTTTCTCCAAACATAATAATTTCTTGCACTTAAACAAAGTTAAATTGGCTTTAGTGAAATAGAGAGTTAATTTTTTTTTTGAGAGTAGAAATAAGATTTTAAGAGCATTTTCTATAGAAACAAATATTTAAAAAATAATATTGTGAGAAAATTAGAAATCAAAGTTTGAGAACATTTTCTATAAAAATAAAATTTTGTAAAATTTTCGATAGAAATAAAATTTTCACAAAATTTTCTATAGAAATAAAATTTTCACAAAATTTTCTATTGAAATGACATTTTGACAAAATTTTCGATAGAAATAAAATTTTCACAAAATTTTCTATTGAAATGACATTTTGACAAAATTTGCTATAGAAATAAATAAAATAAAGAATAATATTTTGAGAAAATTATAAACAAAAGTTTGAGAACGTTTTCTATAAAAATAAAATGTTTACAAAATTTTCTATAGACATAAAATTTTGACAAAATTTTCGATAGAAATAAAATTTGTACAAAATTTTCTATAGAAAAAAAATTTTGACAAAATTTTCTATGGAAGCAAAATTTTGACAAAATTTTCTACAGAAATAAAATGTTGACTAAATCTTTTATAAAAATAAAATTTTGACAAAACTTTCTATAGAAACAAAATTTTGACAAAGTTTCCTATAGAAATAAAATTTTGACAAAATTTCCTATAGAAATAAAATTTTTACAAAATTCTCTATAGAAATAAAATTTTGACAAAATTTGCTAAGAAATAACATTTTGACAAAATTTGGTATAGAAATAAAATTTTAAGAAAAAAATCTATAGAAATAAATACTTAAAAAAATAATATTTTGAGAGAATTAAAAACAAAAGTTTGACAACATTTTCTACAAAAATAAAATTTTCTATAGAAATAAAATTTTGACAAAAATTTCTATAGAAATAAAATGTTGACAAAATTTTCTTGAGAAATAAAATCTTGACAAAATTTCCTATAATATAAAACGTTGCCAAATTGTTTTATTGAAAAAAAAAATTGGTATAGAAATAGAATTTCTATTTCTGTAGAAACAAATATTTAAAAAATAATATTTTGAGAAAATTAGAAATAAAAGTTTGAGGACCGTTTCTATAAAAGTAAAATTTTGTCAACATTTTCGATACAAATAAAATTTTCACAAAATTTTTTATAGAAAAAAGTTTTAATAAAATTTTCTATGGAAATAAAATTTTGGCAAAATTTTCTATAGAAATAAAATTTTAGAAATTTTGATTTTATTTTCTATTGGAAATAAAATTTTGACAAAATTGTCTATAAAATTAAAATTTTCATTAATAAATTTTGACAAAATTTTCTATAGAAATAAAATTTTGACAAAATTTTCGATAGAAATAAAATTTTGACAAAGCTTTCTATGGAAATAAACTTTTCACAGAATTTTCTACAGAAATAAAATTTTCACGAAATTTTCTATAGAAATGACATTTTGACAAAATTTGCTATAGAAATAAAATTTTAAGAAAATTTTCTATGGAAATAAATATTTAAAGAATAATAGTTTGAGAACTTTTTCTATAAAAATAAAATGTTTAAAACATTTTCTATAGACATAAAATTTTGTCAAAATTTTCTATAGAAATAAAATTTTGACAAAATTTTCTATAGAAATAAAATTTTGACAAAATTTTCTATAGAAATAAAATTTTTGACAAGATTTTTCCATAGAAATAAAATTTTTTACAAGATTTTTCTATAGAAACAAAATTTTGACAAAATTTTCTACAGATATAAGATGTTGACTAAATCTTTTATAAAAATAAAATTTTGACAACATTTTCCATAGAAACAAAATTTTACTACTGGCAACTCCGTCTTAAAACCAGGAAAATGGTATATATTTTTAACTAATTTTGGTAATCGTATGTAAATTTTCTTCTGTTTAGTTCATATTGAATTTATATGTAAGGTCAGCGAACTTTATACTCACGTTTAGGTCATAAAATTTTTGAGATATACGTAGAAAAGGAAAATTTTGAAAGAAATAACAATTTAAACTAATATTTTTTGCAATAAAAATAATATTCGTCCTGCCCTCCCCGTTTGTTATTTTTAATAATTCGTTTATAAAATACTTGCATACTTTAGGGCGACTGCATATAGTACACATAGGGCCGTTTTCTCAATCTTCGATTGATCATATATTAATTGAAAACTCTCATTAGAAATACCAAAATGTAACACAAATAGGCTAAACCGTGAAGAAGGCATGACATGCACGCTAAAGTGGCTTATTAAGATTATTAAAAATGTTGACTGCGACTACACCTCAAATGGTTTATCCGCTTTGTCCAATTTAGGCATACTTCTTGCAACATTTCGACCTGTATCTCACGAATAAATCATCAAATGTTGTCTTCCAATGCCTCAGTTGAAGCGGATAAACATAAACCCCACAAAAATAGTCTAAAGGCATTAAATCGCACGATTTAGGTGGCGAACTGGCCGTTCTCGAATGTGAAATAAAATGTTCACCGAACTTTCATCTTAATGACTCCATTGTTACAAGTGTTGTGGGGTATGTGGAAGAGTTACTGTACGATTCGCGTAAACTTTGAAGAAGTACACCCAAAGAAAAAATACTTTCCTCTCGAACGGAATTTTAGACAAAAAAATCCTCTTTCTTACATAGTATTTTCTTTTGGAATAAATAAACCCGAATTTGTGATAAGCGATTCAACAATTGTCTCTGATATTTTTTTATTTACTGTGAAAGAACATTTTTAAGCATCAAAAGAAAACTTTGCTTGTCTAAAATTTCGTTACTCAGAAAAGAAAACTCTTCTTTCTGCACCGAAAAAGTGAACTGTTTTATAGGAAGAATGAACTACCTAGCACGAACATTGAAATTTTACTCCACATGTTGGGATTTCCACAAAGCGTTGTTAAAACCAGGAAAATTTAATGCGCTGTTGTACTTTTTAACTGCAGTTCACGAAATTACATTCTCTCATAGAAGAAAAAATTAACTAAAAGTAAAGAAGAAAATCATTGGCGCCAAATCATCTCATTCTTACTATTTTTAGGAATCGTACGAAAATCTTCGTTTGCTTTAGTTCATAATGAACTTATGTGTACGGTCATTGAACTTTATACCCACGTTTAGTTCATAAAACTAACTTAAAACAAGTATATACAGCAGTAAGTTCGGCCGGGCCGAATTTTAAATACCCACCACCATGAACCAAATATTAGGGTTTCCTTTGAAATTTCAGGAGGGCTTGAGGACTTGAGGACACTTCCCGAAGGTAAATTTAAAGATTTCACCTATGAGGACTATATCAGATTCTGGATTTATAAGAACCATTTTTGTTTGAGTTTCAGAGGCATCATTAACATCTCTTGTAAGTGTGCAAGATAATTATAAAATAACGTCTTGATTTGAAATCTTAAATCTGTAGAAGTAAAATCTGGAAATTTTACATTGAGTTTCAAGCAATTTTCATGATCAGTGCAACTTCTACACCCTCAAGAAGTGGAGGCATTACCAAATGGACTATATGGAGGCATTACCAAATGGACTATATGGAGGCATTACCAAATGTACCGATAAAAACTTAATCCGAATATTTACAATTTCAGGCAAATCAGATACAAATTACGGTTTCTAGAAACTCAAGGAGTTAAATCGGGAGATCGTTCTTATGGGGGCTATGCTAAAATAGGGACCGATACTCACCGGTTTCGGCACACACCTTTCTGGATAAAAAATTGGATAAAAACTATGGTTTCTATAAACCCAAGACCCCAAATCGGGAGGTCGTTTTATATGGGGACCATACCAAAACATGGACCGATACTCACAATTTTTGGCACACGTATTTGTGGTCCTACAATACCTCTAGATTTTCAATTTCAAGTAAATTGAACAAAAACTGCGGTGTCTATAAGCCCAAGAAGTAAAATCGGGAGATAGGTCTATATGGGGGCTATACCAAAATATGGACCGATACTCACAATTTTTGGCACACGTATTTGTGGTCCTATAATACCTCTAGATTTCCAACTTCAGGTAAATTGAACAAAAACTGCGGTTTCTATAAGCCCAAGAAGTAAAATCGGGAGATCGGTCTATATGGGGGCTATACCAAAACATGGACCGATACTCACAATTTTTGGCACACCTCTTTATGGTCATAAAATACCTCTAGATTTCCAATTTCAGGCAAATAGGATAAAAACTACGATTTCTATAAGCCCAAGACCCCAAATCGGGAGGTCGGTTTATATGGGGACTATATCAAAACCTGGAACGATATAGCCCATCTTCGAATTTGACCTGCCTGCAGACAAAAGACGAGTTTGTGCAAAATTTCAGCACGATTGCTTCATTATTGAAGACTGTAGCGTGATTAAAACAGACAAACAGACAGACGGACATCGTTATATCGTCTTAGAATTTCTCCCTGATCAAGAATATATATATATATATATATATATATATATATATATATATATATATATATATATATATATATATATATATATATATATATATATATATATATATATATATATATATATATATATATATATATATATATATATATATATATATATATAATCGATATTTCGATGTGTTACAAACGGAATGACAAACGTGTTATACCCCCGTCACCATTCTATGGTGGTGGGTATAAAAAGTAAGATTTCATTATGCTGTAGAAAATTTCGAAAAAAAATAATAAAATTTAACTAACTACTAGCAAATAATTTTTTTCCAATAAAAATAAGTTAAATTTAGCGTTAGTTTAACTTCGGAACTTTTTTTCTGTGTGTGTACGATCCAATGATGCCACCAGCCCCTGAACCGCACCAAACTGTGACTTTTTCTGCTTATTTACGTACCCATTAAGCAAAAATATGCATTTAACTCCAGAAGATGATCTCTACCAGAAGTTTGAAGCTATTGCAAAAATTTAGTTAACAACATCAGCCACTGTGAATCCCCATCTCTGCAGCCAGATTTATGATACAGCGTTTATGAGAGGACTAGAAAGAAGACCCAACTTTACTATGTACTTTCCAAGGGTACTTCATATTTTATTTAGTAGGCCATTTGGAAAATGGGCATATGAGCACGAAATATAACTCAAATGTCCTGTGGAACACACGAGGAAGGACATTACTACACAAAAACAAAAAAACACATCAAAAACTCTAATTGAAAATGAGTCTCCTTCTTAGTAGTTTTTGTTTTTTTATATGCTTCCGGTTGTCATCATTAACATAAAATGCTTCCCCCCCTCTCTCTCTCTCTCTCTCTCTCTCTCTCTTAGTTCCATTTAGATGGGGATGTGTTAGCGTGTAATAACTCAGTTTACCCCATATAAGCAGGCACGTACGCATCTCTAGGAATGCTGTAAAATATACCTTGTCACGTAACATCCCTACTCTTGTGTGCACGGTACCAGTAAAGACCATTGACCATTGTTTTTTTTGTGTTTTTCATCATTATTTCACCAAGGGATAGTCAGACTTGCTAAAGAGCAAAGGCCGTTCTCATTACAGTGTTATGGAGGAGGAGGGCGAGTAAAGGCCTCTATCATTATCATCATAAAAAAGCCGACGGTGGTTGGGGGCAGACAGAACTCAGAACAAAAAAGAAACAAAAAAAAAACAACAGCAAACAGCAACAAAACCCATCATGCGAAGTCATGAGGTTTAACATTTAAATCCTTTGGGAAGTCGCTTAATTAGGGTTTTGGCTTTCGTCAATCCGAAAGAAACAAGCAACAAGAATCACTAGCAGCAGAAAAAAAAACACAACAACATGCGTTTCATTTCATCAGAAATTCTCTCCATTGTTATTGTTGGGGCTCTCATATTTATTTCTGGCATTTAATGAGAGAGGACTTTAAAGCTATAATTTTCGTTGAAAAATCAAGAGCGTAGTAGACGAAAGTTAATACCCCGACTCAACACTACATGCAAACAAATAAACGGATGAGTTTAAGTGTGTGTGTGTGTGTTCGGAGTCTGTCGTTACAACAACATATTAAACCATAAACACACAATCCCATACGTCTACGAATCCTTGCCAAGAACGTATTCACATACTTGTGGGGATATGGCCATGTGGAAATGGGTATCATGATGGGGACAATGGTTGTGGTGAGTTGTGTTCGGTGACCAAAGGTTTTTGTTGTTGTTGGTTCTTTTTGGCATTGGTGCTGGTACTATATATACTATGGCTTCTGTTGCTCCAATTCAAATATGTGAAGATGATGATAATAATGATTTATGAGGTCTCATCTCTCAGCCTATCATTATTATTTGCCTTGTTTGAATCGAGAGTGTGAAAGAGATCAAATGGCAAATACTATTGACTCATTTGGCAAATATGACAATGACCAATGACAATGGGTTGTGTTTGACAAAAAAAAAGCAAAACTTAATATTAAAATATAATAAACAATTAAAAAATAATAAGAAATAAGTTATTGAGATGTCACATTAATAGAAAAAGTTTCGTTATATTAACGAAATGTGTCATTTAAAGTTGGCCAATGAAACAAATTCGTTAATACAACGAATTATTTCGTTATTATGACGAAATTTCTGTTAATCAACGTAACGTTTCGTACTATTATCGAATATTTTATATCAATATTATATATCAATGAAAAAATTTCATTGGTTCAATTTTAATGGATTTTTCTTTGTGTGCACATTCAATCAACTGGTGGTATATGAGAAAAAGCTGAATTTCAGACAAATATTTTCAGTTTAATTTTGAGGTATTTGGAATTTGGCAACAGTTCTACTTATAGGAATTATTCCACCTATAAATCGAAGATTTATAAATGAAATTTACTATTTCTGATTAAACATTAAATCCTATTTAAAAGAAAAAAAGATCAACACATTTTGGCATTTTTTTATAGGCTGAGTTCCATGCGTATTCCTTGTACGGTTTAAAAGTTGGCTAGCTAACATTGAAATACAAATGAACAAGAGGTTACCATACATACTGATTTGAAACTATCATTGATATTTGAAAACAAGTGAGTAAAGTAGAAAGTCGGGCGTGGCAGACTATATCATACCCTAAACCACCCCCACTGAATTAGTAAACATTGTTTGTGGGGTATCAAGAACATTAAGGGGTACATGGTTATGGGAGTTTTTTTCACAATCTGAACAGAATATTGTTTTGTATTAGAAGCTATAATTGACTCTGAGCCTACACAGAAAAAATATCACCAAAATATTTCCAATTAAAAAGTTAATTGAAGTTGAAAATTTTTTCAATTAATAAATTAATTGATACAATTAACTTTTTAATCATGATAGAAACATTAAGTTAATTAAGTCAATGACTGAAAATTTAAAAATTTTTAATTAAAAAATTAATTGATACAATTAACTTTATAATCAAATTCGGAAGACTAATTCAGTTAAAAAAAGTGCTAATTTTTTTTAAATTTTTAATTAAAAATGTATATCAAACAATCATTTGTTAATCCAAATAAAAACTCTAAGCTAATTCGGAAAGTAATTAAGAATAGTTACCTTTTTAATTAATAAATTAATTGCGTTTTGCAATCAACATCAATTACATTTTTAATCGAATCAATTAAAAAACTAATTGAAATTTGCTGAAAAAATCAATTAATTTTTTAATCAAGAATTTTTCTATGCCCAATTAAAACTGTGATTGATACTACCATTTTCATGATTGAAGACATTTCAATTAAAAAATTAATTGGATCAATTAATTTGGTGATTGAATCAAAAAAAAAAAATTTGTTGTGTGTATAGAGTTAGTATGTCACTAATATTGAGTCCATTATTAAAAAAAGATTACATCGCTCAATTAGTTCTGAATTCTGAAAATATAGATTTATGTAAGAGCTACATGTAAGTCTAAATACGATCGGCTAATGCATGTACATTGTAAATTTGAGCAACATTAAATTTCAGCAACAAATAAAAGTATTATGGTCAAATTTTGGAAAATCTATCGATGCATATATATGGGAACTATATCTAAATCTGAATCGATTTGGATGATATTTTCCAGATTTGGTTGATACCTCAGAAGGTTACCTTGTGCTAAATTAGAGTAAGATCGAGTACTAAGTAAGGCTATTAGGGTTGTAAATAATGTTATAAGGGGGAAATTTTCGAAAATCGAGCGTTACATATATATGGGAGCTATATCTTAATCTGAATCAATTTGGATGATATTGTGCACATATAGTCAGTACTACAGAAGATTAGAGTAAGCCAAATTTGAGTAAGATCGGTTTATAAATAAGGGTTTTATGGCCAACTTTGTTAAAATCGGGCGATACATATATATGGGAGATATAGCTAAATCTTAACCGATTTCGATAATTTTGTGCACATATAGCAAGTGCTATAGAAAAATAGATTTGACCAACTTTGATTCAGATCGGTTGATAAATAAGGGACTTATGGCCAAATTTGGGAAAATCGAGCGATACATACATATGGGAGCTATATTTAAATCTGAACCGACTTCAATGAAATTTGGCACACTTAAAAGATGGTAAATTGGATTACTTTGTGGCAAATTTTACGCCAATGAGTTAGTAAAGAAACGCAATCTGATCCCATTTATCGAAATCGGACGATACATATATATGGGAGCTATATCTAAATTTGATCCGATTTTTTGCAAAATTCAATAGCATTCGTCCCTGTACCAAAAAAAAAAAAACGCCACGTACAGAATTTCATCAAAATCGGTTAATAATTTCGACCGGAATCCTGCGAACAACGAATACATGGACGGACGGCACAAAGATATTGTACCCTTACCACTATGTGGTTTAGGGTATACAAATCGCTTTTGAAAGACATTTCTTCAACAGCAAACCGGTTCAGATTTAGATATAGCTCCCATATATGTATTTCGCCCGATATGGACTAATACGTTCCCAGAAGCCAGAGTTTTACCCCAATTTGGTTGAAATTTTGCACTAGGAGTACAATTAGTAGTGTAGTCAAGTGTGCCAAATTTTATCGAAATCGGTTCAGATTTAGATATAGCTCCCATAGATATCGTTCGCCCGTTTTACACTCAAATGACCACAGAGGCCAATCTTTTACTCCGATTTAATTGAAATTTTGCACAGGGAGTAGAATTAGCATTGTAGCTATGCGTGCCAATTTGGTTGAAATCGGTTCTGATTTAGATATAGCTCCCATATATGGCGTTCGTCCGATTTACACTCATATCACCACAGAGGCTAATTTTTTGCTGCTATTTAGTTGAAATTTTGCACAGGGAGTAGAATTAGCATTGCAACTATGCGTGCCAAATTTTGTTGAAATCGGTTCAGATTTAGATGTATCTCCCATATATAGCTTTCGCCCGATTTACACTCATATGACCATAGAGGCCAATTTTTAACTCCGATGTGGTTAAAATTTTGCACAGGGAGTAGAATTAGCATTGTAGCTATGCGTGCCAAATCTGATGGAAATCAGTTGAGATTTAGATATAGCTCCCTTATATATGTTTTTCTGATTTCGACAAAAATGGTCTAAATACCAACATTTTCCTTGTAAAATCGCCACAGCTGAGTCGAAAAGTTGTAAAAATGACTCCAAATTTCCTAAACTTCTAATACATATATATCGAGCGATAAATCATAAATAAACTTTTGCGAAGTTTCCTTAAAATTGCTTCAGATTTAAATGTTTCCCTAATTTTTTTACTAACATTGTGTTCCACCCTAGTGCATTAGCCGACTTAAATTTTGAGTCTATAGATTTTGTAGAAGTCTATCAAATTCTTTCCAGATCGAGTGACTTTAGACTTTCCTTACTTATTTAAGAATGCGTTTTTATCTCACTGTGCAGCGATGGAATTGTACAAGTGTGTTAACAAGCTGCATCACTCTTAGGTGTAGGAGGAATAAGTTCCTTCTTATGTTTAACAAGCGAAAAAAAAAATTATCTCACCGATATATTTATAAGGAATTATTTTTTGAACGAAGTTTTAACTTTTTTACTAAATAACTTGTGGCTACTTCTCCTTAAAAATGTGAGAAGAAACAACCAAAGAATAATGCCACACGAAAATGACTTCCAAATATTTAATAATACACCTCTCGATTGCTTTTCGTTTCATCTAAAGGGTTTGCTGCAGCATCCCTCATATCTAGTCTACCAAATAATGATGACTTAAACCTTTTTGTGTTGGATAAATCACAGGAGCCGCATTTGATTGCTGAAAGTCAAACATACATATGTTGTATCTATATCCGGAGTATGAATATGAATTCGACTCGAGATGTTGAACGGCTGGATTTTTGAAGTCACACCACTTTACAGTAGCAGGAAAGAATTTTATCTTGTCTCGAATCTTAATTAAACATAATTGTTTTTCAAATCTAGGCATTTCTTTAGTGGGAATTTTTTATGAGATAGGGAAGATTGTAAGCAAGGCAATAATAGACATCACTTACTCTGGCGGTTGAGATCAAAAAGTCTTCGCCAACTTACCTAATAACCAAATATTTAATCCGGAAGTTCGGAGACTAGCTGTAAGTGCCCATAGCTGAATTAAAAATAAAAATTTAACATAGTATTAGAGATAAAACTCCAAATCATAGCTGAGAGAAATTAATAATAAACACTGATGTATAGTGAACCTTTCCCAAGCTTATAAAAAAAGAGCGCAAAAATGTTTGCAGTTTTTGTATTGAACGTTGGTTTACCTGAATTTAATGTTAATTACTGACCATGAGTTGAATATTTCTGGTGTGAATGTACAATAACATTAAAAATTCGTAAATGTATCTTCAGAACGGCAAAAAATGTGCCAACAAATTTAAGCTATTTTATTTTGTATGACATTTAAATCAGTACCATAACACATCTCTCTCTCTCCCACTCTCTTAAACTGAACTTTATTCGGAACACTTGGGCTCATTAACACTTCTCCATTCGATTATTCTGTTTACTCGAATGCACTCGGCATAAATGTTTTACACGGCAATCAATTGCAACTTGTGTCTGTGTTGTACATGCACATACATTGGTCTCCCCCTCCCCATCTCATCACCCACCTTCACTTCGTAACCAACGTTTGTTTGATACACCAAGTCAGTAGTTTTGTAATATTCACGAGTGACAAGTGGATTGTTCACATCTGTTGACCACTGTATACATAAGTAAGGACAACAACAACAGCAGTAGCAGTAAACATAAGGGGTCACCAATACAAATATTGTTGTTGTGTGATATATGTGGGTGAGTGCAGACAATTTGTGAAAGAGATGTGTGGTGGGATGGCGCCTATGTTATTATTCTCTCCAATTGGTTGGTGTTGGCTAACAAAGTACTTTTCTCTAATGTTTACAACATGTTAAGACATTTGATTAAAATGCATTCATACTTAAAAGCAATAGTGTAGTTTAGTAATCGTAAACATGTAATGGTCTTAGCACATTCGATATTAGAGTGTAATGAGAAAAAAGTTTAATTATTCGGATATCTCCTCAAAAAATCTTAGTCCATATTTGAAGTTTTTATTTTCTTGGACCTAAATATCAATTCATTTGGTAAAGCAATTAATTATTATTATTAGTAGGCTGGTTTTATGTCAAAATTAATTGTTATACATACTATTATAATTTTAAAAGAATTTACACATTTTGAAAATTTGCGTTCCATCGTTAAAGTTGCATGTCTTTAAACTAAGACATTTTTCCTTAAAGTAAAGAAAAACATTTTTGATTTAAAGAAATCGTCCTTAAATTAACTAAAATATTGAATCTTTAGATTTAAGATAAAAACGCTGCAAATATAGGCTAAGACTTATTGTGAGGCTTTAGCATCTTTGGTTTAAAGTTGTTTTGGAATTAATAAAATAGTTTTTACTTGGAAGTATACGTCATAATTTGCATTTTTAAACTGGCATTTGTTTGTACGTGAGTACCTTCATTAATAAACCGCGAAAAGAGAATGAAAATTTGATAAATGAGATCTGTATCCTAATCTTAATTTTACAGATCCTAGATTTAAAGCCATTAAATTTTATTAAATGTTGAAAAACATTTCTATAGAAATAAAGTTTTTAGAAAATTTTCTATAGAAATGAAATTTTGATAAAATTGATAATTTGATAAAATTTATCAAACAAAATTTTTATACCCTGCGCCACACTGTCGAACAGGGTATTATAAGTTAGTGCATATGTTTGCAACACCAAGAAGGAGACGAGATAGACACATGGTGTCTTTGGCAAAAATTCTCAGGGTGGGCTCCTGAGTCGATATAGCCATGTCCGTCTGTCCGTCTGTCCGTGAACACATTTTTGTAATCAAAGTCTAGGTCGCAGTTTTAGTCCAATCGCCTTCAAATTTGGCACAAGTATGTGTTTTGGCTCAGAATAGAACCCTATTGATTTTGGAAGAAATCGGTTCAGATTTAGATATAGCTCCCATATATATATTTCGCCCGATATGGACTTATATGGCCCCAGAAGCCAGAGTTTTATCCTAATTTGCTTTACATTTTGCATAAGAAGAACAATTAGTACTATAGTCAAGTGTGCCAAATTTTATTGAAATCGGTTCAGATTTAGATATAGCTCCCATATATATCGTTCGCCCGATTTACACTCATATGACCACAGTGGCCAATCTTTTACTCCGATTTTATTGAAATTTTGCACAGGGAGTAGAATTAGCATTGTAGCTATGCGTGCCAAATTTGGTTGAAATCGGTTCAGATTTAGATATAGCTCCCATATATAGCTTTCGTCCGATTTACACTCATTTGACCACAGAGGCCAATTTTAATGAACTGCCTGAATTTATTCTGATAATTGGTTGATAGTTTTGCTGCAAGTAGAGGATGCTGATGAGGAATGTGGTAATTCCGAAACGTGCGTCCATCCAACCATCTTGCAGTCTATAGGGCTTTGCCCAAATAAATTTGACAAACATTATTTTCCTCTGTTGGTTAAGCTACTCTTCTAGTTTAGTCAATGCATGGTTTTCAGCTGAAATCAAAAACAACAACAATGATTAAAGAAGAAAAAAAAAAACAACAATCACAAAACAAAACAAATGAAAATTTTTCATAGAAATAAAATTTTGACAAAATTTTCTATAGAAAAAAAAATTGATAAAATTTTCTATAGAAATACAATTTTGAGAAAAAATTCTATAAACATAAAATGTTGATAAAATTTTCTTTATAATAAAAATAAAATTCGACACATTTACAATTTAAGGGATATTTATACAATCAAAAAATTGTCACCAGGAGGAGGGATCGTAATATATATGTTTATTGTAAAAACTGAAATAAACTTCTAAAATAAAATAAATACGAACCACACAAATTTGATCGAACGTTCCAAAATAAGATTTTTTAGTTTGGTATGTTAGATTATTGGTAATTTTTTTTTTCAAATTTTTGTAAATTATTTTTGGTTAGGTTGCAACGACCGTGGTTGTGACCGCAAAAAGCATTTAGTATGTGCACTTAAAAACAGTGAACCCTCCACGGCACTAACCCAATTTAACTTCATTTTATATCATGGAATTTATTATATTTCTCCACAATGGGAAAGTTTTCTTGATACTTGGTATTCCAGCAATCGTCAAGTTTTTTTTTTTTGTTAAATTTTCAAAAGTCATTTTACCTGTTTCTCTCTTGTTCAAACTTTTGTTAATGCTTCTTTCACTTAATTTTTCCACTCCATCCTAATATACTAAATATATGCCCACTTTTACACACTCGATCTAATGGAAGTGTTTGCTTTAATAGGCATAAAATCATTGGTTTATTCAATTAATTTATTATAGATTGTACCAAAAAATTAGCATTCACAGACCAGTCATTCTACACCATGTCGATGAGTTTTTTGTTTTTTGGTTTTTATTTATTTTTTTTTTTTCAGTTAAGTTTAGCTTGCCCAATTTTATGACCATTTGATAAAGAACCGATTTCAATGTTGGTCTGCCAACTGACTGAATTTGATTTAACGATATCGTAACACAGGTTAATATTTCATGGCAAATCTATTGCAAAACTATAAAATATGGTAAAGTGATTTGGAATTTGTAACAAAATAATTTAATTTATTATATTCGAAAAAATGTGACATTTGACAATGTGTGAGAGAAGAAAAATTGATTATGTGTTGAAAGATTTTGCACAAAACTTGGAGTGCAATAGAAAATTGTACATACATAGCTCAACCGTTTCCTATTGATTGCTACACTGAAAGAAAAGATTTCTTTTCTGAGGAAATAAATTAAAAAAAAAAACGAAGTTTTCTTTTGACGCTACAAATCGAACTTTAAAGGAAAATGAACAACATAGAGACAATGGTGGCAACGTTTTTCATTAATTTGGGTTGCCCCTAAAAGTATTTTAGAATAAAAATTTTCTGAAATTTCGTTCTGGAGCAAAGTAGTTTTTTTTAGAGTGCACTTGATTTTAATAGACTTTGGTATTTTTGCTTCAAAGGTTATTTCAATACTATGGATTTATAGCTCGTTAAGAAAAAATTGAATTGACCACATTTACTGCACAGCAAAAATATCACCAAAATATTTTTAAATTAATTGATACAATTAACTTTTTAATTAAGACAGAAATATTAATTTAATTAAGTCAATGATTGAAAATTTTTTAATTTTTAATTAAAAATTAAAAAAGGGGAAAATTTTTTTAATTAAAAATTTAATTTTTCATAATGTAGATTGTCATTCGGATTTCCATGTTATTTTCTCCTTTCAATTCAATTCAATTGAAATATTGCATTCAAAGTGAATTTGGAAGTTTTCAGCAAGAATATTTAACATTACAAAAAGTTCTTCAATTCCATTCGCAATGATAGTTTTACGCTTTCGAATACAAATCAATTTCCAATTTACGCACATCGATAGGGACGAGTACAGTGGCACGTAAATACTTCAAGAATAGGAGTTGAACACTCAAGAAAGTTAACAAGGATCCCGAAATCCGTGGTATTGATTTTGAACCAAAAATGTGCCTTCTTTAAAATAAATAAATTTTTAAGGGATCTATCGAGCTTTAAATCTATGATCAGAAAATATAAAATTAGGATACAGATTTCATTTCATTTCATTCTCCCTTTGCAATATATTAATAAAGCTATTCATGTACAAGCAAATGCCAGTTTAAAACTCAACATTTTAACGGATACACGTAAAACAATATTGTCGTGAGGTCAAAGATTTCATATCCTTAAAATACGAATCTGAATTTTGCTTAGCATGAAAGACGCATTTCTCTGGTATAAAGTTTTTAACTTTGTCCAAATGTCGATAAACTTTTCAAGAAATCGTTTTGTCCTTATAGTTAAGTGATTCGACTTAAAATTGGGTATCCTAAAATTAAAGAACATTTGGTTTGACTAAAGACAACTTGGTGTTAATAATTTTGATAGATTATTCTTAAAATGTGTACAATTTTGCATCAAAGAAAAAAATAAAACGTTGAAGAATACGAGATTTTTTTCTTTCAATATTTTATATTAAAGAGTTTCTTATTTGAAACTTTTTTTTATTTTAAAGTGTTTTTACTTGAAATTACCGTTATCATGATTTTAAAGGACTCTCATAGCTCATGAAGAAAAAAAAATCCTGAAAAAACGAATAAATGTAATTTTGTTCCTAGAACGCACGTACGGAAAATTCTAATTTAAAAGATAAATGTGTCTTAAATTTTTCCTTACTTCAATTCTCCGTTTTTTTTTTGGCTAGTAATCAATACCAAAATTATTAGTGTCAAAACAAACTCTTTGGAGCTGGGCAAGTTTTTGTTTTTCAGTGTACATCAAAGTAAAAAATGTTTTCTTAATTGCAAATAAAAACTTCAAACTAAATATGCAAAATCCTCACACTAAATCTTAGCCTATGTGGTACGCCGTTTGGACTCGGCTATAAAAAGGAGGTCCCTTGTCATTGAGCTTAAAATGGAATCTGGCAGCACTCAATGATAAGAGAAAAGTTCACCAATGTGGTATCACAATGGACTGAATGGCCTAAGTGAGCCTGATACGTCGGGCTGCCACCTAACCTAACCTAGCCTATATTTGAAGCGTTTTTATCAGTTTATTTAAAGACGATTTCTTTAAATCGGAAGTGATTTCCTCTACTTTAAAGAAAATTTGCCTTAAATCAAAGATATATACACAAGTTTTTTAAGCAAAGATTAAATCTCTCTTTGTAAAACTTTTTACTTTGTACATCCGATGTTGGAAACCAAAATTGTTTGCTTTCTTTAAATTCGCTTGTGTATGCATTACACATTGACCTATAAATAGATCTGCTTGCGTTGATAACCATAGCGAGCTACATGGGCCAGTGGACCAAGGAATTAGTGTTGGGCATTATAGTTCAGTGTAGTAAGCGCTCACTTCAGCTCTTTTCCGATCAACGGACTAGTTCGGTCAGTTAGTTCATTAGTTCACTTGCGGTCATTGACCAGTTCATTTCAACTTCTGTTGTTGCTTTCTTCCAGTTCATCATAAAAAGCATACTTGCCTTGCGTTGATTTATTCATCCCAAAAAAATCATTCAAAAAGAATCCCGAAAAGCTTATGTGTAAAAAAGATCGATGTGAGCGTAAAGGCAGAAAATTGTCCAATTATTAAGACGAAAGCGACAATAACTGAGTGAACAAACTGATACAATGTGCTAAGTTGGCTAAACTGATATGGTGAACGGAAAAGAACTATACATTTGAACTAGTTCAGCTCACTCATTTCAGTGAACCGTTCAATTAAACTAGTTCATTCGCGAACTACCCCACCCTAGGAGGAATGATCCGTAGTTCAATTCTCCGTTCGGACAAAAACTAAAATTTCAAAGAAAATGCTTTAATTCTGACTGCGACTGCGAATTTTGCTTGGCTAGAAGACGCATTTCTCTGATTAAAAGTTGTATTCTTTGTTCAAAAATCGATAAACTTTTCAATGAAGTCCTTTTTTTAATAATTTTTGGTTTACGTTAGTCAAAATTATATTTAAATGAAGCATAAATATATAATAAATTAATGAAAATTGTACCAAAAATCACTAGCGGAAGTAGAGAATTTCTATGGGGGGTGAAGCTCCTCCCCCTTCCAATGCACTGAAATTTTTGACTCACATTGTTAAAGCCAAATTTTGTTTTCATATGAAGATACCTATTTTTAATGCTTCAACTGTAAATATATTTTTGCAGTTTACTTAAAATTTAGACACAAATATGCGAATAATAAAAACGAGAAGAAAAAAGGAAAAAGTCAAAATTATATTTAGGAGTTGAATTCGCGACCGAGGCACAGCGATATACGGGCGATAGGATTGCCATATTGCCTAGAACCAAAGAATAAATTCTCCTTTCGTATGAAGTATTTCCTTTTATAGAAAAATATGTCGGAATTTATGATAAGTGATTCAACAAATGTCTCTTAACTGTTGTATTTGTATTTTGTTCCTCAGAAGAGAAAACTCTTCGTTCAGTGTAGTAGTAGACGCTAAAATCAAAAATTATTCAGTACAAGCAGAATAAATATATATATATATATATATATATATATATATATATATATATATATATATATATATATATATATATATATATATATATATATATATATATATATATATATATATATATATATATATATATATATATATATATATATATATATATATATATATATATATATATATATATATATATATATATATATATATATATATATATATATATATATATATATATATATATATATATATATATATATATATATATATATATATATATATATATATATATATATATATATATATTTATATATAGTTTTGTTTATTATTTCTCATTTCGACTTGAGGTCCTTTTAGAAAAAATCCTTTTACGAGTTTTGATTAATTGTAAAATTTAGTTTTCCAATTTTTCGACTAACATCGTCAGTCTTCAATAGGGAATTAAAATTTTAACAGGTAAAAAAAGAAGAAGATTTCCTCCGTTCCTAAAGAAATATACTTGACAATTAACAATTAAAAATGGACCTCAAGCCTCAAATAATAACAAAAATTTCCTAAAATGAAGTTCAAGTTTTTGCTTGAAACTACGAAATTTTCTTAAACAAGAATAATAAATTCAATTTAGTTTTTTATTCTAAAATAACCCATTTTTTTAATTAGTCAAAATTTCGTTTCATGGTGGGATCACCGGTTTTCGAGTGCAAGCTTAAAATTTAAATCTTGGTAAAGGGTGATACGGTCAAAATTTGGTCAAGGGAAAACGCGTGTAAATCGGTGAAATCGTTTATTTAAAAAATCAAATTAAATTTCTTTTTCAAGTTCAATTAATATAAAATTCAGGAAAAATATTCAGTTAGGCTTTCGCTTTTCCAAATCCGAATTGCCGGGCCTCACGCTTGACACCTGCCATCAGATTTTGTACAGCCACCTTGTCCACCTTCTTCGCCGCAGAAAACCAGTTTGCCTTGAACTGCTGCTCGTCCTTAGCAGTTTTTTTGGTCTTCTTTAGGTTCCGCTTGACAATAGCCCAGTATTTCTCAATTGGGCTGAGCTCTGGCGTGTTGGGAGGGTTCTTGTCCTTGGGAACCACCTGCACGTTGTTGGCGGCGTACCACTCCATGGCCTTTTTACCGTAATGGCAAGATGCCAAATCCGGCCATAACAGTACGGAACAACCGTGTTTCTTCAGGAAAGGCAGCAGACGTTTATTCAAACACTCTTTCACGTAAATTTCTTGGTTGACAGTCCCGGAAGCTATGAAAATGCTGCTTTTCAAGCCACACTTTGACAGTTTTATGTGCTTGAAAATATCTGCTACCTTTCCCCTTCTTTTTGCCGTATAAAACTCCTGTCCCGGAAGCTGCTTGTAGTCGACTTTGACGTAGGTTTCGTCGTCCATTACCACGCAGTCAAACTTCGTCAGCATCGTCGTGTACAGCCTCCGGGATCGCGCTTTGGCCGTCGTATTTTTTTATCATCGCGATTTGTAAGTCGGTAGTCCGGCTCGTTTTTTGGCTCGATGAACGGTTGTAGACGATACACCCAGCTTAATTGCGGCATCTCGGAGAGAGAGAGGTTAGGGTTTCGCTTGAAACTACCGGCAACTCTCTTTGTCGTCTCAGCGGCTTCCGGTTTTCGATTTCCACCCGATCCAGACTTCCTGGCTGTCGACAAACGTTCCCCAAACACTTTAATTACATTTGTAACGGTTGATTTGGCAACTTTTAGCGATTTTGCCAGCTTTGCGTGCGAGTAGCTCGGATTTTCGCGATGCGCGAGCAAAATTTTGATACGCTGCTCTTCTTGCTTGGACGGCATTTTGACAACTGAAGAGTGAATTCCAAAATCAAAATAGGAGCAACATTCTACACTCACTCCTTCAAAATGAGGGGTGTTCAGGTTTTTTAAATGCAAAATTGAAAGAAATACGTCAAGTTTATATTGACCAAATTTTGACCGTGTCACCCTTTAGTAGAAGCTAAAATCAAAAATTAATCAGTACAAGCAGAATAAATATATATAGTTTTGTTTATTTATTTCTCATTTCGACTTAAAATGAATACCAAGTTTTTTCTTGAAACTACGAAATTTTCTTAAAAAAGAAAATAAGAGTATCGAACAAATTTTCTTGAATTTCCCAAATACAATTTAGTTTTTTATTCTAAAATTAACCCAATTTTTTTAAAATTAGTCAAAATTTCGCTTCATGGTGGGATCATCGGTTTTCGAGTGCAAGCTTACAATTTAGGTCTTGGTAATAGTGTGGGGTTGTACTTTCCTTATTGACCATGTCCATTCGAAAGTATATAAGATTTCCAGTTAATAGTGATGGCTTACCACTTTTAAAAAAAATTATTTGGTAATGACCCAGCAGAAAAAATTGGAAGTGGTTCTAAAGGCACAACTTTAAAAGCACTTCCAAAAATATCCTCCCAAAGATGTTCTTAATTTTACCTACACACAATGAAAAAATACTGAACGCACTACACCCTCAAAAAAACAAGTATATACGGCCGTAAGTTCGGCCAGGCCAAATCTTATGTACCCTCCACCATGGATTGCGTAGAAACTTCTACGAAAGACTGTCATCCACAATCGAATTACTTGGGTTGTGGTATCTTAAAACTTCTTAACATCGTTTTCTAAATTGTGAGTTAGTCCATACGTGGTATATATTAGACAAAAAAGTTATGTACAGGTAAGTCTACAAATAATTACGAATCGACATGGACTTTTGAACTGTACGTACAGAGCCAGAATTGAAATATGGGGGTCGCTTATATGGGGGCTATATAGAATTATGAACTCGATATGGACCAATTTGTGTGTGATTGGGGATCGATTTATCTGAGGGCTATATATAACTATAGACAGATATGGACCTAGTTAGGCATGATTGTTAACGGCCATTTACTAGCACAATGTACCAAATTTCAACTGACTCGGATGAAATTTGCTCCTCCAAGAGGCTCCAAAACCAAATCTCGGGATCGGTTTATATGGGGGCTACATATGATTATGGATTGATATGGACCACTTTTGGCATGGCTGTTAAATATCATATACTACCACCACGTACCAAATTTTAAGCATACCGGATGAATTTTGCTTCTCCAAAAAGCTCGGTTTATGTGGGGGCTATATATAATTATGGACTGATATAAACCAATTCCTGCATGGTTGTTGTATACCATATACTAACATCACGTACCAAATTTCAATCGAATCGTATGCATTTGCTCTTCCAAGGGGCTCCGGAGGTCAAATCTGGGGATCGGTTTATATGGGGCCTATATATAATTATAGACCGATTTCGAACAATTTTTGCATGGGTGTTTGAGGCCATATATTAACACGACGTACCAAATTTCAACGGAATCAGATGAATTTTGGTCTTCCAAGAGGCTCCGGAGGTCAAATCTGGTGATAGGTTTATATGGGGGCTATATATAATTATGGACCGATGTGGACCAATTTTTGCATGGTCATTAGAGACCATATACTAACACCATGTACCAAATTTCAGCTCGATCGGATGAAATTTGCTTCTCTTAGAGGCTCCGCAAGCCGAATCGGGGGATCGGTTTATATGGGGGCTATATGTAATTATAGACCGATTTGGACCAATTTTTGCATGGTTGTTAGAGACCATATACTAACACCATGTACGAAATTTCAACCAGATCGGATGAAATTTGCTTTTCTTAGAGGCTCCGCAAGCCAAAACGGGGGATCGGTTTATATAGGGGCTATATATAATTATGGACCGATGTGGACCAATTTTTCCATGGTTGTTAGAGACTATACTAACACCATGTACCAAATTTCAGCCGGATCGGATGAAATTTGCTTCTCTTAGAGCAATCGCAAGCTAAATTTGGGAGTCCGTTTATGTGGGGGCTATACGTAAAAGTGGACCGATATGGCCCATTTGCAATACCATCCGACCTACATCAATAACAACTTCTTGTGCCAAGTTTCAAGTCGATAGCTTGTTTCGTTCGGAAGTTAGCGTGATTTCAACAGACGGACGGACGGACATGCTTAGATCGACGCAGAATTTCACCACGACCCAGAATATATATACTTTATGGGGTGTTAGAGCATTATTTCGATGTGTTACAAGCGGAATGACAAAGTTATTATAGCCCCCATCCTATGGTGGAGGGTATAAAAAGGTGACATCCGCCCCATGTCAAGTCTATGCTAAATTCATTGCTTCGTATCTGATTTCCACCACTTGCGGGAGAAAGGATTTTTTTCCGTGCAGGTATCAGTGAATAAAACCTTCCTTGTGGTGGAAATCTTCTTTGAAATAAAATGAAAATTTAAAAAAAAATATTTGTTTCCCATTCATTGTGGATCACTTTAAGTGTTAGCATAACATAGATGTATCGTCAAATCGTATACAGGACACTGTATATAACATCACGAAGGACCAAAACAAGACAATGCATAAAGTCAACAAATAAAGGGTGATTCTTTTGAGGTTAGGATTTTCATGCATTAGTATTTGACAGATCACGTGGGATTTCAGACATGGTGTCAAAGAGAAAGATGCTCAGTATGCTTTGACATTTCATCATGAATAGACTTACTAACGAGCCACAACGTCGAATTTTCAGTGAATGGGCCCTAGAAAAGTTGGCAGAAAATCCGCTTTTTTATCGACAAATTTTGTTCAGCGATGAGGCTCATTTCTGGTTGAATGGCTACGTAAATAAGCAAAATTGCCGCATTTGGAGTGAAGAGCAACCAGAAGCCGTTCAAGAACTGCCCATGCATCCCGAAAAATGCACTGTTTGGTGTGGTTTGTACGCTGGTGGAATCATTGGACCGTATTTTTTCAAAGATGCTGTTGGACGCAACGTTACGGTGAATGGCGATCGCTATCGTTCGATGCTAACAAACTTTTTGTTGCCAAAAATGGAAGAACTGAACTTGGTTGACATGTGGTTTCAACAAGATGGCGCTACATGCCACACAACTCGCGATTCTATGGCCATTTTGAGGGAAAACTTCGGAGAACAATTCATCTCAAGAAATGGACCGGTAAGTTGGCCACCAAGATCATGCGATTTGACGCCTTTAGACTATTTTTTGTGGGGCTACGTCAAGTCTAAAGTCTACAGAAATAAGCCAGCACCTATTCCAGCTTTGGAAGACAACATTTCCGAAGACATTCGGGCTATTCCGGCCGAAATGCTCGAAAAAGTTGCCCAAAATTGGACTTTCCGAATGGACCACCTAAGACGCAGCCGCGGTCAACATTTAAATGAAATTATCTTCAAAAAGTAAATGTCATGGACCAATCTAACGTTTCAAATAAAGAACCGATGAGATTTTGCAAATTTTATGCGTTTTTAAAAAAAAAAAAGTTATCAAGCTCTTAACAAATCACCCTTTATTTCACCAACTCCACTTCCACATAGCCCTCAAAAGTGGCCATACAATTGCAATTCCATTTCAAAATTTCATTGACAATTTACAACTTCTTTCTGTTGGTTGCATTTTCAAATTGGAAGACATGAACAATATTTCGTAGTTTACTGCTCCTTATTTGTTTACGGACCAATTGATAAGTGATGCCAGTGTTCCACATAAGAACAATATTTGGCCAAAGGCAATACTGGGGGAGAGGGACGTTGAATGGCGAAATAACTAAACCAACGAAATTTTTCTAAAGTTTTGGGCCCTAACACAGATACGTCGTCGTCGTCGTCATTGCTATTCTCTTGTTTTGTGCCATTGGCATTGGCCCGAGTAAACAGTTTTCCCATAAAATAAGGGTACCCATGTGGCATGACAGCTTCATCATCGGGCTAGTCTCTAAGTTTCGAAGGCTAATTGAAAGCAATTATATGATTAGCAATAGTTACAGCTTGTGGTACAAAAATTCAAGTTTGTAGTAATTCGATTAATACAACTTTTGAAGCTCGATGATGAGGAGATAGGATATAGGAATATAGGATCCTTCGAGTATATTACAAGAAAAATTGAGTTAGAATAAAATTGTTTAATATATTGGGAGGGCAAATTCAAAATGCAAGGATTTTTTTGAATATTTGAGAATTTATTGAGAAGAAAGATTGTAAAACTGATCAATGGATGTGTTATCCATCGCTGGCCATTACCCCGAAAGATGAGTTTTCTTCTATGGAGTGTAGAAGGAGGGAATAGCTCCTTGGGAGGAAGAAGGTATTCACCCTTCTCAAATTATATATTTTTTATAATAATATTTTTTTATGTACTCAATCCTAACTGATCGATTAACGTTCTAGCTGGATTAGAGTAATATTAATATATTTTAATAGGGTAACTCCAAACCAGACGATCAACGTCTAAGATGGACAATACCAATTGTTATTTTTATTTTTCCAATTAAAGGGAAAAACAAGGTTCCGCTTAAAGTTTAATTTTTTTTTAATCTTTATTCATCGACAGTTACAGCAGAATGAAGTCAAATTATAAATGATTGTCTCTTTTATGTGATTTTACAATGAGTGAAAATAAAAATCATACTAATTCAATGCGAGAGAACAAATGGTTCAGTTATGTTGTCGAGTTAAAGAGAGTAATGATAGTTATTATGAGTGATATTATTAAGAGCAAATTGAGTAAAATTATTATAAAACGATAGTGATTTGAAATGAATGATCATTTACAGTTGATGATAAAAGTGAGGGAATTTATGTAACAAATGATGAAATTATTAATCATAAAAATAGAATAATTGCAAAATATCAAATAATTTCGTAGAATGCACAATAATACTTGTATAAACAATAAATATAATAAAAAAATAATCATAGAAAACGTCCGCTACACACTCCCCCTCTGCCTCAGAAATCGTCCCGATGATGTGGCAGTACTTCCTTCAGTCTAGGCGGTGACGAGCTGGCTTTCTTTGGCGTAAAGATCTTCTTGGGATGTGGTTCTGGGTTGAAAGATTCTTCTTCGTTGACTCGCTTGTAACATCGGATTCGCTGGGCTTACTAATTTCTTGGCCCATTGAAGTGGCTTGTGTGGTTGTATTGGATGTTACTACATTCTTTGTTGTCAACCGGCGACTTTTTGGTGTAGATGTATCTTTTGCAAAAGTTTGTTGGGTTTGTTGTGTTGTTGTTATTTTGGTAGATGATTCGTTTGGACTTGGCCTTGCTGCATATGTCCCTTTGTTAGTTGTTGGCTGCTTTGTTGCAATTATTTTCTCAGTTGTTGGAATATTGTTCCCAGTTACTTTTTTAAAATTTTCCTTTCGAGCTCGACGAGTCATTGCATATACAGGAGTTTCGGCATTTCCTTCATATAGAGTTATGTCGGAGGCGTGGAATGTTCCCAACGGCTTGTTTGGTGTATCAATTGCTGCAACGGTGTAACAAGACGATCCTTTTTTGTTAATGACGATATAGGGTCCATCTCGTCGTGGTACAAATTTTGATGTAATATTGCTCTCCTTCTTACTTAGGATATGAGTTGCCACTAGTACTTTATCTCCCACCATGATTTTCTTCTGAGGATTTCGTTTTGTATCTGCATATAGTTTATTTTTGTCTTGCATTCTCTCTTCGGATTCCTTCGCGAATGCTAACGAATCGGCCATTCGAAGAAGATGTGGTGTTATTTGAGGTACAAAGTTTTCAGCTGCTACAATCGCTCTCAGATCATTCGAAACTTCAAATGGTGTCCTCAGCTCTCTTCCAAATGTCAGATATGCTGCAGAGTATCCGGTAGTTGCGCATTTCACCGAGTTCATTGCAAATCTTATGGATGCAAGGTTTAAATCCCATGTGGTGTGATCTTGATTAACACCAATGGATAGTTGTATCTTGAGATCCCTATTTTTGCGCTCGACTGGATTGGACTCTGGATGATAAACTGGCGTGAACGTCTGTCGAATTCCAAGGCAATATGTCAACTTTTGCATAACAGCTGACACAAATTGTGGCCCATTATCTGAGTGTATTCTCCGAGGTATTCCATATCTCAATAGTATTTCATTGAGTAAGATGATGGCACAATTTTCAGCAGAAGCGGTTTTTAGTGAAAAAAGTTCTGTCCATCGGCTGCAAAGGTCTTCCACTACTAATATCCACTGATTACCCCGAGGAGTTATTGGTAATGGCCCAAAGAGGTCTATAGCAATAGTTTCGAACCTTTTGTTACTACTAACCGTTTGCATGAGGCCTGCTGGTTTCATGTTTGACGGTTTGTAACGTTTACATTCAATGCATGATTTTATGTATTCGGTTATTTCAGATCTCATTTTTGGCCAATAATAGTTCTGTGCTATTTTATTTATAGTCTTTTCGACTCCATAATGACCAGCTGTTGGAATATCATGATAGTTGAAGAGGATATCCCTTCGCATCGATTTGGGAACTACTAGCTGACCATTTTCATTCTCTTGTTCAGAGCAAAAGCGATATAGCACGCCATTAAGCATCATAAATCCCCTATCAGTGTACCTGAAGACATTTTCGTGGCATTCCTCAAATGATTTAATAATTTCATTCAAATCGGGATCTTCCAACTGCAATTTTCGAAATTCTTCTGCTCCTTTTCTTGGGAAGTCGATTTGTATAGAAAAGCATTCACATTGAGAATCTGTATTTGAATGTTGAGAACATGGAGGACGTGATAATGTATCCGCTACACAATTTTGTCGCCCAGGTGTATATGAAACCTTTAGATTGAATGTTTGTAATAATAACGCCCACCTCGCTAAGCGGCCTGTTGGGCTTTTTAAGCTAAACAACCATTTTAGCGGCTGGTGATCCGTCAAAACCATTACTTCCGAGCCTTCAATGTATCCTCTGAACTTTTGTACGGCCCAGACGACAGCGAGGGCTTCCCGTTCCGTTGTTGAATAGTTTCTTTCTGCGGGTAGCAACAATCGGCTAGCATACTCAATGGTTCTTTCTGTTTCTTTCTCCCCCTGAAGCAAAACAGCCCCAAGAGCGTAATTACTCGCATCTGTTTTCAAAATAAAAGGCAAATTTTCGTTCACTTGTTGCAAGATTTGCGGTGATGACAACTTTTGCTTCAACATATCAAACGCTTCTTGTTGTTTTTCACCCCATTGCCATTTGGCATTCTTTTTAGTCAAATCTGATAATGGTTTTGCAATATTAGCAAAAGATGGTATAAATCGCCTGTACCATGAGCAGGTTTGCATAAAAGACAGGACTTCTTTGGAATTTCGTGGATTGGGCCGATTGTTAATAGCGCTAGTTTTTTCTTTATCCACTTCTAACCCATTTCTGGTAAGGATGTGACCGAGGTATTTTACCTCCGGTTTACAGAAAAAGCATTTATCTCTATGTAGTCGAAAACCAAACATTTTTAGTTTTTGGAATGTTTGTTTTAATTCAAAAATGTGAGATTGGAAATCCTGAGAGCATATTATGATATCGTCGAGATACGCTAAAATCAAAATATCCGGCAAAGAAGATTTGAATTTATCAATTAGGCGCTGGAAAGTCGCTGGCGCGTTTTTTAGTCCAAATGGCATACGATTGAAGACAAAAATTCCAAACGGAGTTGTGAAGGCTGTTTTTGATCTATCGTTGTCAGCCACTTTGATTTGCCAATAGCCTGAACGAAGATCAAGTGTGGACATGAACGGAGTGGTTTTGGCTGCATGCAAAAGGTCGTCGATTCTTGGCAGAGGATATGTGTCTGTCGTAGTGATGGCATTGAGGCGCCGATAGTCGACGCATACCCTGACAGTTCCATCTTTCTTTGGTATTAATACCACCGGAAAAGACCAAGGCGATTCGGCTTCTTCAATAATTCCGTTTTGCAGCATATTGTCCAATTCCTGCTTTAATAAGACCTTCATTCTTGGTGATGACCTATATGGTGGATTGGAAATAGGTTCGTGGTTACCGGTTTTAATATGATGTTCGACCTTAGATATGGGTACCTTGATGTCATCAAATATATCCTTTTCTTCCAAAAGCAATTGATTTAGCTTTTCTCTATCACTATGTCTCAAATCAGGTCCTTCATTATGCCGTAGTTTTATTTCAATTGAATTAAGTTCCAAAGATGTAAACATTTCTTCGCAATGTGCCTCATGTCTCACTTTCTTCGGAGGAGGAAACAAATCTGAAGAGCTAGGAGCTTCCATGGTTTCAGGAATTGAATTCTCAAATATTTTGTTTATGGCATCAGGCGAATATTCATTATTGTTTCCATTTTCGAACCATAATAAGAAGTCATTTAGCTCATTTGGTACTTCATTAACTTTTTCAACCAATGGTAAATTAATTTTTGAAGCTTGCAATTTAAATGCAAAATTTTTGGTAGGGTCGTCCTTAAAATGCCAATTTTGCTGAGCCAAGTCAATAACCATTCCACATTCTTTCAAAAAGTCTACTCCAAGCAGGGTTCTATTTCCAATTGCGTTTGGAAGGCATATGAATCGGATCTTTTTGAATCTATTTCCGAGAATTATGTCGACCATTGCTGAGTGAACAACCTGATTGCGTGGTACACCATCGGCTAATATTATTTCGGCATTGACTTTTTTAAATGGAATTCCCTTTTCAATAAGTTTTTGGTATAATAGAAATCCTGCAACACTTGTTCTGGCCGCTGTATCGAGGTATGCTTCACCTTTAAGACCATTTATATTAACATCTATTAATGGCACATCACTTCCCACTAAGGATGCATGCAAGGAGTTAAAATCAAGAGTTTGCTCTTTTTCATTACTATACTCTTTGTTGCAATTTGGACAATTTGAGCGATAATATCCATCCGCACCGCAGCCATAACAGCTAAGTCTAGTCTCTGCCACCTTAACTTTCTTATGTTTATCTGCCTCAATCTTCTTGTAGCAGTTTTCTGCAATATGATTCCTTTTTATACAGTACGTGCAACGTAAAAGAGGCTTTTCTGCGTTTTCTGTCGGTTTGGGTTTCGCTTCCTTGTAATCCTGTTTATTTTCCGCAATTACCATTTCTATTTCTCTGGCTTGGGCTAATAGGTCTTGAAACGTAGTAATACTATCTCTCGATACTTTTCCCCGAATTTGTAAATTCAATTGTCCAAATACTATATCTAGCATTGTTTTTTCGGACAGTTTTTCAGACAATTGTGCGAAAAGCCTTCTTTTTCTGCAAACAAAAATATCGGTTGTTTCAAAAGACTTCTGCTTTTCTTGACAAATTTCATTGAATATCCTCCAGTCTGGTTTGACTGGGGCAAATGCTTTTCTCAAAAGATCGACAGCATCATTGAATGTGCGGGCCTCATTCTGCACACCCTGCCACCAAGTAGCTGCGTAGCCTTCCAAAAGCAATGGTAGACTTGTAAGAGCAAGAAAATCAGTAATGTTTTCAGCCTCTTTATAAACTAGAATTGTGGCCAGAAAGTCCTCGACTTTTGTGGAGTTGCGTCCTCCAGTAAATCGAGCTGTGCAATTACTAAACGTGGACCTAGTTTCTTGTCTATTCGACACACCACCCAAAAGCTGTCTGAACTGAGCATCGCTTAATACAATATTGGGCTGAGCCTGTGATTGTGGTGCAAACATTGGTGGAACATTTTGAGCAAAACTTGCTCCAGCATATGTGCTTGCACCAGCAATCACATTAACTGTAGATACGGGAGCTTGTGATGTACTTGGGCGACTGGCTTGATTATTTGGAACTAATTGACCATCAACATTATTTGGAACGTTTTCCGCTTGCTGAAATGGGCCTGACCTTATATTTGAATTATTCTGACTGGATAAGGGCGTTGAATCATTTTCAGTAGCATTTGCATTGAGTCTGGGACTTCGTCGAATCATGATTGTGATCCCGTTTATTTATTAAAATTGAATTGTGGCAACCCTGTTGTTTGACTCACGAGCGTGGAATAACTTAACACCCTCTTATACTCAAGAGCATAGGTATTGATAAATATGCAATGGTATCAACTACACGAATAAAATAGTGGTGAGAGCGTTAGATGAACCAACAACAAAAGAATACAACAAGGGACCATGTAATGAGAAGAAGAGCATCAGCAACAAGTATAATTGTACGGCTCTAAATTTCACGCCAACAACTTATGTGGAGCAACAACGATGTACCGATACGTGAGCAGCACAGTAGCGTCGTCTATGTGGATTTGGAAATAAACGTGATAATATTGAGAGCAACAACAACAACTGAGATCGCCAACAAAACAACACAATTCTGTTTGGAGGTTGGAGATTCCAATGTGACTATAATTATAGCAACAACAACACTAAGAATGTATACCAATTCTCCACCAAATTTTAACCACTTTTCATAATTTTTTTTTTTTTGCAGCTCTTCTCTTCTTTCAGGGTTTTTTAATTTTTAGCTTTTTTGTTTAAAGCTTTGTATTGTTTTTGTTGGGCGCCAATGTAGAAGGAGGGAATGGCTCCTTGGGAGGAAGAAGGTATTCACCCTTCTCAAATTATATATTTTTTATAATAATATTTTTTTATGTACTCAATCCTAACTGATCGATTAACGTTCTAGCTGGATTAGAGTAATATTAATATATTTTAATAGGGTAACTCCAAACCAGACGATCAACGTCTAAGATGGACAATACCAATTGTTATTTTTATTTTTCCAATTAAAGGGAAAAACAAGGTTCCGCTTAAAGTTTAATTTTTTTTTAATCTTTATTCATCGACAGTTACAGCAGAATGAAGTCAAATTATAAATGATTGTCTCTTTTATGTGATTTTACAATGAGTGAAAATAAAAATCATACTAATTCAATGCGAGAGAACAAATGGTTCAGTTATGTTGTCGAGTTAAAGAGAGTAATGATAGTTATTATGAGTGATATTATTAAGAGCAAATTGAGTAAAATTATTATAAAACGATAGTGATTTGAAATGAATGATCATTTACAGTTGATGATAAAAGTGAGGGAATTTATGTAACAAATGATGAAATTATTAATCATAAAAATAGAATAATTGCAAAATATCAAATAATTTCGTAGAATGCACAATAATACTTGTATAAACAATAAATATAATAAAAAAATAATCATAGAAAACGTCCGCTACAGGAGAACGAAATTTTGGCTTCCAAATATTTTCCTCGAAAGCATGTGAAAACATGTATGGGAAGGCGGGCCGACTATATTATACCCTGCTCCAGTATATAGATCTAAATTTCCCATAGAATGGCAGTTCATTTATAAACTACATAATCGAGCACACACAAGCCGATGTAAAGCAAATTTATTTTAAATAAACCACTTTCTTAGGTCCACATACTAAAAATTAAAGCTATGGAATGACGTTTATTTCTATAGAAAATTTCATGACGTCATGGCATGGATATAGCTTCAGTATTGTCTGCTGCTGCGTATATACAGAACTACGTCATCTGTTGTCAATTCAGCCTAAAACTAATTTGCACATCCAATATGAAAACAATAGCGACACCTGTAGTGTAAAATAAACTATAGGATATAGTTTTTATACCCACCACCATAGGATGGGGGGTATATTAACTTTGTCATTCCGTTTGTAACACATCGAAATATTGCTCTAAGACCCCATAAAGTATATATATTCTGGGTCGTGGTGAAATTCTGAGTCGATCTGAGCATGTCCGTCCGTCCGTCCGTCCGTCCGTCCGTCTGTTGAAATCACGCTAACTTCCGAACGAAACAAGCTATCGGCTTCAAACTTGGCACAAGTAGTTGTTATTGATGTAGGTCGGATGGTATTGCAAATGGGCCCTATCGGTCCACTTTTACGTATAGCCCCCATATCAACGGACCCCAAAATTTGGCTTGCGAGGCCTCTAAGAGAAGCAAATTTCATCCGATCCGGCTTAAATTTGGTACATGGTGTTAGTATATGGTCTCTAACAACCATGCAAAAATTGGTCCACATCGGTCCATAATTATATATAGCCCCCATATAAACCGATCCCCCGATTTGGCTTGAGAGGCCTCTAAGAGAAGCAAATTTCATCCGGCTGAAATTTGGTACATGGTGTTAGTATATGGTCTCTAACAACCATGCAAAAATTGGTCCACATCGGTCCATAATTATATATAGCCCTTATATAAACCGATCCCCCGATTTGGCTTGCGAGGCCTCTAAGAGAAGCAAATTTCATCCGATCCGGTACGTGATGTTAGTATATGGTCTTTAACAACCATGCAAAATTGGTCGATATCGGTCCATAATTATATATAGGCCCCATATAAACCGATCCCCAGATTTGACCTCCAGAGCCCCTTGGAAGAGCAAAATTCTTCCCATTCGGTTGAAATTTGGTACGTGATGTTAGTATATGGTATCCAACAACCATGCAAAAATTGGTCCACATCGGTCCATAATTATATATAGCCCTTATATAAACCGATCCCCCGATTTGGCTTGATGTTAGTATATGGTCTCTAACAACCATGCAAAAATTGGTCCACATCGGTTCATAATTATATATAGCCCCCATATAAACCGATCACCAGATTTGACCTCCGGAACCTCTTGGAAGACCAAAATTCATCTGATTCAGTTGAAATTTGGTACGTGGTGTTAATATATGGCCTCAAACTCCCATGCAAAAATTGGTCGATATCGGTCCATAATTATATATAGGCCCCATATAAACCGATCCCCAGATTTGACCTCCAGAGCCCCTTGGAAGAGCAAAATTCTTCCCATTCGGTTGAAATTTTGTACGTGATGTTAGTATATGGTATCCAACAACCATGCAGGAATTGGTTCCTAACAGTCCATAATTATATATAGCTTCCATATAAACCGATCCCCAGATTTGACCTCCGGTGCCTTTTGGAGAAGCAAAATTCATCCTATCTGTTTGAAATTTGGTACGTGGTGGTAGTATATGATATTTAACAACCATGCCAAAAATGGTCCATATCAGTCCATAATCGTACATAGCCCCATATAAACCGATCCCGAGATTTGGTTTTGGAACCTTTTGGAGGAGCAAATTTCATCCGAGTGAGTTGATATTTGGTACATTGTGCTAGTATATGGTCGTTAACAACCATGCCTAACTAGGTCCATATCGGTCTATAGTTATATATGGCCCTCAGATAAATCGATCCCCAATCACACAAAAATTGGTCCATATCAAGTTCATAATTGTATATAGCCCCCATATAAGCGACCCCCATATTTCAATTCTGGCTCTCTGCGTACAAAAAGTCCATATCGATTCGTAATTATTTGTAGACTTAACTATACATAACTTTTTTGTCTAATATATACCATGTATAGACTAAATCACAATTTAGAAAACGATGTTAAGAAGTTTTAAGATACCACAACCCAAGTAATTCGATTGTGGATGACAGTCTTTCGTAGAAGTTTCTACGCAATCCATGGTGGTGGGTACATAAGATTCAGCTTGGCCGAACTTGCGGCCATATATACTTGTTTATTTATTTATTAATCCTACACAACAAGACTTACGACTTATATTTACTGTACAGGAATGTTGATTAAAATGTATTTCCTCTTATTAAATTCAGTGAAAATTTAAGATAGATTCACATAAATAATGAAAAGCAAAAATTCTAAAATACAAAAATAGAATTAGGAGAAGCATACAATAATTTAAAAAAGAAAACAAAAAATGAAATAATACAACTAATGTATAAATTCAAGCAAAAGGAAAAATATAACATATGCTATTAAGATTAGTTAGATACTATATAAGAATAGTGAGAAAATACATATTTTTGAACTGTAATGTGTTGCTGTTTCGCTGAGTGTTATGAGGGAGTACATTCCAGATACTTATCGCATAAGTGAAGAAATGCCAAATTGAAATCAGACTTCGATATAGATAGTTGTTACTGTGATCACAGTTGCCATGCGAGCCAAAAATAATCTATTTTGTAGAAAATATTTGTAGAAAATTTTACTGAAAAACTAAAACTAACTATAGATAGTTTTGTAAAAATTATATTTCTATAGAAATTATGTCAAAAAAATTATATCTCAGATAGCTTTGTTAAAATTATATTTCTATAGAAAATTTAGCAACAATTTATTTCTACAGAAAATTTTGTCAAAATTATATTTCTATAGAAAATTATATTTCTGTAGAAAATTTTATTTCTATAGAAAATTTTGTCAAAATTTTATTTCTAAAGAAAATTTTATCAAAATTTTATTTCTAAAGAAAATTTTGTCAAAAGTTTATTTCTAAAGAAAATTTTGTCAAAATTTTATTTCTAATGAAAATTAAAACAAAATTTTATTTCAATAGGAAATTTGGCAAAAATTTATTTCCATTCGTTTTGTTTTGTTATTGTTGGTTTTGTTCTTTAAGCATTGTTGTTGTTTTTTATTGCAGCTTAAAACCATACATTGACTAAACTACAAGTGTAGCTTAACCAACAGAGGACAATAATGTTTGTCAAATTTATTTGGGCAAAGCCCTATAGACTGCAAGATGGTTGGATGGACGCACGTTTCGGAATTACCACTTTCCTCATCAGCATCCTCTACTTGCAGCAAATAAATTTGACAAACATTCTTTTCCTCTGTTGGTTAAGCTACACTTGTAGTTTAGCCAATGTATGGTTTTAAGCTGCAATAAAAAACAACAACAAATTTTATTTCCATAAAAAATGTTGTCACCATTTTATTTCTGTAGAAATTTTTATCAAAATTTTATTTCTATACAAAATTTTATCAAAAAAAAAAAAAAATGTTTTATAGAAAATTTTGTTGAAATAATATTTCTATAGAAAATTTATTTCTATAGAAAATTTTGTCAAAATTTTATTTTTATAGAAAGTTTATTTCTGTTGAAAATTTGGCAAACTTTTCTTTCTATAGAAAATTTTGTCAACATTTTATTTCTATAGAAAATTTTGCAAAATTTGATTTTTATAGTAAATTGTATTTCTATAGAAAATGTTGTCAAAATTTTATTTCTATAGAAAATTTTGCAAAATTTTATTCGTTTTGTTTGTTATTGTTGGCTTCTCTTCAATCGTTATTGTTGTTTTTGATCTCAGCTTAAAGCCATGCATTGACTAAACTACAAGTGTAGCTTAACCAACAGAGGAAAAGTATGCTTGTCAAATTTATTTGGGCAAAGCCCTATAGACTGCAAGATGGTTGGATGTACAGCTGTTTCGGAATTACCACATTCCTCATCAGCATCCTCTACTTGCAGCAAAACTATCAACCAATTATCAGAATAAATTCGGGTAATTCACTCAACCCAAAGTGAACTACACTTGAACCTCCCGAAAAAAGGTTTGATAGTCGGCATATCTCTTGCCAGCATATCTCTTTTCCTTTGCCAAACTCAAATCATCGATTTGAATGTATTTGAACACTTTTTCGGGAGGTTCAAGTGTAGTTCACTTTGGGTTGAGTGAATTACCCGAATTTATTCTGCTAATTGGTTCATTGTTTTGCTGCAAGTAGAGGATGCTGATGAGGAATGTGGTAATTCTGAAACAGCTGTGCATCCAACCATCTTGCAGTCTATAGGGCTTTGCCCAAATAAATTTGACAAGCATACTTTTCCTGTGTTGGTTAAGCTACACTTGTAGTTTAGTCAATGCATGGCTTTAAGCTGAGATCAAAAACAACAATAGAAAATTTTGTCAAAATTGTATTTCTACACAAAATTTGGCAAAATTTAATTTCTATAGTAAATTGCAAAAATTTTATTTCTACACTGGTAGAAAAATGGTTCGTACTATTAACGAACGGGTTTCGTTGATTACTTTTCGTTAATATTACGAAATTTTTCGTTATAAGAACGAGAGTCATCGTTAATACAACGAAATCAATCGTTAAAAGACAATTTTGTGTTTTGGTTTTTCGTTATATTAATGAAACACGTTTCGTTAATATTACGAATATTGACTTTGTAATTTTTTCAAGAATTAGAATAAAAAAATTTTCCAAGATGAAATTAATACAATCATTTGCACATAGAGAGTAACTTTTGGAAACTTTTAGCCCTTAAAACAGTCGTTTTATATACTTCGAAACTGTAATTGGAAATTTCATTTATAAAACGAAAGCGATCGTTAATATAATGATATGGATCGTTAAAAAATAAATTTTAAATTGTTATATTTCGTCATATTAATGAAATATGTTCATTAATAATACGAATGGGAGTTTGAGTATTTCTGCCTCTCCGTACTCTCTCTCTAAAACGTCTCTCCATACTCTCTCTAATACGTCTGTAGCGTCTATGTAATTTGTACATACACATCTAAGCATGGCAATAAGCACATGTTTGCGTGTGCGTCTTGAAAAACAAACGGTAAAAAGTTCAACAGAAAACTTGTCTGATGGGCAAACCTTAACAACATTTACGTTCTTTTCGCTGAAGAGTGCACAGGCTCATTACAGTTTCGTTGTGTATAATAAACATAGATGGTGGGTGAGTTGGTGTTGTTTGTATATTCGCAAGAAATTTAGTGTAAATTTTTAATCTTTAGTGAAAATGCCACGGGGAAGTGAACTTTCAGATGAAGAAGGTGGAACAATTACCGTAATGAACCTTGGTTGCAAAAATAAATTGGATAAATGGACACGGCTTCAATTCAAATACAATAATTGGTTGGGTTTCATTAATACAACGTTTGTGTTCATTTATACAACGTTCGCCTTTCATTCATACAATGAAAAAACTGGGTTCATACAATGAATGATTTTCGTTCATATAACGTGAAAGCTGCATCCATACAATGAATAAATTTCATTCATACTACGAATAATATTCGTTAATACAACGAAAAGGCAACGTAACAGCAACGTAATTATTCGTTAATACTACGAAATGTACTCCATAAAGGGTTTCGTAAATATAACGTAAAATTACGTTGTTATAACGAAATGCTACGTTGGCTGACTTTTAATGAAGAATTTCGTTAATACAACGTAGAAATTCGTCGTATTAACGAAACTTTTTCTACCCGTTTATAGAAAATTTTGATAAAATTTTATTTCTATAGAAAATTTTGATAAAATTTTATTTCTATAGAAAATTTTGATAAAATTTTATTTCTATAAAAATTTGGTCAACATTTTACATCTATAGAAAATTTTGTCGAAATTTTATTTCTGTAGAAAATTTTGCAAAAATTTTATTTCTATAAAAATTTGGTCAACATTTTACATGTATAGACAATTTTGTCAAAATTTTATTTCTATAGAAAATTTTGTCAAAATTTTATTTCTATAGAAAATTTTGCAAAAATTTTATTCCTAAAGAAAGTTATTTCAAAATTAAAATGTCTATAGAAAATTTTGTCAACATTTTATTTCTATAGAAGATTTTGTAAAAATTTTATTTCTATAGATAATTTTACCACAATTTAATTTCTATAGAAAATTTTGTGAAAATGTTATTTCTATAGAAAAATGTGTCACCATGTCTTTTCTATAGAAAACTTTATCAATGTTTTATTTCTATAGAAAATGTTGTCAAAATTTTATTTTTATAAAACATTTAGTCAACATTTGATAACTGTAGAAAATTTTGGCAACATTTTATGTCTAGAAAATTGTGTCAAAATTTTATTCCTATAGAAAGTTTTGTCAAAATTAAAATTTCTATAGAAAATTTATTTCTATTATAAATTAATGTTTCTTCAAGCTCGAGGTCTTTTTAAATATTTTATTTATTGTTCCCAATATTTCGCGATTACGATATTCAATATCGCTTCCTGAGGGGTCTACAATAGATTTATAGAAATTACATTTCATAAATATCACAGTATTAAACATTTTATAATTTAAATAAGTGTAAATATTAATTACTTTTAGTTAATAATTTAAAATGGTGTTATAAAATAATATAATTGTACAAAAATCGGACAGACATATCCTAATCTCATTTTACAAGTACCAGGCGAACAGAAATATTAAAACAGCAATACAACCAATGACTTACATGTATAGTATCGACAACACAAAAATACTTAAAGCTACTGTAGATTCACTACACTCGTCAGCTGTCTGTATTGCACTGAGCTGTTTTTACTATTGCACGATGATCACTACCATGTATTTGTTGTTTCCTTTTCCGAAGCAAATGCCAGTAACAGTGAATGCTTTGGAAAAGGAAACTACAAATACATGGTAGTGATCATCGTGCAATAGTAAAAACAAATTTTGTAAAAATTTTATTTCTATAGAAAATTTTGTCAAAATTTTATTTCTATAGAAAATTTTTTGAATTATCTCTTAAGGTAAGTACTATGTTCGCTTTTCGCGTTGAAATTTTCGTGGTTACTTTATTAAAACAGTTCAATATAAAGCAGACAATTTAACTCAATCCTTGTTCCATTAGTTTTCGGCAAGACTTTACAGAAATAAGTTTGTTTCCATTTATAATTTAGATTATTTAAGGAAAAGTAATCGCGAAAATAAAGTGGTTTTCAACTCGAAAATCGAACATAGTACCTACCCTTAGTTGAGAATACCGTGCAAAATCTACCAAAACCATTCTACCAAAGATTAGAATTCTACCAAACTGTGGTAACCCTAACTGTGATGCGTTTGTTTTTTTTTTATCACACCAATGCTAAACTCAAATAGCTCTCACAGTCACTGCAAATCCAGAATAGAGCTTTTGCATGGCACATGGAAATGGGAATGAATAATGTCCATATGCAACAAATACTGCATTGGCTACAACAACGACAGCAACAACAATACCAACAATAAAACATGAACAATATTTACCAACTGAAATGGAAAATAGACAACAGACAACAATGGCAAAAAACAGGCGTTAGTGATATTGGTAACCATGGCCGACAAAATAAAAGATAAATGTCCGACGACGACCGGAAATGGTAGAGGAACTAATGCATACTGCCTACATTGTATCGTAGAACCCACTATGCTGGGAAAATAATGTTAAGGAAGAGTTACAGAGTTTCTACTCTTCCTCGAATGAATGATGGGTCTATGAACAAAAGTAACGTCTAATTAATTTTAATGTTGTGCCCTAAACGTACAAGGAGTACGTTTAATAGAGTCGTTAAGTGTGCCAAATTTGGTTGAAATCGGTTCAGATTTAGATGACCACAGAGGCCAAAGTTATCCTCCGATTTACGTGCAATTTTGCAGAGATAGTAGAATTATTATTATATTAACTATGCATGTCAAATTTGGTCAAACTCGGTTGGGATTTATACGTAAATATAATTTATTTGGCAAAATATCAAAATTTGTTTTTAATTCACATCCAAGACACTGAATTCGAATCACGCCTTAAGAAGTGATGTAAATTCAGTGAAACAGTTGTTAAAATGGTGGACATCCATCCTATAACAAGCCTTATTTCAAAGACATGCGACTTTAACGGAGGGACGCAAAATTTGTGTCCTAACTTTGATGAAAATTTTTTGAAGTAAAGATTATAAACTTTAACATACTTAAAATTGCATTATTTTAAAAAAATTTGTCCTTAACCCTCTAATGGCCCAATTTTTTTGCCAGCTGATTAAATTTTCAATGTTAACGACACAAAAGCAAGAGAACTAAGCAAGAAAAATGTATACGGTAAAATTCAGCATATGCTAAGAAGACTCTTGTGTTAGAAAAATATGTTTTTCATATGTTTCGATATAAACAAAATGTGTTTCGGGCACAATTTTTAAACACAATATATTTAAGTGCAAACATGTAATGTTCCCAAACTAACACTAAATGTTTGGAACACATATGTTAATATGTTAGAATATATTATATTTGGGGCATGTTTCATGTTTCATAAAAATTATATGTGTGAATGTAAACATATATAAATTTACAAATTTCGAGTAAACATATATATGTTGTGATATTTTATTCAGTGAGCGACAGAGAGAGAGTATAGAGAAAGAAATAGAGATAGAAACCGGTAGGGTTTACGAAAGATATCAAATTAACACAGCGAGAGAATAAAAAGAGAGCAATTTCTGTGAAACCGCTTATATGTTGTTTCGGAAACTGTTTTATGATAAGGCCAAAAATTTTATATGCCTAAGTCTAAATATTATTTAATTTGAATATTAGAATGAGTATTCGGAATAAAGAGAATAGAGATCCGGAACCAAGAGAATAGACATTTTAAAAAAAAGCGTGTGTTTTTGTCTTGAGAGCAGCATTTTACGTATGTGTGGACAGGTGTTTTGTTTATCAATTTAGCATTATGGGAACAATTTTTTTTGGCTCGTTAAAAAAAATCGGAACGTACGAGGAGTAAGTCAAACTATTCAGGCAAAGGAAATTAAAAACAAGTAAGGAAAGTCTAAAGTCGGGCGGGGCCGACTATATTATACCCTGCACCACTTTGTACATCTAAATTTTCGAAACCATATCAAATCCGTCAAATGTGTTGGGTGCTATATATAAAGGTTTGTCCCAAATACATACATTTAAATATCACTCGATTTTGACAGAATTTGATAGACTTTTACAAAATCTATAGACTCAAAATGTTAAGTTGGCTAATGCACTAGGGTGGAACACAATTTTAGTAAAAAAATATGGGAAACATTTAAATCTGAAGCAATTTTAAGGAAACTTCTCAAAAGTTTATTTATGATTTATCGCTCGATATATATGTATTAGAAGTTTAGGAAAATTAGAGTCATTTTTACAACTTTTCGACTAAGCAGTGGCGATTTAACAAGGAAAATGTTGGTATTTTGACCATTTTTGTCGAAATCAGAACAACATATATATGGGAGCTATATCTAAATCTAAACCGATGTCAACCAAATTTGGCACGCATACACGCAAAAAAATAATTCTTTCCTCGCAAACGAAATTTTAGACAAACAAAGTTCGTTTCTCATTTGCTTTTCGTTGAAAGGAAGTGCATTTGGAAGAAAAGTATATACTTTTTGTGATAAACATTTATTCTTTTCCAGGATGTAAAAACAATTTTATAAAGACTAACTCAAAAAAATTTTTTTTCTGGCTAATTGCATTTTCCTTCACATCTTTCTCACTTCCACGAAGTTTTTTAGTTCTTAGCACCTTTTTCTGTAATACCAACAATGTAGAAGAAATTATACGATTTTATAAATTTTTAAAATTTTTTTACCTTTCGCCTGGACGGAGAATCGAACCGCGGACCATGCACTTTGTAAGCCAACACACTAACCACTGAGTTATGTACCTGTTATGGTCATCAATAGATAAATATCCATATAAGTTATATTTATATAGCATAGCTTGCGGCGCCCACGAACCGAATAAACAAAGTTTATTTAACAGAAACAAACATTTAGTTTGGCACCGTGGAGCAGTGGTTGCTACGTCCGACTTGCATGCCAAGGGTCGTGGGTTCGATCCCCGCTTCGACCAAAGTTTTTTTTTTTTGTTTTTTTTTTTTTTTTTACATATATTCCAGATATGTTCGGAAGATTCCGAAAAAATGTTCAACATTACATTGTAGTATATTAAATTTTGAACTGTAAACTGTGTCTTATTAAAGACCTAAAGTCGGAAATGAACAGTGTTTGATATAAACGAAATGGACTGTGTTGTTGTTTCAAAAATAACTTTTTTTATTGAAAAAATAAAAATTTTGTAAAAAACTAATTTTTTTGGTGATAAAAGTTTAAAATTTTCGAAGCAATTCAAAAAACTCTAACAAAAGAAAAACGTTTTCGGTACACGTTTTCCAAACGTTTTTTTTCTTTGCGTGTAGCTACAATGCTAATTTTACTCCCTGTGCAAAATTTCAACTAAATCGGAGTTAAAAATTGGCCTCTGTGGTCATATGAGTGTAAATCGGGCGAAAGCTATATATGGGAGATATATCCAAATCTGAACCGATTTCAACCAAATTTGGCACGCATAGTTACAATGCTAATTCTACTCCCTGTGCAAAATTTCAACTCAATCGGACCAAAAAATTGGCCTCTGTGGTGATATGAGTGTAAATCGGCCGAAAGCTATATATTGGAGCTATATCTAAATCTGAACCGATTTCAACCAAATTTTGCACGCATAGCTACAATGCTAATTCTGCTCCCTGTGCAAAATTTCAACTAAATCGGAGCAAAAAATTAGCCTCTGTGGTCATATGAGTGTAAATCGGGCGAAAGCTATATATGGGAGCTATATCTAAATCTGAACCGATTTCAACCAAATTTGGCACGCATAGCTACAATGCTAATTCTACTTCCTGTGCAAAATTTCAACCAAATTGGGGTAAAACTCTGGCTTCTGGGACCGTATTAGTCCATATCGGGCGAAAGATATATATGGGAGCTATATCTAAATCTGAACCGATTTCAATAAAATTTGGCACACTTGACTATAGTACTAATTGTTCTTCTTGTGCAAAATTTTAAGTAAATTAGGGTAAAACTCTGGCTTCTGGGCCCATATAAGTCCATATCGGGCGAAATATATATATATATATATATATATATATATATATATATATATATATATATATATATATATATATATATATATATATATATATATATATATATATATATATATATATATATATATATATATATATATATATATATATATATATATATATATATATATATATATATATATATATATATATAGATGGGAGCTATATCTAAATCTGAACCGATTTGTTCCAAAATCAATACGGATTTATTCTGAGCCAAAGCACATACTTGTGTCAAATTTGAAGTCGATTGGACTAAAACTGCGACCTAGACTTTGATTATAAAAATGTGTTCATGGACAGACGGACAAACGGGCATGGCTATATTGACTCAGGAGCCCACCCTGAGCATTTTTGCCAAAGACACCATGTGTCTATCTCGTCTCCTTCTGGGTGTTGCAAACATATGCACTAACTTATAATACCCTGTTCCACATTGTGGAGCAGGGTATAATAATCAAATTGACAACACCACTAAAAATACCTGTTTACTGAAGGTACACTCAAAACAAGTTTACTTGGATCCAAAGATTTTGACTTTTTCTTAAGGAATTTCCTATTGATTCCGAGTCAAAGATGCGGCTTCTTTAAAATAAGGACATTTTAGGGACCCATCTAGTTTCAAAGCCTGGCTCTATAAATTTAAAATTAGAACATAAATTGTCGATTAATCGTTCTTCTTTTTTGCGATATCTTAAACAAAGCTATTCAAATAAATTACATTGAAAAATCAAAGTAAAAATGTTTTCTTAAATCCACAAAAAAACTCTAAACCAAAGGTGCAAAATCCTCAAAAAAAGTCGTAGCCTACATGTGTATGTAGTAGTAAAGAAAATAAATTGATTTATAGAAATAATCGTTAAATTAACAGAAATATTGAAACTTTGGATTAAAGATAAAAAGGCTTCAAAAATAGGCTAATACCTAGATTGAGGATTTTGCATTTTAAATATTTTTCTCGAATTACGAAAATATTTTTTACTTTGAAGTATCTGTCATAATGTGGATTTTTAACTGACTTTCATTTATGCATTAATAGCTTTGTTATCATATCGTAAAAAGGGAATGAAAATTCCATAAATGAGATCCGAATTTTAATTTTATAAAAAAATCCAAATTTGAATTTTGTAAAAAATTTCCTTATTTCAAAGAAATCAATTTTTGAGCGCATAATAACTTGTAGGGAAATTTCATTGAAATACAGAAAACCCAGTTCACAAACTGGTTTTAGCGTTAATCAAAAATTCTAATTCATTTGCTATGCGATATCGATTGTTGTAACGCAGTCCGGTTAGGGGTAGTGGCAGCCTTTTAAAGGGTGATTCTTTTGAGGTTAGGATTTTCATGCATTAGTATTTGACAGATCACGTGGGATTTCAGACATGGTGTCAAAGAGAAAGATGCTCAGTATGCTTTGACATTTCATCATGAATAGACTTACTAACGAGCCACAACGTCGAATTTTCAGTGAATGGGCCCTAGAAAAGTTGGCAGAAAATCCGCTTTTTTATCGACAAATTTTGTTCAGCGATGAGGCTCATTTCTGGTTGAATGGCTACGTAAATAAGCAAAATTGCCGCATTTGGAGTGAAGAGCAACCAGAAGCCGTTCAAGAACTGCCCATGCATCCCGAAAAATGCACTGTTTGGTGTGGTTTGTACGCTGGTGGAATCATTGGACCGTATTTTTTCAAAGATGCTGTTGGACGCAACGTTACGGTGAATGGCGATCGCTATCGTTCGATGCTAACAAACTTTTTGTTGCCAAAAATGGAAGAACTGAACTTGGTTGACATGTGGTTTCAACAAGATGGCGCTACATGCCACACAGCTCGCGATTCTATGGCCATTTTGAGGGAAAACTTCGGAGAACAATTCATCTCAAGAAATGGACCGGTAAGTTGGCCACCAAGATCATGCGATTTGACGCCTTTAGACTATTTTTTGTGGGGCTACGTCAAGTCTAAAGTCTACAGAAATAAGCCAGCAACTATTTCAGCTTTGGAAGACAACATTTCCGAAGAAATTCGGGCTATTCCGGCCGAAATGCTCGAAAAAGTTGCCCAAAATTGGACTTTCCGAATGGACCACCTAAGACGCAGCCGCGGTCAACATTTAAATGAAATTATCTTCAAAAAGTAAATGTCATGGACCAATCTAACGTTTCAAATAAAGAACCGATGAGATTTTGCAAATTTTATGCGTTTTTTTTTAAAAAAAAGTTATCAAGCTCTTAACAAATCACCCTTTATTTTACGCCATTTCCCATAATAGTCGGGTTTTTTAACCACCCAGCAAAAAAAAGAGCTTCCAAAAAAAGTAGTTTGGATCCCCAATCTGTGCAAACTTGGATCATCTCCCATGAATTTTACATGGGCTTGTCATAGGTCGGAGGTACACCCTTTTTGAATCCTTTGAATTGCTTTAGAAGTTGTGCCCTGGAAGTTTATTTGGATGAAGAAATTTAAAAAGCAAAAAAAAATTTTTATCAAATATTTTTTTTATGTTATGCGTCGTATTTATTTTTTTATTTTCGGCATATATTTTTTCCATTAAAAATCAACAAAAAAATTAAAAATTCTCTTAATTTGCAAAACCTTTTCAAAAGAACTTCCATGGAAGCGAAAAAGTCAAACGGCACAGGTTCAAATCTCAGCGGGGATGAAATTTATTTTTTTATTATTATTTTTTAACTTTTTTATTAATTTTCTATTTTTTTATTAGTTTTCTATTTATTTTTTTTTTGTAAAATTTAATTGTCCAAAAATGTGCACTTAAAATAGCCTGATTGTGTTATTTCTAATACTCGTCCACAAGGACTGCATCGGAAGTGGAAAAAAATAATTGGGGGATCCCACGATGCGCTTTAGATGAAATGTTTGTGCACTTGTCCAAAACGATTGCATCGGAAATTGGAAAAACTCGATGGGGGATTCTGGGATGGGATTTAAAAGAAATGTTTGTGGAACAAATTCCAATTTTTTTTGCTGGGCACTTTTGATTCCCAGCAAAAAGCGTCGCCAAAAAATCAGCGAAAATGTTCTTTTTGGATCCGGAAGTGGTGCAAAATTTACGCAGAAGCGATGAATTTAACATGGGCTTGTCATAGGACGGATGTCCACCATTTCAACAGCCGTTGCACTGCATTTGCATCACTTCTTAA